>NC_143526.1:14116703-14421703 GCF_031878675.1 Megascapheus bottae
GACCACTGATACCATACGGGGCATCATATCGTATCCATTAGCATCTCATACAGGATAGTTTCAATGCCCTAAAATTTCCCATGTGCTCTGCCTTCTCACCTATTGCTATTTTCTTCTCTTGAACCCCTAGAAAATTAGGAAATTAAAGAAAGTAAAGGCTTCCAGGAATTTGGTGGTTAACTGGAGGTAAGTCTCATAGACTTTCCTGCCCAGGCTGGTTTTATGTCACTGGGAAACAGGTGGATGGGGGGTGGGGAGGCAGCAGTACACTCAGATCACAGTTTTAGAGGATGAGGGGTAACTAAGGAGTTGAGCAGAATTCAGTGAGCACCAGGATACAGTTATGGCTCAGGTTTCAATTTGAACTGACTTCCTTTTAAACCCTTCCTGACCTGTAGCACCTTTAACACTGATAACCCTTCCTATCTACAGGTCTTCCTATGAAAGAGTCAACCAAACTTGGATCAAAAATATGTTGGAAAATATTGCTTCTGTACTAAACTTGCACAGATTTTTTTTGTCTTATTCCCTAAACAACCCAGCATTACATGTATTTACACAGCATTGACATTGTACTGGGCATCAGAAGTAATCTAAATTTAAATGGTCTAATGTATGTAGGAAGATGCATGTGGGCTCTAGGCCATTTTATAAAGGGACTGGAGCAACTCTGGACCTTCTGGGAGTGTTAAGTATGTGCATTTCAATGTGAATGACCTAAGCAGTGTCTGACTTTTGCATCTGATCGCTTTGCTTCTTCCTCTTGGAGATACTGAATTAAGTGGAAATTAGGAACACATCCTAAAGGCTCCAGGCCTCAGCAGGAAATTCAATTCCGTAATGAAGGTTGTTCTTCCCTTGTTTATATTCTCCTGCTGGGTTTTTACCTGTGTTGATCCTAAAGCATGTCATCTGGGTTTAAGTGGCAAAACTATTTTGATTAGCAAATGGTTTAACATTTTCCATCTTGGGTTCCAGAAACTATATTGGAAAAGTTGGGTGTTGAGGTACAGGTACTGAGACTGTGCTCTGGATTCAGTTTCTTCATTAGTAGAGTCAAGGTGATTGCAGTGGTAGCTCTATCTATCAGATAATTCTATTCCACGAAGTGAGGTGGTGCTGGGACAGGTAGTGAGGGACAGGTAGTGAGGACTTAAGTTTGGGATCTCTACCTGAAAACCTCCATTTGGCAGCCTCCACGATGGAATCTTCATGACTGTGCATGCTCTCCAGTGGAGGTGACAATGGGGATATAGGAATTGCCTATTCAGTAAAATGATGTGGAGACTCACCACAGCCCAGACCTTGTTTGTGTGATTCAAGACAGAGCCAGGATGGATCATTTACCTCTCTTGAGGAAAAGATACTAACTTTTCTTAGCTCTGCTTAGGAATATTGTTAGAAATAGTTGAAACTTTCACTAATATCTCCTTATTCATACAGCAGTGTCAAACTTCTGGCTGAGAATGGAACCTTTGGGAATCAGCGGAACCTATAGTGATTCTGTATCATTTTAAGAAGTTTCAGTTATAAAAGGAGTGTTTGGCTCTCTGGATGACTTCTCTTTACATTTTTTAAAGCTTTTTATAGTTTGGTGGCACTGTGTTTCATCTTAGGGCTTTAATTTCTAGACTGGTTTTCTACCTCTGGAGCCATGCTTCCAGCTCGGCTTTTTGCTAGTTGCTTTGGAAATAGGTTCTCAAAGATTTTCCTGCCTGGGATGGCTTCAAACTGACCTTCAAGGGCTCAGTTTCCTGAGTCACCTAGGGTAGAGGCATGAGCCCTAGTGACTGGCTTCATTTTGTTTTTTTTTTTTTTAAGACAACACACCACAAGTATTCAGTAGATGGCTGTCCACTACAAACTGAAGGAATGTGATGGTCATTCTTGAGGGTAAGAAAACACAACTCCTACACAATTTTCAACTAACACTGGTAGCTTATTGCAAAAAAAAAAAAAAGCTTACCTGTAAAAAAGAAGAAAAAAGGAAGGTCCTTCTCATCAAAGGATTTAAGGAAAAATCACCTTTCCTGAAATAGCACCATCCAAGTTTATATTCTTCATAGTTTGATAGCATTAAGTACCATTGGTTTAAAAGTAAAACCATAAAATGGAAATGTAGGGGAAAGTCCAAATGATCAATAGCTTATCCGCTGCTTATAATTTGCAAGAAATATCCACATATCCATTAATTATTCTTACCTTCTTGGAGACTAAGATTTGGCGTAACTCTTTCCTGAGATCAATAAAACGATCGTGGAAGATGGCCAGGCACCACGCCTCCGTGAAGTAGCTGGTGAGGGACGAAGAGATTCAGTCAGATGGCAACCCTCTCATTACTGCTAATAAAGTATTTACCTGCTTTTTTTTCTTTGCCTTGATAAATTACAGTTCTGGCCCCATTGCAATCGTTTGCTCATAAAATGCCTCGTGGAACAGGCTGGCCAATCAATTTTTTAAATGGATGTTCCTGATGTAAGGCCAGGTTCCATAATTACATTTAAAGTGGTTTAATTCAGAGCTGGGGCAAGACCCAGTGAAGAATCCTGATTTTATCAGAATTTAAAAGCCTGAAGATTTGTAAAGAACGGTGTCTCCATTATCTGCCCTCGTTTGAGAAAAACAGATTGCAGGATTAACTGAACTGCTGCATAACAAATTAAATTTGGGGAGACAATAACGCAAATGTTGCTCATCATTAAGGTTTCTGGATTAATAATGACCAGAAAAACAGGCCACCTCAGTGTTGCAACATGGTCTTTTGCACAGTTGTGCCTGACGCTTAATTGAATCTCTCTTAGGGAAGCTTTCTTTTGGTGTCTCTTTTTTCTAACTTTTCACTAAAAATTGAATAAATGACGTTTTACATGGAAAACAATTTTACTGTTCATTATTCACAGGCGATGGCTAAAAATTGGATGTCTTCTTGCAATTACCAAGCACAGTAACTGGCATTTTAACATTTACTTTATTTGAATGCTAAGTGTCTTGCAATAGGAAAGTTCACTTCTTTGGGGTCTGAGCCACTGTGATTACATGGGCTTCAGTCTGTGGATGGTAATCTGCCATGGACATCACACATGGACACAGGGGAAGAGAAAAATGGCGCCTTATGAAAGTGAACCCTCCCTTTATCCTCTACAGTAAGGAAAAACTCTGAAGGGCCATGGAATTAGAAGAAGGTGACTATAATGGCAAGAATCTGTGCTGATCAACCGGGCTCAGCAATTTGGGTTGTCCATTCCTAACTCACTTGAATAGGCCCTAATTTCCTACCTACTTGCCGGCCTTGTTCATCTACCCTTAATTTCCATATTACTTATTCCATCTTTGCTATTGCTGGGTACTGGAGGAAGCAGGGCAGGGATTGAAATAGATAAATATCCCTGCCACCAGGGAGCTTATGTTCTTGAGATGACTAAGAAATAAATAGCATGCCAAGTAGTGCTGGTTGCTTAGGCTAAGGCATGACTGGGACGAGGGTGGGAGTCGGGGAAGCAGAGGATAATGGAGGGCTCATTCCTGAGGCAGTGACCTAGTGAGCAAAAACTCAAGGGAAGGAAGTCAGCAAGCACTGGGGAAACTTTCCTGTGAGGGAAATCAGGTGCAGCTATCCAGAGGCAGGAATGTATCTGGACCACTCAGGGAGGCTGGGTGAAAATCCATAAAGAGGACAGAGGCTAGCTGAATTCAGAAAGGTGATGGATGGATGGGTGGAGGGATCTGGCCACAGCTATTGTGTGAGGGCTCCGTAGGCATCTAGCTTAGCACTTGCATACAAAAGCTAATGTCAAGCAACTGACCACTGAATGAGTAAATGAATTCACATTGCAATGTATACAGTCCATACTTCTCAGCCCTGAATGGTCTCTCCTTAATGTAGAACACATGATAGGATTCTGGGTCCTCACAGTACCTAGCACAGGGCTAGGCCTTGAGCCAGTGCTCCTGGGCAGCTTTGGGCTGCTTCTCTTTCTACTCCAAGGTAAGCTTTTTTTTTAAAAAAAAATTTAAATTGTTATTATAAAGGTGATGTACAGAGGGGTTACAGTTACATGCTAGGTAGTGAGTGCATTTCTTTTCAGACAATGTCACCCCTTCCCTGGCTTTCTCCCAGTTTTCCCTTCCCTTCCCCATCCATAAGTTGTATAGTTCATTTTCAACATAGTATCTAGTGAGTACCACGCTGCATTTGTTGACCCTTTATTCCTCCATTTCTTTTCACCAGTCCTGGGGTTTGAAGTCAGGGCCTGAGCACTGCCCTTGGGCTTTCTCAAGGTTATAGCTCTACAACTTGAGCCACAGCATCACTTCTGCTTTTTCTAGGAATATGGAACCGAGGAAATCAAACCAGGGTCTTGGTGCATACTAGGTAAGCACTCTACCACTAGGCCAAACTCCTGACCCCTATTCCTCCATTTCTGTGCCCCCCTTTACTTACCCTCACAAAAACAGATAAACAACACACACACAACAAAAGAAAAACAGCAACAAAGAAAAACCTCTGGTTTCCATTTCCTGGAGTTCATATTTCGATAAATACTTTATATGATCAGATGCACATAGATATTGCACCTTTGTCTCTTCCACTAAGAATACCCTCTTTTGGTCTCACTGTGTGAAGGTGTAGAGAGAGTCCTGTATAATTTACCATATTCCAGTATATATTAGATCTAGCTTCTGCATATGAGAGAAAACATGCACAGTTTGTCTTTCTGAGCTTGGCTTACTTCACTTAACATGATTTGTTCATTTCCTCCACTTTTTAGTGCAGCTGTGCAACCCAGCATAGAGTAGGTGGGTGGTGAGAAGGCCTAACATAGCTGGAACCCTGCAGGGTCCTTATAATCATGACAATTAGCAAAGTTCTGAATTTAACCAAACTCATTTTGCAACTGATTATAACTGCAGGAGTCAAATGAGGGGCATTTCCCAAGGATGTTAGGGAGTTTTCCTAACTTGCTGAATTCTTTCTTCTACCAGTTTTTTTTTTCTCTTTTTTTGCCAATACAGTTAGTTCAAAGAAGCCCCAGGAAGTGTCAATGGACAGAACAAAGGTAACTATTTCTGGTCCATAGGGCTCAATTATAAAGCGGTTGAAAAAAGTAGAACACATGCTGAGCCCTGGTGACTCACCCTCCCAATCTTAGCTACTCAGGAGGCTGAGATCTGAGGATTGCAATTTGCAGCCAGCACAGTCAAGGAAGTCTGTGGAGACTCCTATCTCTAAATAACACCTAAAATTCAGAATTTGAGGTATGGGTGAGCATTGAGTGATAAAGCCAAGAAAAGAGTTCAAAGCCCTGTCTTCAAGTCCTAATACCAGTACAAACAACAACAACAACCACAACAACAACAAACAAACGAACTTCAAACAAGCAAGTACACATCGGCTTGGAAAGACAAGAGGACAGAGGGCATTGGTAGAGAACTGGATCTTACTTTAAGGTCAAGTCTTTCTGGTACATAAATGGGCAAGGAGAGTGCAGGGAAACAGGCTACCTTCCTTCCTTTCTTTTTTCCTTCCTTCCTTCCTTCCTTCCTTCCTTCCTTCCTTCCTTCCTTCCTTCCTTCCTTCCTTCCTTTCACAAGGCTACATTTCTTATCCAGAAAACTCATTTGGAAATTTCTATAATGTACAAAGGTGAGTGGAAGAGGAAAAAAAAATACACTTTAAAAAATAATGAAAACCTTTCTCATATTCTGATAATGCGGTATCAGCCAGTTTTTGCTATCAGAGCCCTTAAAAGGATCCCAGCTGCCCCATTCCTCCCGGCGGGAGTTGGATCTCGATAAAGAAGGAAGCTCTGGCTTGAACGCACCCTTCTGCTACATCAGCATCTGTGGTTCATGGTGGCTGGTGGACCATCCATCCTAATGCACACTTGTGGTCATTAATGCACACATGTGGTCACTCTCAGTCACCTTCTCCATCACCATGGGGAGGAGAGGGGCTGGGAGGCATTGTCTGTCCTCTAGCAAAAACATCCTGCTAGTGCCACCTTTACACAGGCTGCACAAAAGGGAGCTGTGACAAGTATCCAGACAGCAAACAGACCTCCTAGGGCCAGGTGTGGCCCATTTTGTTTTGGCAACACAGCATCTGCCCTTTGCATTTCAGGCCTTTTCTTTAAAAATCAGTGAGGCAGTGCTGGTCCAATGCCTCCATTTCTGCGGATGCCTTTGGTTCTTTGTTCTTTTCACATCATCCCTAGGCTGGCATCCCTTATCCACACGGGCCAGAGCAAGCACCTGGTCTGTCAACATGTTTGTTGGAACCATCATGTTACATGTCCTTTTTTAAGAACACCATAATTCTCTGACATATCCTTTTTCCATTTGTCATCTAGCCTAAAAAGCCCAATGATGCTTTTCTTTCTTTTCTGTTTTTGCCATCCCAGGGCTTGAACTCAGTGCCTCAGCACTGTCCTTGAGCTTGTCCCAAGCTTTACCACTTGAGCCACAGCACCACTCCCAGCTTTCTGTGTATACGTGGTACCAAGGAATTGAACTCATGCTAGGCAAACACTCTACCACTGGGCCACACTCCAGGCCCTCAGTGGTGCTTTTCTAAATCCTCTTTATTTCCAGTGCCCATTCTCTGTTGGCTCTTCTTTACTACCTCACTCTACCTAAATTTCCATGAAGACTTGTCTCCTTCCTCTTTTTTTCTTCCCTTTGTATCTTCTAGAACTTCTGATTTCAACAGATGTAAAATGGCTGGGAAGGGGCAAGACCTAGGGAGCCATTCTTTGCTCAGTCATAGCCACTGTGTGTATGTGGAAGACAGTGTGCTGGACTCTGAAGGCACGGGGTTCGGATGTGGTCTCCCATTCCAGAAGAACACACAGTGAGTGGGGAGGGTGGCCAGTGCAAGGACAACTCAAGGCAGCACTGTGTGAGGGGTTAGAGGGAGGGATCACCTAAGGGAGGCCATGGTCTGAGCAGCACTCAGCTAAGAATACAGAATTGGCTCTTCCTTTCTGCAACATCATCTGTAGGTCTGTCTCTCTGGGCTTGGTCTGGCATGCTTTAGTCATGCAGTGTTCTCTGTGTGACTATGTCACTGATGACTTCTAAAGTGGAATACTTTTTGCCTTGACCTAAGCAATATTTAGGAAACCATGGGTTTGATGTGCTTGGTTTTTCTAATTAGTCCTGGAATGAGTCCAAAATGAGTAAGAAGCATGGCTGGTCTGTCTTAGGATATCTAATTCTCTGGTCACATCCTTGAGGTGCTGGGTCCAGCTTGATGCTGTGCTTCTCTGGGGACACAAGTCCATATGCACCCTTGTAAATCATACCGAGAATTATCTCATTCTTCTCATCCCCTAACATAAGGCTGGCTGGCACATTTTACCTATGGAGAAATGGAAACTGACCCATAGATTCCTCGCCCAAGGTCACCCTGCCAAGAGCTAAGCTGGGTCTCTACCTTCAGGCTGCATAACAGCATTAAGGCTAATGCTGAATAATGGAACAAGCAAATATCACTTCTCTGTTCTCATTCCTGAGCCTTTCTAGTAATCGTAATCACCCCAGCTTTTTTGGTGTTGCTTACATTAGCTATAATCAAGTTAGGCTTGATTATAATTACAGAAAATTTCAAAATAACTGTAGTATGAACGGTGGACAAAGGGTGAAGTGATTCAGCAGTGGTGCTCACTAGACATTGCTGGAAATGAACTTCACAATTTTGGGGGAGGGAGGTGGGAAAGGGGAAAACTGAGAAAATGAGGGAGTGGTGACACTGTTCATTCAAAACAAATAGTGGGACTAGGGGAGGGGTTGTATCTCAGAGGCAGGGCCCTTGCCTACTGTGAGCAAGGAGCTCAAAATCAAATACATGGATCATTTTTATGGTGCCTTCTTTTGCCTGAGTTTAGCCCAGAGGAGCTGGTGTTTGAGGGAGGGCTACCCTCTCCAACTTGCCTCCATGTTGCTATCCTGCATTTACTGGACACTCTGCCATGTATGTCACTTTTTAGCTAGCTAGATTTAACTGCTGGCCTAATTTTAGTTGTATAATAAGAGACAAGGACAGCCCTCACGTAGAAGTCTTACTACCAGGATCCAGGGAAGCACAAATTCAAATTTGGCTTTCTGCTTGGCCAGGTTAAGCACAACATATAAACAACAATTACTGTGGCAATTCTTTAATATCCTACTGCACAGATTTGGATAAGATGCTTCAGATCCTCACAGGTGTGAATTAGAGACTAAATACTTTTTTTTTTGGCCAGTCCTGGGCCTGAGGACTGTCCTTGGATTTTTCTCAAGGCTAGAACTCTACCACTTGAGCCTCAGCACCACTTCTGGCTTTTTCTAAGTATGTGGTACCAAGGAATCGAACCCGGGTCTTCTGCATGCTAGGCAAGCACTCTACCACTAGGCCAAACTCCTGGCCCCACTAAATACTTTTTATTTGCTGCTTAAAGTCTTGTTTTTGTCATAACTCCAGTTTTCCTCCTTAGTGGCTGTTTTTTAGGGTGTCCACATAAATTACTTGCAGTTTGAGCAATAAAAATAAGGACATCATGACCAATCTTCAAGAAGTCCTGCACTAAGGCATTAGTGGACATTAAGTAACAATTATATTGAAATCATTAAACTAAGGCCTTTTTTCCCATTTCCCATTGATGAAAGTTCAATACAAATTGTCCAAGTGGCATTCTTCCTTTGCTTTCTGCCTGCTTACCTTGTTGGACAAGCTGATTAAACCTAAACAGATGACCCAGTTTTCACAAAGTACATGAAGAGGGCTCAAGGAAAGTGAATTGGAGTAAGGACTGGGAATGCCAGTGTTCAGGTGGTCTGAATTTGGCTCTGATCATCTGACTACTCGCATGATTGGCAGAGCAAAGCAGTTTTCTATGTGTGTACAGGAGTTCTGCCTCTGCTCTGTGCACTGAGAACCCCCATTATATCACCTGACCATCCACTTTGCCTGGCAGGGAGCTGGGTTTGATTGTTGGTTTTTTTTGGGGTGTGTGTGTGCAACTGCAGTTGGGGGGGGGTGATGCTGAGATTCAGCTCTATTTTCCCTTTTATCCCATTTGTGGGATTTCTTTGCACATCTTTGGTGTATTAGGGGCTGCATTAATAGAATTTGTACAAAAAATCAAGTACTCTGGAAGATGCCCAGCTATTTCCATTGATTTGCTACATAAGTCCAGGACTAATAGTCTGAGGCAAGGTTGGCAAAGGGAAGCTCTTAGTGCTCCAGCTTCCCCTGCCGGGTCCTCTCTTCCTCTTGTCATAGAAAGCATAGCCATTTCCCTTTAATTAGGCTGCAGAGAACAGAGCCCAGGCTAGCGTTAGGTCACACAGTCACTCAGCCCTGCTTTAGTCCTGTGCATTTTCTATCTATTTTTCTGTAAGAAAAGGAAAATAAAAGTGTCTATGTACACAGAATCCCTGAAGATTCCCAGGCACAAAGGAACCAGGTGCAATGACCCTGTGTGGACCCAGAATGCAAGAACTAGCAAATCTCATAAGGTGAGATTGCTTTCATCATATCATTCCTGTCTAAATTAGTTGCTCTTTAAAGAGTAGGAATACTTACCAGTACTGAATATATACACACCAGGCCCCCGACTATATACACACTTTATGTAAGACTTGTTTAAAATTGTTAAATAACAAATATACATTGAAAGAATTTTTTTGTATAACAAGATTTATAAATCAATGTGTCATTATTTTTCATGAACATTGTTTAGATAGGATGTTTAGATACATACTGTTTCTCTACCTTCCTTGTTATTCTTATGATTTAGGCTCTGAAAATCAAGTATGGGATTCCATCCCTTACTGGGTTCCAGGTAGAAACCAGAGCCCTGTGCGTGTTAGGCAAGTGCGTTATCACTGAACTACATGCCCATCTCAAGCCTAAAAACTTAGCTAATGTATTTTTAGCTCTTTTCTCTGCAGAACAACAGGGAGTGCAGTGATCATAGTACAGGGACTAGCACAAAAACAATGAAGTCCTCACTCGATATAAATAAATGACTAAAGGGGAAGAATACAAGTGAATAAAGAGGTAAGGTGTGTAAGGATAGAATGTGGAGTAATAAACGTAGAAATAAAATAGCATTAGACAAAAATCACTATCTGGAAAATAATATAGTAATAATTGAACAAAGACGTGTCAATGAATGCTCACAGTGGTGGACAAAAAAGGAATAATGACTGTTTTCACAGTCTCAGGGTAACTGTGGGAGCAGCCTGCAGTCTTGCTCTGGCAAAGTGACCAGAGCTGATGGGTCAGCTGTGCACCCTCTGGGGTAAAGGCCTCTGGGGTCTCCTGATAGAAAATTCTCCAGGAAGACACCTCCTTCTCCAGGTTCCTACCCAAATGTTTACAACCTGAAAAGAATGAGGAAGTGGTAGACCAACTCAACTGGCAGAGAATCTACTGGATTATGCACTTGCTTTTTAAAAAAGTGATGTCATAGGAAGAGAAGGTGGAGGGACTACCCCCAGCTGAAGAACACTGAGACATAACAGAGGAAATTGAGTGGATATCTGGATCAGATCTTAGAATAGTATGACAGTGAGCCAAACTTAAATGGTAAAAGATGTAAATTTGTGTTGTAATAAAGTTACTTCAAAATTCTGACAACTATGTATGAGGGTTTTGTAAGAATGTTACTCTAGTGGGTCACCGGTGGCTCACACCTGTAACCTTAGCTACGCAGGAGTCTGGGATCTGAGGATTGTGGTTCAAAGTCAGTCAGGGCAGAAAAGTCCCCAGGAGACACTTCTCTCCAATTAACTACTCAAAACAAAAGCAAAAACTCAAAAACAGAAGTGCTATGGCTCCAAGTAGGAGAGTGTTAGCCTGGAACAAAAGAGCACAGGGGCAGGGCCCAGACTCTGAGTTCAAGCACCACAACTGACCCCCCCCCAAGAAAAGTTATTTTAGAAGACAATGACATTTTGAGAGTTACAAAGTGATATCATGTCAGAGATTCACTTTTAAGCCTCAGGAAGAAAACTGTATCTTCCCACTCATAAAGTATGTTTATACGTATGAGAGAGAGAGAGAGAGAGAGAGAGAGAGAGAGAGAGAGAGAGAGAGAGAGAGAGAGAGAGAGAGAGAGAGAGAGAGAGAGAGAGAGAGAGAGAGAGAAATAGAGAGAGAGAAATAGAGAGAGAGAGAGAGAGGGAGGGAGGGAGGGAGGGAGGGAGGGAGGGAGGGAGAGAGAGAGAGAGAGAGCAGGGAGAGACAGAGAGAGAGAGAGAGAAAGAGAGAGAGAGAGGGGGGGGAGAGAAGGAAAGGAAAATAGAATGTGTGCAGAGACAGAACCCTTAAGCAAGTGATATATGTTTTACATTTAGGGAATCTGGGTAAAGGGCATTTTGGTTACTCTTTGCTCTATTTTTGTAACTTCTTGGCAATCTGAAATTATGAAATACAAGATAAAAAGTTACTGAAATTATGAAATAAAAAGATTAACTGTTTCATTTCTATTTCTTAGTAAAGGGGTATAAATGGAGTTGTGTTCACACATGTGCTCGCTGGATTTTTTTTTTTTTTTGCCAGACCTGGGCTTGAGCTCAGGGCCTGAACACTGTCCTTGACCTTTGTCAAGGCTAGAGCTCTACCACTTGAGCCTCAGCACCACTTCCAGCTTTTTGATATGTATGTGGTACTGAGGAATCCAACCCAAGTCTTTGTGCATGCGAGGCAAGCACTCTACCACTAGGCCAAACTCTATGCCCTGCTCACGGGTTTTTTATGGCTGAAGCATGCTTGTGAGGGCTCTTATCCAGGATATACATTGCACCCATGGGGTAAGTGATACATGAAATAGCTGAGAAGCTGGGGGCCAGGTGCTATGGGCAGGGACACTCTTCACTCTCTTTGACAGGACTTCTGATTCATCATGAAATATCGGAGCCCTTTATTTAGAACTGGAAAAGATATGGACACTGTGTTTAAGAAATGGAGGTCCAATTACAATAAAAAGGTATATTAAAAAAAGAAAATGAAAATTACATGAGCCTCAGAATGCTGGTGGCTGCTAAGATGCTAGGAAGGCAATAATCAAACTGTCCCTAGAGTCTTAGCAAAATCAACACTTTGGTAGTTGCCCACTGAGATATCTAGACTAACTTGCAAGGTAGTAAATATATCTGTGTTATTTTAAGCCACTGAGTTTCGATCTCTTGTTACTGCAGCTATTAGACACTATTATACATGCTTGAGTTCTACTGAAATCATTAGTGACTTGAAGATTAATTTGCTCAAACATTTTTATAGTATCAACCTAAAAAATACATTTCTGGTCAATATCCCACTAAATATGATCCCTTTTTGCTGCAACTAATACATTTCTTCTAAAATTATGTACTTCACAGATAATGTTTATAAAGTTATATCTACCCCTAGCCTTTCATGACAGATTGTATGATAGCAAGTTTTAAAGGAGACCATAATTGAGATACATTAAATTGTCTAGCATTGAAAATTAAAAAAAAAATAAGAAACGGAGGTCCAGATCAATAATTGCTTAGAGCCATATGCTCTCCTTTCTCCCCATCACAGCCTTTCAGGATGGGACACAGGACCTCATACATGATAGGCAGGTGCCATACCCCAGCTCCCTATTTCTTTTAATGCCATTAACATGACCACTGAAATTTAAAATTCTATATGGGATCACGTTCCATTTCTCTGGGACAGCACTGATCTAGGAGATAGGAATGGGATGGAAAGTCAGTCTCCACGAACATGCTATGATCTTCACAGAATTCTCCAAAAAGGAGAGATGACTGACAGGTTAAAAAATTACAGTAGTGTGTACTGAGAGTCATACTATAATATTCATAAATGCCACAATAACCCACAAGGATCTTATGACGGGGCAGCAAAAAGGTGCGGAAGCAAGAGACAGAAAGTGTCTGCCAAAGGCATTCTAGCTGGGAGGAACAGCATGGGAACAGCCTGGAGATGCACAGTGGCATTCAGTATTTGTGGAAGGACAAATGCTTTGATTGCACTAGCATCAAGGAGGGAGGCAGTACATGGGCTGAACTATAAGTGCCTGTTAATGGAGAGTCACAGTAAAAAGGCACGTGTGTGGAAATCCTTCTGTTCATGCTGGGGAAGCAGGATGGATGATGAGCTGGAGTAGAGTACGGCTGGAAGCAAAGGGACCTATTAAGTGCAGCTGCAGTGAGCATGGGAGAAGAGGACAGTTAGGAGACAGAGTAGAGTACCCTGAGCGAGCTGCTGGAGGGGCAGTGGGTTAGAAGGGCTTTGGAGACACTCCCAGAAACCTGACATAAGAGATGAGAGGGAAGCAGGATAGAGAATGGAGAGATACAGAGTGGGGAAAGGAGAGCTAATGAGTCCACTCATTTTTCAAGATGAGGTAAAGACAAAGATGCCTGGAAACGTCCAGTTGGCCAAATAGACAGCAGCACAGAAAGAGCTGGACAAGGGCCCCAAAAGAGGATGTGGTCCAATAAAGGGATGACAAGAAGGCTGAAGGCAATCCCAGGAAACATCACCATTTTATGTAAGAGGTGGGTGAAGGAGTATGTGTGTGTGTGTGGGGGGTAGACCCTTGATCATAGAATCATAGGAAAAAAAATGACTGGGAATAGGAAAGATCGCACAGAGTGAATTATAGGTTCAGGAGCCTAGTGTGGCAAAAGAGACAGGTTTATTTAGTCCAGTAGGGAGGGCTAAGTGTCTTAATGGAAGGGGCTAGAGGATCGGTACCTGATCGACCTAGAAAACCTTAGCACTCACTGAAAATACACCCTACAAAAATTTTATAGGATGCAGCAAAAACAGTTCTCCAAGGGAAATGTATACCTATAAATTGTCTACCTCAATAAAAACTGAAAATCATCTAACTTTATACTTTGAGAATTTTTTTCAGTTGTGGGACTTGCACTTGGGCCTAGGTGCTGTCCCTCAGCTCTTTTGCTCAAAGCTGCCAATCTACCACTCCGAGCCACAGCTCCATTTCCAGCTTTCTGAGGGTTAATTGGAGATAAGAGTCTTGTGTACTTTCCTGTCCAGGCTGGCTTTGAGCTGTGATCCTCAGATTTCAGCCTTCTGAGTAGCTAGGATTATAGATGTAAGCTACCATCATTGGGCTCTAGCTCTGTTTTGGTTTGGTTTTTGTTTTTTCATGGCAAAAGAGTCTCACTTCTGGACTAGTTTTCCTATTTTAGACTTCCCATAGTTGCTGAAATAACAGGCACATGCTACCATAGTGAGCTTCTTCTTTTTTAGATTGAATCTCACAGGAATTTCTGCCTAGGCTGGCCTAGTTCTATGATCCGCTCAATCTCAACTCCTGCATAGCTTAGGATGACAAGTGTGTGCCATCATGCCTAGCTATGGGCTGGGAAAGGGTGAGCTGTTCTGTTCAGATGGCCTTGAACCGTGATCCTCCCAATCTTAGACTCTCAAATAGCTAGGATAGCAGGTATGAGCTACCAGTGCCCAGTTACAAGGAAGTTTTAGGTTAAAACAAAAACAAAAACAAAAACAAACACCTTTTATGTGAAAAAGTTACTCAAAATGATAATGGAGAATGAACCATAGACCAAGTGAGAAACATTCTTGCAAGCCTATCTAATAAAAGAGTATTACCCATAATTCATAAAGAACGCTTAGCTTAACAATTAAAAAGGGGCAGTAAATAGATTTGCAGAGATACTTCACCAAAGATCTGCAGATGTCACGTAAGCATTTGGAAGGTGTTGCTTCCAAATATCACACATCAGGGTATTACAAATTGAAAACAACAATGAGGTATCACTGCACACCTATCAGAATGACTACAGTCCTCAATGCTGACACCACTAAATGGTGGCACAGGTGTGGAGCAACAGGAACTCCCTTTCATTGCCGGCTGGGATGCAAAACTGACATAATAACTTTGGAAGACAATTTTGCAGTTTCTTATAAACTGAATACCACACAAACTAAGATATCTATCAGGCAGCCAAGTGGATAAGTGAACCCTAGACTATTCAAACAATGGAATATTATTATGAAGATGAAGAGACATGGAAGAACCTTAGAAGCATATTTCTAAGTGAAAGAAACCAATTTACAAAGGCTTCATGCTGCATGATTTGTATAATATAAAAAGTAAGGCTATGGAGACAGAAAAAGGTCAGAGGTTTCCAGGGACTTGTAGGAAGGAGAGGGGAGAGGAATGAAGAGAGGGAGCATGGACAGTATCTAGGTCAGTGAAAGAATTGTTAGACACTGTAATGGTTGGAGCATATCGTTATCATCAGGTATTTATCTGTCAAGGCTTACAGAATGTTCAGCACCAAGAGTTAACCTTCATGTAATCTATATACAATAGTATCACTTAAATGAAATGTACCATACTAATCTAAAATGTAAACAATTGAAGACACTGAGAGGGGTGGAGTTGGTGGAGAGTATGCAATAATTCTGTGTCTTTTTACCACTTTTTCTGTAAACTTACAAATGCCCTTTAAAATCCTATTATAATTTAAAAAATTAGAAGATATTTGAGATGTATACAATTAGGATTACAGCTGGGCACAATGGCGCCTGTAATCCTAGCTACTCAGGAGGCTGAGATGTGAGGATTGTGGTTCACAGCCAGCCTGGGCACTTATCTCCAATCAACCACTAGAAAACAGGAAGTGGTACTGTGGCTCAAGGGGTAGGGTGGTAGCCTTAAGCTGAAGAGCTCAGGGACAGTGCCCAGGCTGAGTTCAAGCCCCATGACAAAAATAAAAGCAAAAAACAATCAGAATCTCTTATGAATGAAAAAGAAATAGGCAGCCCAATAGAAAATGGGCAAAGGCTAGGAACAAGAAATTTACTAAAGAATAAATGCAAGCCTGGTGTCGGTGGTTCATTTTTATAATCCTAGCTACTTAGAAGGCTAAGATCTGAGGATTGTGGTTCAAAGTGAGTCCTGGCAGGAAAGACTGTGAGATTCTTATCTCCAGTTAACCACCAGAAAACTGGAAGTGGCCCTGAGGTGATAGAGTCCTAGCTCTGAGCAAAATGAACTCAAGGACAAGGCCTGGATGCCTTAAGAATGAAAAAAAAAAAGGCACATAATGACAGGATTCACTCAATAAT
This sequence comes from Megascapheus bottae, assembly GCF_031878675.1. Lineage (NCBI taxonomy): Eukaryota > Metazoa > Chordata > Mammalia > Rodentia > Geomyidae > Megascapheus > Megascapheus bottae. The sequence goes on from NC_143526.1 coordinate 14,132,809, forward strand.
GCAAGTTGAAAGGATTCTTTTTTTCTTTCCTCCTCCTTCTCTTTCCTTCTTCTCTCCCTTCTTCTTTCCTTTCTACCTCCATCCCCAGTATTGGCAGTACAGGGCTTAGAACTCAGGGCCTTAAGATCGCCAGACAGGTACTTTTCACTTGGTTTGAATTTGGCTTGGACATTGTCCCTGAGCCTCTTTGTGCTCAAAGGTAGCACTCTCCCATTTGAGCCATAGCTCTACTTTTGTTTTTTTCTGGTGGCTAACTGGACCTATGAGTCTCATGGGCTTTCTTGTCTGAACTGGCTTTGACCTGTGATACTCCAGGTATGAGCCTGGAGTTTTCAAAATTTTTTTCCTGAGCAAAATCAAATTTTTTCCCAATCTTAGTCTTCAGAGTAGCTAGGATTCCAAGCATGAACTACTGTATCCAGCTGTTTTTTTTTCTATGTGATTGTCTTTTATCCCCTTCCCTTTCATTCTCTGATGATCATATATTAATTCTGCAAACAGAAAACAAAATTTTGTTAAAGAAAACAAACTAGAAATATAGATCTCTAGTTAAGAATTTTGTAAGATTTCTTCTTCTAAATATGGAAGTAGTCCTTGATAGAAGTAGCTGGTATCCCAGTGGATATTGGCTCTGTGCATTTGACTCTATTATAGTTTGTCTGTTCGTGGCTTAGTCACTGATACCCACAAATTCTATCTGAATTTAGACCTTCATGTGCTAATGATTCTAAAGAATATTTTGAGTAACTACAGCTTACATTTTTGAGAAGGGTATGATCCTATCCATCTATTATTCAGCTTTTGAACATCAGAACTCTATTCTTGTTTTCAGGAACAGATCATGTTTGGAAGTAGGGGATTGTCTATACTTTTTTGTAACTTCCTTTTAGTGTCTGATGTATTTAGAGCTATCTGTTGTCCTATTTTTGGGAAGAAGAGGAAGGTTGAATAACTTCTGAGAGTCTTTTCATGCATAGGATTTGAGTTCCATTTATCCATTAGGACTTTGTTTAGGCTAAAGTTCTATTTTGTGTCCCAGAACTTTGAAGAGCTCTGGAGAGTGTACAGGCTCAAACCAGAACCCTCTTGTGGTTGAAGTTTGGCAGTAAGAAGTTGAGTGGCAGAACAGTCAACAGGTATGGGGCAAGAACTCCAGGGAGAGCTGCTTTGTCAAAGGAGGGTGATCACAGAGTTAGAGCTGCATAATCACACCATTAAAGGCCATCTGATATTATTGAAAACAAAGTCATTATTATGATACTTTAACAGTCTCTAGCCTGAAAACCACTCACAGTCTAATTCAATAAATAAGCTACTTAAGTATAGAAAGTCAAAAGGATGAACAGATTTTGTGTCATATTAGCAAATTTGATTTTCATTAATGCAAGATGAATGTCTTCTATGAAACACTTTCATATCATATTAATGACATGATACCAAACAGCATTCACAGGTTGCTAGGCAACACAAGGACCCTCTAATGATCTCCTTTGCACTTGAGAGGCCACAGAGGGAAGATGCCAGAGCTCTGAGGAGCTTCCCTTTCTTGACAACTGTTTCTGCTGGAAGACCATCAGGGGACATGGTGGAAGGGAATTAATGACACCATTTCCATTTCTCCCCTTTGCACTGCCTTGCTGTGTGAGAGAAAGAATTAAGAAGTAGGCTTAAATGCAAGAGATCAGGAGTTCTCCATCCCTATGGCTGTCCTACTTAGATAAGCAATGGGCTGTTAGGAAACCATGAGAGAAGTGGAGTGGTCTCTGTGGGGGGGGGGTTGCTGGGCCTTAGTGAGTTAGGACCTGATTTAGCTCCTGCTGACCTTTCCTCTTTAGGGAAGAGCATTATGTCCCCACAGGTCATACTGTGACATCATGATTCTGTGAAGCAGGGACAGCCACTTGTCTAAACATTGCAGTCATGTATTTATGTGCAGCATCTATGACAAAACTTAACAGTGTAGAGCAAAAACTATCTTATGTTCATGATAGCTTGGCTTTGCTGGAGCAAAGGCTTCAGATGGAAAGATGAAGGTCTAGGGCCCCTCCAGTGACTGGGAGACGGAAGTTTTCTCACTCCACACAGCTCAGCCACTTCAGTGCTAAAAGGTCATCACAAGCCTGCCTAAATTCAAGGACAGGGGACAAAGGTCCCCATTCTTTTGGAGTTACAGCTTAAATTTGACCATTTAGCATGCCAGGTCCCTCAGTCTCTGGAGAATTAGAGTTGGGACTGAGATTCTGTGGACCTCAGACAGTTCTAATTCTGTGGGTTTGGAGATTTGTAACATGGTGACATGGCAGACCTGATGTGAACAGAGAATAAAAGGCAATCATGGCTTGGTTTCTTCTGTCTGGCCCAGTCTTTGTCCCGTAGAACACACCATAAATCTCCACAAGGATATCAACTTTTACCTTAAACTTATAGTTTTGTAACCACACAGTGCTGAGGAAAAACATGTTTCAAGACACTCTGGATGCCTATTTGTGACTTACATAAATGAGATAAATTCCCATTTATTACTTCAAGGCTTATCTACTGACTTCTTATAGTCAGTGAAGTTTTGTCTTTTTTTTTTTTTTTTTTTGGCCAGTCCTGGGCTTGAGCTCAGGGCCTGAGCACTGTCCTTGGACTTTCTCAAGGCTAGAGCTCTACCACTTGAGCCTCAGCACCACTTCCGGCTTTTTTTTTTTTCTATGTATGTGGTACCGAGGAATCGAACCTGGGTCTTCATGCATGCTAGGCAAGCACTTTAACCACTAGGCCAAACTCCCGGCCCCAAGTTTTGTCTTTTTAAACACAATTTCCCTTTTCTTCCCTCTATCAATTTTTCCAGACAGTCTGTGCTACAGTTTTTGGTAAAGTTTATGTCTGTGATTACTTATTTTAAAAATATTGCATTTTCCTGTGTAACTTTTTACCGTTCTTAGACCTCAACAGTTATTCCTTTTGCTCCTTAGTTTCCAGTGTGTTCAGCACAACTTTTTACAATGCCCCACCAGTCTGCAAAATCGAAATGTCCCCTTTATGTCGTTTTCTTTCCAGTATCCTTCTCTCTCCTCCTCTTTTAAGCTTTTCTTTGGACTTCTTTCCAGTGCATGAGACCAGGAAGTATATCAACAAAATATTTCTTAAAATCTTTTTTCCTCTTTTTCATTTTCTTTCTTTCTTGTGTGTATATTGGTATTGAGGTTTGAAATCAGGGTCTTACATTCTCACAGTTTCTTCACTCGAGGCTGGTACTCTATCACTTGAGCCACACCGGTTTTATGCTGGCTAAATGGAGATAAGAGTCTCATGGCTTTTTCTGCCTGGAATAGGTTAAAACCATGATTCTTAGATTTTAGCCTCCTTAGGAGCTAGGAGTAGGAGTGTTGTATCAGTACCCAGCTTTCTTAAAACTTTTCATCTAATATTATCTTGGAATGATATTTTTATGCGCTAAAGTTAAAAATGCTTCTGTACTTTGGATTTCTTCCTTCTTAGTATGTTATAGGCTGAACTGTGATTTTTAAAATGGCAAACACTTCAGTCCAGCATTACATGAGTTCAGATATTAAATCCCTTCCAGGGTTCCATCAGCCTCGGGCCCCCTGTGTAGGATCTACTTGCAGATCTGTCCTGTGGGCACTAGCTCACCAGAAGGATATGCCTCCAGGTGCACTGGAAATGGACTGAGTTAGGGGCCTGCAATACCCAGTGGATGACTGGCAGCAAGTCTGTGTTAATATCCTGAATAAGCTCTAGCACTGTTCAATTATCACATGCAGAAAGTCTCCAGCTTGCAGCTACCACTTGTCAGCTGGGCTGCTAGTGGCTAGGAACTAATCATTAGGCCTGCCAAGGAAGAAAGAAGTCTTCCTAGCAGCCTCACAGCCTCCGGTGCAGTGTATATTTTCCTATTTCACTTGGATTTGCTCCTAATGATTGAACTATAGATTATTAATGCTGTGAGCCTCTGGGATACCAGCATGGCTGTGCTAGGCTCTATTTTGCCCTTGGAGCCTTTAGCACGTACCCTTGCCTGGAAGACAGTGCTCTGGCAGCTGTCAGAACTGCTGGGCCCCAGAGGGAACCGTGGGTTCCAAACAGTGGCTCCTATTAGCATCTGCAGGGGCATCATTGGTGGCCTTTGGTGTTCTCTTCTCCTGAAATTACCTGGTAGAGTGAATAATAAGTCACAGCACACAGTTCAGGGTTGGCTGGGAGGGAGACAAAGTGTTTCCTAGAGAGAAGGAAAAGAAGGCAGGGCCATGCTGGAGCCTTGCATCTATCTCTTTGCAGTTGGCCTGGCTGTGTGCTGGGGGTGCAGCCATGCGGCAGTGTACACAGTCAGGCTGCACAGTGTGTGGGGCCTAGAGAAGGGCACTGCTGTGGTGGCACATCAGGAGGACAGCACAGTGATTGGAAGGAAAGCCAGTACCCAGGGTAGGCTCTGTGCTGAAAGTCTCCTCTACGTTACGCCTCTTAAAGACATACAAAGCAACTCCAAAAGTAGTCCTAAGTGCCTCTAATAGAGCAGGGAAATACAGTTTAGAGGAGTGGGGGTAACTTCTCTGGAGAGGCTCAGGGAGCACCCCACGTGCTCTTTCCACGTCACACATCATCACCATTGGGTGAGGGTAGAAATGCTCTTTACAAGCAGAAGAGGAAACTAAGGCTAGAAAAATGTCTAACACAGTAGCTGTGTCAAGGACCAGCTGACCCAGAGGCTTCTGAGGGAGAAGGGGAGGTTGTTCATGAATGAGGGACAGCTCAGCTGCTGGAGCAGCATCTGCCTGTCCTCGTGATGGCCTGGTGAACTGTGAGGAGGCAAAGTAGAACTTGGGATATGAAGATCTGTTCAAGCTCACTCAGACCAACATAACAAAATACCACAGAGTGGCTGGCTTAAACCATAAAAAACTATCTTGCCCAGTGTTGCAGGCTGGAAGTTCAAAATCAGTGTACAGTACAGTCAGTTTCCCATGGGAGCTTTCTATATGGATTGCAGAAGGAAGGTCTCTCACACGGTGGAAAGAAAGGCAGATGCCTTTATAATGCTTCTTATAATGCTATAGTCCTACTGAATAGAGTTCTGTTCTCATGGCCTCAGTTAACCTTTCTACTCCCTAAAAACCCTATTTCTACATGTAGGCACTTTAGTTCAACATATCAATTTGGTGGGACGCAATTCAGTCCCTATTGTTATAAGTGGAATTTCTAACCAACAGAGAAATCAGATGGGCTAATGTGTTGGGACTGACAAGAGATAGGGTTAGTTGTAAGTTGGCGACCTATGCACCATGAGGGGCTACGTCAGATGTAAGTCTGAAGATGTTTTTTTTTTTTTTTTTTTTTTTTGGTGCCAGTCCTGGACTTCAGCTCAAGGCCTGAGCACTGTCCTTGGATTTTCTCAAGGCTAGAGCTCTACCACTTGAGCCTCAGCACCACTTCCGGCTTTTTTTCTATTTATGTGGTACCGAGGAATCGAACCTGGGTCTTTGTACATGCTAGGCAAGCACTCTACTACTAAGCCAAACTCCCGGCCCCCTTTTAAATTAATTAATTAATTAATTGCCAGTCCTGGGCTTGAGCTCAGGGCCTGAGCACTGTCCTTGGACTTTCTCAAGACTAGAGCTCTACCACTTGAGCCTCAGCACCACTTCTGGCTTTTTTTCTATGTATGTGGCACCGAGGAATAAAACCCACGTCTTCGTGCATGCTAGGCAGGCACTCTACCACTAGGCCACACTCCCGGCCCCTTGAAGATGTTTTATATATATATATATATTACAAGTTGCATATATGTAATATATATGTAATCATGAAATTTGAAAAGAATCAGCATTGTAAAGATGTTTCTGTATTGCCTACTTGTTTGTATTATTTTTGACAAGTGATCTGTTGTCAGCTTATTCCTCTTTAAGTGATGTACCTATTTTCTCTCTCTGGCTGTTCAGTATTTTCTCTTGGTCACTGGTTTTGTGAAATTTGGTATCATTTGATTCATGCTTTTCTTGCTATGAGATTCGATGAGTTCTGTAGAATTTGTGGACTTAGCCTTTTTATCAAATATGGGAACTTCTTGTCATTTCTTCAGGCTACCTGAAGGTGTCCACAGATTACTGGACTCCCACTTACTATTTTTAATATTATTTTTCTTTTCTGTGTTTTATTTTGGGCAGCTTCACTGGTTATATCTTCATCTTCCCTGATCTTCTGCAAGATCTAATCTGCCACGAATCCCATTTAGTGAATATTTTCATCTTAGTCACTGCAATAGTCATTTCTAGAGGTTTGATCTAGGACTTCTACAGACCTTCCACATCTCCAGTTAATGTTTTAATCATGTAGAATTGTAGTTTTTGTATGCTTGTCTGCTAATCCCAATATCTGTGTTGGTTTTGATTTTTCTTCCCAGGGAATTCCTACAAACATTCCTGAGTTTGTTTTGGGAGTATGGTTAAGTTATTGGGACATAATCTGACACATTCACATCTTGTTTTTGATATATGCTAAGTGGGACTGGTATTCAGCTTAGGCCTAATTATTCCCTGATACTGAGATCAAACCAGTTGCTTCAAGTCTATTCCCATACCAGTGTGAGCACTGAGCACTGGAACCTCTGTCAATACTCTGGCTTTGGCCAGTTTTTTTTACTTATATACTACCCATTACTACAGTGAATATTCATAGAGGCTCTTCTATATAACACAAGTGTTTTTTTTCTACCTCCCTCCCTTCCTTTCTTCCCTCTTCTCTCCCTCTCCCTGCAGTTTTTTCTTCTTTAGTACTCTGTCCTGAGAACTCTACCTGCTTTGGTCTCCTCTGACTCTCAGCTCACTCTCAACTTCGCCCAACTCTACTGGACTCTGCCTAGGCAGTACCTCCGTTTGCTGTGATCTGGAATCTTTCAGGACACTAACCCGAAGCAATCACAGGATTTACTTTATTTATATTCCATCTCTCAGAGATCATTGTCCCCCCCCTTTTTTTAACCTTTTATGAGATTTTAGGTATTTCAAATAAGAGAGTAAATCTAGTCTCTTCAATGTTTAGGGAAAAAATAATGACTTCCAAAACATCTATCTGTCCCTAGCTGTTGGGACAGGGCTTATGTTTGTGATGTCTTTATAATCACAGAAATGCTTATGCTTCTTGACAGTAGATATAAATCACATTTCAAGTGGATTTCACAGGTTTGCAATGGCTGACTTCTGATCAAGTCTGACTACTGGCCCAGTAGGAATGTGAAAGACAATGTTCCCACACTCATGTGCACTGTGCTGAGTTTTCTCCAGAGGGAGTTCCAGTAAGGACATGGAAGACAACCATGAACATTGGTGAGGTACAGACCCTGCTGGTTTCTGTAGGAAGTCAGTTGTAACAGATTCTGATGGAAGAGGGAGGCAGGACTTATGAATCATGCAGAGAAGTGGTGTTGGCATGAGATATACAGAGTTCTGGTTCTACACATTCCCCACTGTGGTGGAGATGAAATGGATCTACAGAGCCATTTTCTGAAAATTTCTTGGAAGCCACCTATAAGCTTTCTTCTCCAGCCTACTCAAGGAATTACATAAAACATCCCCAAAGTGGCAGCAACAGCTTCTGTTTAAAATAATCTGAGGGCTGGGAGTTTGGCCTAGTGGTAAAGTGCTTGCCTTGCATGCATGAAGACCTGGGTTCAATTCCTTGGTACCACATACACAGAAAAAAGCTGGAAGCGGTGCTGTGGCTCAAGTGGTAGAGCTCTAGCTTTGAGAAAGTCCAAGGACAGTGCTCAGACCCTGAGTTCAAGCCCCAGTGCTGACAAAAAAATAAATAAAAATAATCCAAACAGATTTTGTTATCTGACTGAGCTCTTACTGAGAGACTAACCAGTAATCTAATCACTCAGAAGGCTGAGATCTAATGATCATGGTTCCAAGCCAGCCTGAGCAGGAGAGTCTGTGAGAATCTTTTTAACCTAGTCGTCCTTTCAGGTTATTTCTGCCTGAGAAAAACAATTATTGTCATACATTGTGTCTTCTGTTAATCTTATAACAGGTCAATGAAAAGCAAAACTTGACAACTGGGTCTTCTGAAGGTAGAATTTACTGTCTTGTTCTGCATATAAGGAGTCAGACAGAGAAGGGGCACACTGGTACTGTCCTGTTGTGTCACTATCCTGGTTGTGACACACTAGAGTCTTGCTACTCTAAAATGTCATCATCCATCTATAAGATTAATGTAATGACCTGTCATTGAAATTGTCCTGGAACCTAAGTTCTAAGAGAGGAAGCTGGATAATCCATGAACGTGTTACAAGCCTTAATTCTAGGACCAAAATAACAGTTACCCTCCAACTCTTTTCATTTCACACAGCTTAGTCATCTACACGCTGGGTGGTGGGTTTAGCTATGAGCTTTATATTCTACTTGGCTTTATAATTTTTCCCCTACAATTTCTATAATAAACATGTCTTGCTTTTGTAATGGAAAATGTCAAAAATTAAACAAATATGTATGAAATAATCCTCAAAAAGAATCCTAAAAAGATCCAGGCCTAGGAAGAGAGGAATGAGAATATTATACTTGTGATGATTTCCTGCTGCCCAGTTGGCTTCAAAGCATCTCTCCAATTGTGAGTTTCCCATAAAAAATTTAGGCAGGCAGGCTATCCTTTCTCATGGTTCAGTAGACTGGGAACATGATTTCTGAAATGTATTTATTTTATCCATTCCAGTCACAGTAGAAGAACTTAGTTGTGTCTTGGAGTTTGGAAAATAAGTTTTTATATTAAAGGGGTTTAGTAACCTTATAGGTAACTACAAAGCTCATCAGCTATTATTGGCTCATCCAGCTATTATTTTAACCTCATAAATAATAACCTTCAGCCACATGCTGCCAGATGGGTTTTTAATGAGTTGAAGGAAGAAAATCTCTGAAGGATTTTTAACCCCTACAGGCAAGTCTGAAAAGAATAGTGATATCACAAAGATGCTTTGTGGGACAGAAGTCAGTTTAGGACATCGTACCTGGTGTCCTAAAGCTCCAAGACTTGGAATCTAACAATAGGATAGGGTATTCTCAATCAAGACATTTTCATGTAACTCTGGTGAAGAAGTGGTCGGTTGTTGCTTGGGGTTTGGCCAGCTGGACTCTAAATAAGCATAAAACAGATGAAATGGAATCTCTATTTCAGCCAGAAAGGCCAAGTGCCTTTGTATCCACCTACAGAGATCAAACACCCCAGAGACTCCCTTCTCCCACATCCCTTTCCCTTCCCCATATGGATTCCTTTGGCAATTTGTTTTCTGACTGAATCTACAAAAGCAGTTAGAGAGAGAAAGAAATCCATCTACCCACTGGCTTATCACTGAGTACCCCCATCTGTTAGCTCCAACATTGGCACATGAGAGACTGAGAGCCAAATGGGGCTGGCGATTAGCATTATGGGAAATATCTGTTGATAGAAGGTACACCCACACTGTGAATTTTATGAATGCAACTAGTTCAGAGAAGTCTATTACATGATAATATTAGCAATATGTGGCTGTTGAATGAGCATGTGAAACATGGTTCAGTGACTGAAGAACTAATATTTCAGCTGAATTAACTAGGTGCTGGACATGGAACCCAGGACCTCGTGTATAGCCGACAAGTGCTGTCTCACTGAGATACATCCTCCAGACCTGAACTTAAAATGTGAATAGTCACATGTCACAATTACCTATCATACTGGACAGTTCAGGCATAAGTATTTGTAATAGAAACTATTTTCCAAAGCAATTTTTAAAATTATATGATAGAGCCAATATTTGATTTTAGACATGCTTTATAATATAAAAGTTTATAGTTTTAAGTTTTAAATGATTTTCAGTAGCTTTAGGTTGCTTTGTGCAGCCAGTGGTTTGAAATAAAATCATCTTCAAGTCTGGCTATATAGAAACATTTGGTCTATTCCTTTGTAAGGGCCTTGGAAGGCACATTACCTTGAATCTTAGTACATGTGCTGTTACTTTAAAGAAAGCACTGGATTTCTCCCTTCATTATAATGACCCCTACCCTAGTAAATTTTTTTTTATCTTAGAGCAGAACTGCAAACAAATCTATTAAATATCATGTGAATCTCCACACAGATAATTACCAGTAGCTATGTCTAATGAGTTTTAAAACATTTTCTCATTCGAATTATTAAAGAAGCACTATATTTGGGCCAGTGACACAGCAAGTGGCTCACAGAGAAGATTCTGGAATTCTGTTAGTTGGCCTTCTATTGCTGTAACAAAATACCTGAGATAATCATGTTATACAGCCTCTGGTGGGGATGCTGATGGGGAGTGTTTGGTGCAGCAGAACCTGTTCACTTCACGGTCAGGAAAAAAGCAGAGGAAGGAGAAGGGGCTGAGGTTCCACTGTTCCCTTTGGAGGCATGCCTCAATGACCTAAAGACTTCCCATCAGGCTCCACCTCCTAAAGGTTCCATCCTTTCCTAATTGTGCCACTCTGGGAACACTTGAGCCTTTGGGAAACATTCTCACTCGACATGATAGTACAGAGGTAAGAACATATGGGGAGAACTGCCATCCAACACTTTTTAGGTACTTCCAAAGAGATTCAGAAGGCAGAGTAGACAGCCATATTTCAAGATTTTGCAAAGTCTGGGAAATGGGCACCAGGAATCTAGTGTGCAGTTAACTGCACAAGGCAATTGTGCAGAGAGGAGCAGAAAAAATGAGTCATGAGTGAGCCATTCCAGTTGGAGTCTAATAAATGGAGGACCGTACAGACCAGCAGCCCCCTCCTCCTCTGCATCCCTGAACACAGAGTCAGCACAAGGTGGCTTTCTTGAGGAAACAACTTCTGGAGCCTCACAGTTCAAACAGGTAATGGCAGCCTTTTAAAGGGCCTACTCAGATCCCATTTAGAATATTGTGCACAGAAGCACTTACCCACTAAAAATAGGCTGTCGAGTGTTCAGCAAAGTGTGGAGGAGATGGCAGTGTTCACAGGAGAAGAGGGCAGTTGGGGGTGGCTTTGAGAGCTGAGATGTTAAGATGTGAAAAGAGGTGATTTAATCAAGGTATCTGAGTATCTGATGGGCTTGAACAATGAAGCTAGGGCAAGACCTATTCATGCTGTGAGGACAAAGGATGCTACAGACTGTTAATTAAGGCTAAGGAGGGGAGAGTCAGTAGGCAAGACCTTTCTTTTGTAGGGTCATCGATAAGTGGAGGTAAAAAAAAGATGAGGTAAGAAAGAGAAAATGTGGAACATGCTTTGTTAAAGTCCCTAAGAGACAGCATCTCACGAGGCTGCCTGGCCTGGTCTCTCTCCCTCCACCCACAGAGCCATTTCCCAGCTTCTTGCACTCTCCAAGTTCCTGTTACCTCTCATGTCCTGGAGGGACAGTCACAGCAGGGAGGAAGATTCTGTTCAAGGTAAACATGTCAAAGTACTTAGCAGGCAGGTGGATGCAAGGCTGGGTGGGACGTGGGGGAGGGAGTGTACACACGTGCACACGAGACCTGTACAATAGGAATGCTCTAAGAGGAAGATTGGGAAGAGGTAGATTTTTAGTAATACGTGTATTGTGTGATTTCAAATGCTGGCTACTTAGAGAGGAATGGTATGGCAAATGGATTAAAGAGAGGAAGGAGGGGGAAGAGCAGTTATAAAATTCAATATTCGATCAAATTAAGAAGATTGAGGGAAGGAATGGGGTTGGGAAGTATTGGGGAGAATGATGAAAGGGGTGACATTGATTAAGATTCATTTATTTCCATATACTATTTTGTTGAATGTCAAATCTTTTCAACTACTTAAAGATAAAAATTAAAAATAAAAATAAAAATGTGAACAATAAAAAGAAATGGATTAGTATTAAATCAGCAAATTGATTAATTCATCTCTCTGTCTCTGTCTTACACACACACACACACACACACACACACACACACACACACACACACACACACACACACACACACACCCCAGGAGTGAATTAGCTTCCTCCCCTTCACTGCCAGTGGTTTGTACTGGCACTCCAAGGTGAAAATAAAGCACAAAATATAGACAGACTCAGAGCCAGCTTGGGCTGCCATCTCTCAGTATTACTGCACTCCTACGGCAGCTGTCTGTGCCCCACGGTGGCTCGCTTGCCACCACTAGTCCCCATATGGCTGCAAATAAGTCATTGCTCATGAGGCCTCAACTGCCACCGTGATGTCTGATCCACATTGGCACAGCCAGAACCTGCACTGCTTATGCTTTTGAGGGGAGAGAATAGATCTGGTGAATGGAGAAAAAAGATCCAGAGGGCCTTTCTGAATCAGGAGAGGAACAGATACTGAAATCATGGCTGACTTGCAGAAAAAAAAAAAAAGAAAAAGAAAAAAAACAACTGGCTGGTTAATGATCAGCTCCTCCTAGCATGGAAAAGGGGCTCCCAGTGGTGGATGGAGGTGCACAAAGGAAATGTGCCTGAATTTGAAGTTGTGATGCTACCAGAGCTGCCAAGGTCAGGAAAACAATCAGTAATCGTATCACAGCCAGAATCAGCTGGGCCATTCATTGGACTTGGAAAAAAAAAACCTCTGTAGTCTGACTGACAGACAGGGCGGGTGGGGTGCTGGGCCAAGAATCAGCACTGAGGCCTGGCAGCATTTTGTGGCACTTGAGAAGAATGTGACCGCAGCTGCATGTGTCCATGAACACATGTATGGGTGCACCTGCCAAGGCACGGTGGCACCCTCAGCAGCCCACTGACAAATGACCAGTGATGGCTTCCTGCTCTGTATTTCTTTCTGACAGATGTCAATCGACATCTCTTGCTATCCAGGGCTGTCCTGTCTTGTTTGGCCATTTCGAATGTTCACTCTCAACAAATCAAATTAACTTGTGAAATTATTGCTTTCATCAGTTAACAGCTGCGCCCCGACTGGTGGTCTCAAGCTCACTAATGCTAACGTTTCAAACTCATCTTTTCAAAGGGGAAAAAAAATCTACCAGAGTGTGGAATTTGGTCAAATGTGAAAACATTTTCTGTCTAGAGAAGATTCTTAGCATATCATAGCCCATCAAGTAGAATTTCGTTTTTAGCAGACAACTGATCTAGAACTAAAATGCTTTAGGTAAGACTGACAGCAGGAATAAAATCGTAGGTAGAAAATAAGGAGTGAAGAGTGATGGATTTTTTTTTCTTCTTTTTGTGCTGGTGCTTGGGCTTGAACTCAGGTTTTGGGTACTGTCCCTGAGTTGTTTTTCTCAAGGTGTTCTATCACTTGAATCACTGCCCCACTTCCAGATTTTTGGTGTTTAACTAAAGCTAGGAGTCTCAGCCTGCCTTCCAATTACAATTCTCAGATCTCAGCCTCCTCAGGAGCAAAGATTACAGGTGTGAGTCGATAGCACCTGTCCTGAATTTTAAAAATTTGAATTTTTTGTGAGTCCTGGGGCATGAACTCAGGGCCTGAACACTATTCTTGGGCATTCTCAAAGCTACAGCTCTACCACTTGAGTCATAGCACCACCTCTGGCTTTTTCTGTGTATGTGGTACCAAGGACTTGAACCCAGGTCTTTGTGCATGCTAGGCAAGCACTCTACCACTAGGCCAAACTCCCAACCCAAATATTTTAAAATTAAGATTTAATTTTAAAAAGTTAAAAAATTTAAAAATTTAAATGTCTGGTTTAAAAAATTAACATTAACGATTAAATTAACTTCAAATCAACAATGGTTTGAGGAAGGAAAGCCTATGTCATTTTATCAAAGTTAGTTTATGTTTGAAAGCAAAAACAATTTCAGAAGTCAGGTATTCCCTCTGGAAAAACATAAATCCCAAATCAATTCATAATAACAATGCTAAGCAGAACATGTGCTTATTAATATGCATGAGACACCCAATTCAATTTCCAAGTGTACATTTCCATGCACTGAAACAAAAATGGGTATCAGTGGAATTTTCTATAATACCATAAAAGGCAATCACACTGCACTTAATACTCCACACATTCTCTTTAAGGTAAAGAATGAGGCAAAGGTGCATCCCTCACTACTCCTGCTCTACAAATTCTAGTCTGTGCAGTAGGACAAGAAAAAGAAATAGAAATCACAAAGAATGAAAAAGAGAAACAGAACTGCCCTTACACATGATAGAATTTGCTCTATGTGGAAAATCTAGAAGACTCAATGAAGGAGTTCAGCAAATTTGTAGGACATAGGTCATACTGCAAACTAAGCCATTTCTATACACTAGCAGCAACTGCTAATGACATTTATGGCTGCAATAGAAAGTAAAACACCTTTGGATCCTATCAAACAAAAATTGTGCGAACTATCCATGGAGAAAATAATAAAACCTTTACTGAAAATCATGAAACAAGATTTAAATAAATCAACACTAGTGAAGTATTTTTTTCCCAGTCCTAGGGCTTGAACTCAGGGCCTGAGCACTGTCTTTGGGTTTTCTCAAGGCTAGAGTTCTACCACTTGAGCCACAGCACCATTTCTGGCTTTTTCTATGTATGTGGTAACTGAGGAATCAAACCCAGTTCTTTGTGCATGCTAGGCAAGTACTCTTACCACTAGGCCAAACTCCTGGCCCATTATTGAAGTTTTTAAAAGATAAGAGTTACCCAATGCTAAAAATCTTTCCAGAATCTCGGCTAAAGTCACTTACCTCTGCTCACACATATTCCGGGGGTGTGGGGGGCCGGAAGGGGGGAACACGGGGAGGGTGGGATCACAAACTGCCTGTGTGGTGGTATAGAATTCTGACTAGATTCTTCAGTATCTGGATCTCCAATCCTCCTGTGATGTTCTGACCACTGCTTTTAACAGTCCCATGTGGAAAGGGACATATCATGTCATCTCAGCCTTCTATGGCATGAAGGCTGTGCATAGCTGCATTTCTCCATGTAACCCTTTCAGTCTCCAGCCAGTGTTGGTGGTCAGATCTTTTTGATTATATTAGAACAAAATCTGGGCCACTGCAGCTTCTCCCAGAGATTCTTATTTTGCTCATTTAGGAGACCTCATTTAGGAGACCCATTTCCCCACCATCAAATAAAATGTAGAACTTACCTGTAGAAATCTGAAATCAATTTGTCATCATAACGATCACACATATTATTGAGGGTTTGCTCATGCTGGCCAAACAAGCGGATGTAGTTAGAGACAGGAAAAGGTGTCTTAGAAAGACATGTGATGGTCTCTATTATTTTGTACTTGTTAATGTGAATACGGAAGTAGGTCCCTTCTTTTGCATCGCCTGTTATTAGTTCTGAACCCTAGGTACAAAGCAAGAGACAGATTAGAAAAACATTTCTCATCTTGGGAACTTTATTAGAGTGACTTTTTGAATGTAACTGGCCATATCTTGTCATTTTTACAAATAACAGTCATATATATAGACTACACTCAAAGGAAGATTACCA
Organism: Megascapheus bottae; assembly: GCF_031878675.1. Taxonomy (NCBI): domain Eukaryota; kingdom Metazoa; phylum Chordata; class Mammalia; order Rodentia; family Geomyidae; genus Megascapheus; species Megascapheus bottae. The sequence continues at coordinate 14,148,213 of NC_143526.1, forward strand.
TATGTCAGGCATTCCAGATGCAGACTTCATGACTAAATACTCCAGATATTTTAAACCATGACTGCATTGCTGTGTTTCTAAATAAAGTGCCAAGGTACAAGTCATCTTCTATTAATCAATATCTCACACTGATAGTAAGCAAACAGTTCTTTCTTTTCTGTGTGGTGTTGAAAGGACTGTCAGATTGACTTAGTTTTTCATAGTGCTACTTAGAGAAAAACGAAACAAAACATCCCAGTCAAAGTGATCACAAGGAATTTTCAGTTGCTTTAAAGAATACTTAAAGACACAAAAGAAAACAGCAGGTGAATCCTTGCTGGCTGGGTGAGGCGAGATCCCCTCTTTGCAAAGGTTGGGTCTCAGAAAGGCTGGAGTCCTGGGCAAGTAGACACACCTGCTGTGCAGGTGACTAATAAGTGTGTAAATTGGTCAAGGGGTGGACCTGAGGCACTTTGTCTTTTGGAAGCTGACTAAAATTAACATGAGAGCCCAGATGAGAAGGAGAGGTGTACTTTAATTCCGTGTCGTGGCTCCTTTCTCTATTTCAGCCCTGGTGACTATCAAGCTGCTCACTGGAGATGGATTCCCCACTGGCTCAAGCAGCCACAGCAAACATGGGTTTTGTTAGTGATGGATGCACTTTCCCTTTGTAGATTCTGAATTTAGTATAGCCAATGAAACTCTCCTGAGTGCATACAGCCTTAAGATTTCTAACTGAATGTGACATTTAGAAATCAAGGCAAGTTAAATGGTTCTGATCACATGTACTTACTTCTGCATGTCATCAGGGATTTTTTTTTGTCTAAATAAGGACACATCACTTAAGTTTTCAGATTAATTGAGGCAACTGGTAAGTGTTTGGGTACCACATGGCAGAGTCTCAAGAAGGACTCTGGAGATACAAGGAAAGATACACCAGGATGTGTGTTAGACAATGAAATTCTGTACTAAATCCCACATATGAATTAAGAGAATAGGAATTTAGGAGTGAAGAAGAGAACAAATAGAGCTCTGGAAACAGTTTGGGGGATGATGCCTCAAGGGAGAGGCCAGTGGTCCAATCTAATACAAGGCACTATGTCCACAGTAAACTGGCAAAATAGTATATCAGCAAAACAATTCACAACAAGAAACAGCATCATTCTGGTTTGGGGTTAGCAACATTTAAAAAAGCATTAGTAGTCATTTTTTGAGGTTGTAAGACTGGATAATTTTTGTTGTTTCTTTTTCTGTTATTTGAATATCTATAGTTTCTAATGTTAAATAATGACTACCACCTCTAATGACTTTAAAAAGTTATTTTCAAATGCTTTGGCCATACTATGGTGGGCAGCCAGACTTTCTGAAGAGGTAAATGGAAAGAGAACAGGAACAGAAATCAGAGTGAGCAAGGAAGGTGGAAGGCAGAGAGAAGGCAGGGAGAAAGGACAGGTTTAGCAGGAGTTTGTTGTTAGGAAAGCGGCGCTAGTCCATAGAAGAATTCGGAATAGGCCAGACCCAAGCCTCTGGTGGCAGGGTTTGCTTCTCTTACCAAATTCTCACCCTCTGCTCCTGCCATGTAAATCTCTCTATTCTTGGAAGTCCCCTCTGCTTTTTCATTCAGTGTGCTCCCTCAAGTCTTGACTAAGTAATGTCTCACCCACCAGGACCAGGGGCCCATGACATCACAGAACAACCTCCAGTTACTTTACTGAGATGGCCCAGATTACTAAATATCATTTCAGAGCTGGAAAATACACAGAAATATAGACGATTATGAGGAAGATGAACCCCACATCGATTTCTTAGATGAAACACAAAGCTTTCTAGGCCAAGTGAGTTTGGTACCAACCATTTTAGTTTTCCAACTCATCAGGTAGAAGTCCTGATGGGAGTTAAGGGATGACATGGAGGAAAAAGATGAAAAACTGTAGGTATTGAGTTTCAAGGTGGTGGTAGCAGGGTTTCCTTAGTGTAGTAGTGGAGTTGTTGGGGTACAGGACAAGTCCCCAACAGCTCTGGCCTCGAGTCAGATGCCAGGTTTTGCCAAGGCTCATTGAAGAATAGAAAAAGCAAACCCAGCATTTTAGCTTTCTCCTCCTTCCTTTCCTGTTTCCCACTCCCCCCCCCCTCCTCCTCCTCCTCCTCTTCTTTTTCTTTCTCTTCCTTAATGTTTCTTTATGGTACGTGATTAAGAAAAGGGAGGCCAGACAACAAAGAGGCCCTTGCTTGAGATTCCTTTGCAAAGGATTTTACTGAATTATTTCCACTTTTAGCTTCCCAGGATTTGATGTGTGTGTGTGTGTGTGTGTGTGTGTGTGTGTGTGTGTGTGTGTGTGTGTGTAGGATGGCTGCTTTGGGCTCCATGTTTGTGGCCAAGGTTAAATGCCTAAAGTGGGAATTATGGTTCCTTAAAGGTGGTGATGTGATGAAGTCCTGGTGGATCACTGGCTGGATAAGAGAATGTTTGTATACTAAGCATCCATGTAGACCCGTTCCCATGAGGATTGTGATTTGTTTCTATGGGTCTGTTGTATTTTTTGCCAGTCCTAGGGCTTAAACTTAGGGCCTGAGCACTGTCCTTGTGCTTTCTCAAGGCTAGCACTCTACCACTTGAGCCACAGCACCACTTCTGGCCTTTTCTGTGTATGTGGTACCAAGGAATCCAACCCAAGTCTTCATGCATGCTAGGCAAGCACTCTATCACTAGGCCATGCTCCTGACCCAAGGTCTTCTTTTGTATTTTGTTTTTGGTTTTACTGTTTAGACTGAACTACAATCTCCAGGTTTTCTCTATTTCTTTCAGCATAAATCTAAGCATATAGTGACTCACAGCTATAACTGAATAATCTGTTCAGCGAGGAGCCACTACAGAGAGAAGGTTTTGCTGATTACTGATCTTTATCCTGGAAGGCAACTTGTGTCCTCTTTAATGAGATTTGGAACTGTGTTTGTATTGTTGTTTCCAGAATGATCATTCTGGAAACTTGGCATGCATCAAAATAATGTGCATTGTGAAAGACAATTCCCATATAGAGTGGTGTCTGAGACAAAAATAACCAATGGTAGTGCTGGTGATTGCTGACAGCTCAGGAAAACTATTAGAATCCAGAACTCTCTGTCATTCCTACTAAATGATGACTTTAGGCACCTCCCAGCCTTGCAACCGCTTGAGATATTCTGGGTAATTATGATTATTTTATATACTTTCTAACTGGTTAGGAATATGTCTTTTAGTATGTCAATGAATCCCTGAGAGACTTGGATCTTGAATTGAAGGTTTTACTGAAATAACTGGTTCTAGTGTGATTTTTCTATTCTTCCCAACAATACAATTATTCTTTTAAGTTTCTGTATGATTTCTGACCAAGTTTGGGAAACAGCTCAGGAATTCATGCCAAACAGAAGACACAGGATTAATCAGACTTGCTATTCAAGAAATCAAGTTCTCAGCTCTCATGACAAAAACATAATTTTAAATTCAATAGTATCCAAGGCAGAATTTGTTGTGACAAACTTACTTATTTCATGGCACATAAGCCAACAAAGCATGTGGACTGGAATCTGTAAATTAGTTTATTATGTAAACGACTTGGGTTCCCCTTTCTTCTTTAGTCAGATTATTACTCATAGAGCTTACTCAAGTGTTTTTTCTTAAATATTCTAATTTCTGAGGGCCATAAAAGTCTAATAATATTAACGTGTACTACATTTATTGTAAGAACATGTTCAAGTTCTCATTGAAATACTGTTCAATGGGCTCCACTCTTGATCAGCTGGCTATATTTAGGTGACACTGAACCACTTTGGCAACCATTCTACTTAAATTAATTTTAACTCTTAAAGATTGTCATGGAGCCATCCTACATTTTTATTCTTGGATGATAAAATAGAAAAAAAATCTGTTTAGATCTTCTGTCCTAATTAAAAAGGAGGCCCACCTGGCAAAATGGTTAATTAAAGTCAGGGGTCCTGTTCACATATAGTTATAACACTAGCCAAAGAATCTATTCAAGTTGTATTCTCATTATAATCCTTATTATCTAAAACCTCCTTTGGCTTTTCCTCTTACTTCGTTCAGACACTTTATATGTAGGAAATCATGCAGTGACCCTGAAGAATCTGGTTCATTCTGAGATGTTCTCTAGCTCTTACACGTGTTCACCTCAAGTTCTTAATCTAACATGATCTGTTTATCTAATGCCCAGACTCTGTAGTGGAAGATTGTATTTTTCCTAAGGTGAACGTCTATTACACATATTCTTTTGCAATATGACCTTGATTCTCTTCCCACTGAGATAATGTCCTTTCTCTCCTCTTCCTCCTTTCTATCGCGCCTTCCTCTCTTCTTCCTTCCCTGAGTCTCTTCCTTTCATTCTGTTTCTCTTTCCCCCCTCCCTCCCTTCCTGTGGGTTGTGACTGGTCCACAAGAAGCACAGGAGAGATACCGTGTGACTTACAAGGCTGGGCCACGCAAGGCATACAAGCTGCCTACTTGCCAAGAAGAACATGCATACTTGGAATCATAAGCTGTCCAGATCACTCTAATACTGTTCTGAGATATAGAGCCCAGGTTAAATGGATAACCCAAGTAGGGATAAAATGCTGGGGAGCATGCTCTGTGTGAGTTATCCTAATTAATCTAGGAAAGTAACATGGCAGCAGATGATGCAGAAGCAGCGAAGTTGGGAGCTACTGTAGCACTCCTAACTTACCTTAGAATCACACACTCATTGCCACAATTCTCTTCAGGCCATAGGCCATCATTGCCCCATTGCTGGGGAGATACCACACAACTGCATGGCATGTGAACCAAACGTGATCAGGTGCCACCTAAAAAGGCACAGGCTAGCACAATGGGTTGATTTTGATATGGGGACCAATATATTACACACAGACTTTGAGTAAAGAATTTCAGCTTCCCATAAAATGAGGTGTTATATTCCAAAGTAAAATGAAATTCAGAAACAATACTTACAAAATCAGGCTGTGCCATCTGTACCTCCACAGCAGTTGGAATGGCAGGTTTGGCAATATGCAGATAATAGTAAGATCCAGGAAGAATGCCTCCTAGAGGAAATGGCAAAGTTGGGTGCATGAAGTGAATTGTTAACGAGGTAGGGAACTGAGCTGAAAGAAATGCCTACTTAGGTTAATGTTCAGCTACTAGATTAGAATTTACAGCTATCATAGGACTCTATACAATTTTAAGGCTGGTTCATGAACTTCTTGGAAGTGAGGCTACAAGTTTATAAATGTGTATGTTTCCTGTTTTCCTTTTCTCTTATTTTGTCAGCATTGGGTTTGAAATCAGGGCTGCATGTGTGTTAGGCAGACTCTCTTCCACTAGAACCATATCCCAGCCCATTTTGCTTGTGGTTATTTTTGAGATACAGTCTTCTCATATTTATGTCTGAGACTAGCCTAGACCATGTTCCTACTGGCACAAGACAAATATACCTAGATTATTTTTCCCTGGAATGTCTTTAATTTTTTTTTGCAAAGGTAATGTACAGAGTGGGTGCAGTTACGTAAGTGAGGTAATGAGTAAATTTCTTTTTGAAAGTGTTACCTCCCCATTTTCTCCTGCTTCTTCTCCCCAACTCCCTCTCCAACTATCTTAGACCTGCCAGCCAGCCTTCCGATTTCTGCCTCCTGAGTAGCTAACATTATAGCTATGAACCACTGCACTCAACTCAAAGATACTAGCCTAAAGGTATCTCTCACCATGACATTCAAACATCAACTGAAATCATCTCCTTAGGAATCAACAAGTCTTGGGGGGGGGGTGTAAAAGTGGATTCTTGAAGTATAAGTGGTTGGGCTTATCTGAGAAGCAGGCTAAGATCAGAGCTGTCTGGAAAGGTTTCCAGATATCCAGACTTATGGGGAAGAATGCAAGTTTGGGGGAAGCCATCATTTTGGATTACTCTCAGCAGCTCTCAGCAAGTTATCTATCATTTCCTAGTTTGTAAAATGGGGATTGGTATTAGGGGGTGTTATAATAAATGTTTAAAATACAAAATGCCATAAAGTATAATATCAGGTTCATACGAAATACTCCAAAATGAGGTGGACCCCTCCTTTATCTTCATGGCAACCCACTGAGAGGCAGATATCTCTTCACCAAGTCTAAGGCAAACACTGAAAGTTGCTCATCTGTAGTTTCATCAAAGGAAGGAAGGAGGACTGGTCACATACCTTGGATCTTGGCGCCTTTGTACATGGGGATGAGCCGGTCTAGATCAGCTGGTGGCTCAGTCACAGGTTCAAGAGTTGGGTCAAAGAGATTGAGCATAGCTGCCGCCAGCTGGAATCCAATTTCTTTGGAACTAAAGTTGCTGTGACTCCAGTCACTGGCGTAGTATCTGTTAGAGAATTTGGTGAGGGATCCAGCGGCCCGAATGGCTATGTCATTGGTGTGGAAGCTGGTGTCAATCACTAGCCGGCCATCATACACTAGACATGCGTCATTGAAGGCTTTAAATGTGTCATAGTCCACATTCTTCTCATAGAAGCTGAGGAATATCTACAGTGCGAACAATCACATCATAACTCAGTTATTAGTCTTGATGTCACATTCTAGGGTATTTTTATTATTTGGAGCGCAAAATCATCTACCAAAAGTGTGTTATAATGGGCGTGTGTGTGTGTGTGTGTGTGTGTGTGCACACATGTAAAAGAGACAGAATGAGGGACTAAGAGATGGAAAGAGCAAGAAGAAGTGAGGAGAGAGAGAGAGAGAGAGAGAGAGAGAGAGAGAGAGAGAGAGAGAGAGAGAGAGAGAGAGAGAGCGCGAGTGAGCGAGCATGAATATTTTTGGTATAAAAAACAAGCCTGGCACCAGAAGTTCACATCTATAATCCTAGCTACTCAGGAAGCTGAGATCTGAGCATCATGGTTCAAAGCTGGCTTGGGCAGATAAGTCCCTCTAAGACTCTAATCTCCAATTAACCATTCCTAAACTGAAAATGGAACTGTGGCTCAACTGGGAGAATACTAGCCTTGAGCAAAAGCACTCAGCCAGAAACAGTACCCAGGCCCTAAGTTCAAGCCTCACAACCAACAAAAAAACAAGATCACTTAGTGTCACAGTTATGTAAGCACTCAGTTTAGATATATGGTGGAAGGAGGATGTTGACCAATGGAATATCTACCACAGAAGTAAATATTCTTTCCCTGTAAGAAACATGTATCTGAGGCCTGTCCCTCACTTCTAATCTTCTACATTTCTAATAGCCCGAGCTTAGCTTCCTTCTAATTTCTTTTTCATATGTCTGATACTTAAGTCTTTCCAAGTTTCTTCTTGCAGTTACCTCATTCAGTTTTGAATCTTCAGATTGCCTCATTTCTCGATTTCTTTTTTTAAACCCAGCAATCCTGTCCCTGAAAGATGCCTTAGAGAGGATGAGCCACAGACTTCCCTTTCTTCCAAATCTGTCCCTGTCTTACTGCTTCCAATCCTGGTACAGAAGGCAGTGGCAGGGCCGGGAATTTGGCCTAGTGGTAGAGTGCTTGCCTAGCATGCACAAAGACCCAGGTTCGATTCCTCGGAACCACATACATAGAAAAAGCTGGAAGTGGTGCTGTGGCTCAAAAGGTAGAGCCCAAGTTCAGTGCTCAGGCTCTGAGTTCAAGCCTCAGGACTGCCAAAAAAAAAAAAAAGGCAGTGGCATATGCAACAAGTAGAAACTATATCTCCTGAGTCTCTGGCTCTCAATATTTTTCTCTTTCTACACACTTTCTTACTTTCTCACTTCTGCTTTTCCCTGTATAGAAAAATGCATTTTGGCCGGGAGTGGTGGCTCACACCTGTAAATCTAGCTACACACAAGGCTAAGATCTGAGGATCAAGGTTCAAAGCCAGCCCAGGAACAAAACCTGAGACTCTTATCTTCAATTAACCTCTAGAAAATGGGGAAGTGGGGCTTGGCTCAAGGGTAGGGAGGTAGCCTTGAGGTGAAGAGTTCAGAGACAACATCTAGACCCAGGGTAGAGCAGTAGCCTTGAGCTGAAGAGCTCAGGGACAGTGCTCAGTTCGAGTTCAAGCCCTATGACCCACCCCCCCCCCCAAAAAAAAGAAAGAAAGAAAATGCACTTTGACTTACACAAAAGCATAGAATGTTATTTGACTTGGATTCAAATTATGTCTAAGCATCTGTCATTAACCTTTTGAATCCTTGACAAATTTCGGGCGTTCCTTTTAGCATCCTCACAAAAGTTCTACCTGTCACTTTTCTTTCTTTAACTAATATACTTTGCTTTTTGTTATAGGGCACATTTAACAGAAATGATTGGTAGACTGTTAGCTTTAAAGGTGATTAGTATTTTAGTGGTATTTGCTTACAATGTTGTAGTGCTGGCATTCACAATTTTTTTCAATGTCATGGGGTTTATAGTAGCCTGTGTAAGAGGCTGAAAACTATGGAGGGAACTCACAAATTACTTTGATAAAGCTCATTCATTCACATTCAGACAAGCCCATCTTTGCCAGGCACTGTGTAAGGTTCCAAGAATATCTTAGGGAAATTAAACATGGAACTAACCATGTAACTGGAGAGATAGATACCAATAAAAAGGGAGACAGACTCTTTAAGAACTAGTGTAAGTGGAATATAGACTGGATAGAGGCTGAGAGCATACGTGGCACTTCTACAGGGCAAGAGTAGCAAGGCCTTGATATATGGGCAAAATATCAATCTCAAGAGAATTTTGTTTCTGGTATGGTGGCATAATCTTCTGAGACTAAACTTCCCACTGATAACAGCTACAAATTTTGACCGAAATAGGAAAACAGCTACATGAAGATTCTGGTTAGTGTTTAACATCAGGTAGATTGTATAGAAGAGAAAAACCTTGGAGCACTGACTAACTAGTATATGGCTAATTTTACCTATTTTGGAAGCTTTTAAAAGAAGGGAGGTTCTAGGCATTTATGTTGTGATAGCAGAGAATAACAGTTACTGAACTCTGAAGTTATATCAACAGAAGTTGTCCAGTTTGAAGAACAAAGAGAAGTATTAAAACAAACAGAGCCTACAAAACCAAATAAAATTATTAAAAACTAACAGATATGGAATTGAGGGCCAAGAGAAAAGGAGAGAACAACTGGATAAGAAAAAATGGCCAAGCATTGTTTTCAATTTAGTAAGTCACAAATTTATAGATTCAAGAAGATCAACTGAACCACAAGATAAAATTTTAAAACATAATAGGGAAGGGGGGAAAACTAAGACGGGTGGGGGGGGTGGGGGGGAGGGTAATGGGTAGCAAGACATGTGAAAGGGTATCAATGTATGTGAATTAATGCACCTTCTATCTGGCAAATATCATGTAACCCTTTTATTAATTACAATAAAAAAAGAAAAAAAAATTAAAACATAATCAACATGGAATCTAGATAGCATCAAATAGCCCAAAGCAATGATAAACAGAATATCTTGAAAACATGACTAATAAATAACACAATGCAGAGAAACAATGTTTCAATAAGTATACATTTTTAAAAATCAAAATGTGATGTCAGAACATGATGAAAAACATATTCAAAGTACTGGGAAAAAGAATACCCTATCAGCTTGAAATTCTTTTTTTTTTTTTTAAAAATAACATCTTTAATTAGTTTTTGCTCAGCTTGAAATTCTATATATAGTGAGAATATCTTTCAAGAACCAAGGCACAATAAAATATTTTCAGATAGAGAAAAACTAGATCATTTGTTGTTAGCCGACTTAAAATACCCAAAGTGTAATTAGAAGTTGTACGGTCTGATGGCAGATTTGTATTTTAAAAATAAAGATTGACAAATGAAAAAAAGCTGGATAATTCATAAATTTATTATGTATATATTATGTACATATATGTACATATAGTAACTATTTAAAACAAAACCTACAATAGTGTCATGGTTATTTTTCAATGTGTATAGATGTAATATACTTGATGGGTATAACAAAATGCACAGGATATGGAAAGAAAGGTCTGTATTGTTGTAAGGCTTTTATATTTTATGTGAAATATGAAAAATCAGGACTATTGAAAGGTAAAGATTGAGTATTACAATCCATAAAGCAATTACTAAAGAATAAATTGCGTATAGTTTAAAGAGCATTTGAAATAGAATACCGAAGATACTCCATGCTGTAAAAGAAGGAAGTGGCACAAAACAGTAGAGGGCTTAGCCTTGATCTAAAGAGCTTAGAAACAGTGCCCAGGCCCTAAGTTCAAACCCCATGACCAGCAAAAAAGAAAGAAAGAAAGAAAGGAAAGGAAAAAAAGAATTCTAAAAGAAAGCAGGTACATGATGCTCAACCCTGAGTATCTAGGTGAATCCTCAGCACTTGGCTTACAGGTATGGAGAGAAATCATAAAAACATTCTTTTAGGTCCAAACATACTTGCTTGGATGTACATCTTAATAAATTTTAATGTATTGAATAATTATGAAGAATATATTCTCTGATCTCAATATCATTAAATTAGAGGTCAATGAACATAAACTATTAGAAAACTCAAATATTTGGAAATTAAATAACATATGACTTAAGGGTTGAAAAAGGACCACAAAGGAGAGGAGGAAAGATTTTGATTTAAATGACAATAAAAATTCAATATATTAAAATTTGGGAGGCAGCTAAAACAAAGAAAGCTTATACTTTAAATGAATATATAAATCAATGCTCTACAACCCTACCTTAGAAACTAGAAGAGAAGAAACAAGATCAATTCAAAGCAAGCAGAATGAAGAAAATAATTATTACGAGCAGAAATCAATGAAAGAGAAAAGTGACTGAAACTAGAGAAAAAGGGCCAACTTTACCTGGAAGTAAAGTTAATTTCTTTGAAAAAAAAATCAATAGAATTGACAAACCTATATTTAGACTGAGAGGAAAAGAGACAGAGACAGAGCAACTAAATGCAATTCAACAAAAAGAAAAAGTGTTTTTTTTCTTTTTACAACTGCTCGAAGTCATTTAAGTACAGTTGATAATGAAATAATGACACATGAACACATTAATGCTAACATTTTTGACCAACTTTAAATCAATGGACAAAAGTCTTGAACAAAATTATATAAGTATACAACTGTAATAATTTAGTAAACTAATATTGAATTTGTTACCCAAAACTTTCTCAGGCTATAAACTTCAGGTTGAAATTCCACCCTCAGAGTTTCATTCAGAGTCCTTCATGCAAATGAAGGACTGAAACTTGAGAAGAATGTCTAGTCCTGATTTGTCTAGATCAGATCTTGCTGCATGTTCATTGGCTAGTTTTGACTTTCAGGGTCAGGCAGGTTCTCAGGAGTTGGCTATGGGTGGATCTTTGTGAAGTGGATTTTTGTTTTTGTTTTCGTCAATAATGAGACTTGAACTCAGGGCTTGGGTGCTGAGCATTTTTGCTCAAGGCTCTACTGTTTTGAGTCAGAGCTTCACTACTGGTTTGGGGATAATTAATTGCAGTCTTTCATTGACATTTCTGCCTGGGCTGGCTTCAAAACTGTGATCCTCAGATCTCAGCCTCCTGAGTAGCTAGGATTACAGGTGTGAGCCACCACTGCCTGGTTGAGCACTGTGGGTTTTGTTTTCTGGTTGATCTTGGGGCTTGAACTCTGGGCCCGGGTGCTGTCCCTGAGCTCTTCAACTCAAGGCTAGTACTCTACTACTTGAACCACAGAACTACTTCCAGGTTTTTGGTGGTTAAGTGGAGATAGGAGTTTCACAGACTTTTGTGCCCAGGCTGGCTCTGAACCAGGATCCTCAGATCTCAGCCTCCTGAGTGGCTAAGGCGTGAGTCATTGGTGCCCAGCTTGAATGCTGTTTTTTTTTTTTTTTTGCCAGTCCTGAGCCATGAACTCAGGGCCTGAGCACTGTCCTTGGACTTTCTCAAGGCTAGAGCTCTACCACTTGAGCCTCAGGGCCACTTTTGGCTTTTTTTTTCTATGTATGTGGTACCAAGGAATTGAACCCAGGTCCTCGTGCATGGCTAGGCAAGCTTGAGTGCTGTTTTTAACTCAGATTGTATGTGACGCCTGTGTTTCCCTTTAGACCTTTTATTGGGATTTGTTATAAATTTTTCAGAGACAAGTTCCCTTTTTTCCCTTTGTTTAGGGAGCTGCTGCCTGCCTTGCTTTAGGTCAGAGTTGCAGTTTTCACATACCTCCAGTGGATAGTCTAATAAAAACAAAACAAAACAAAAACCTCTGCCTGTTATTTCTCTGGGTTCCGTCTTATTTCTGCCATCTCTGGACCCAAGATCGTGGGTCCAGTAATCCTTCTTTGTAAAAGTTATGAAATACTTTCAGAATACTACCATTACTAAGAACTTTCCCTATCTAGGGCACAGTGCTGCCAGGGATCCATGGACATTTTGTAGTCTGTTTTTTTTTTTTGGCCAGTCCTGGGGGATTGAACTCAGGGCCTGGGCACTGTCCTTGTGCTGTCTCAAGGCTAGCAGTCTACTATTTGAGCCACAGCACCACTTCCAGCTTTTTCTGTGTATGTGGTTCTGAGGAACCGAACCCAGGGCTTCATGCATACTAGGCGACCATTCTACCACTAGGTCACACTCTTGGCCCTCAGTCTGTTCTTTACTGCATTATTTATGCATTCCACAAATACTTAAGCAATACTAAGTGGGCTTCTAGGCTCTGTGTTAGAAATACAGAAAAGACAGAAGTCCATGTTATTTTGAAAGTGTTCATATTTATGTTTTTGTATCATGACACTTATTTACTAAAGATGGGAAGGTTGAAAATATCTTTGCCCTCAAATTTCTGTCATAATCCTGGAAAAGTAGCCCAGGAACGTCAGGAGGTGGGCACCTCCCCCACCTCATTTTTTTTTTTTTTAAAACAAGTAGAGGCCTAAGGAAGCCTTACCAAATCACCATTGAATACTAACTGGTTCTTGAGGAATCCTCTTTTACCTGTTTTTCTTCTGTAGGTTAAAATGAGAATTGTGGCAAAACATCTTGAAGATACATTCAAGTTCATTTGTTTTCAACTAATACAACTTCTAGGTACATCTTCTTGCCACAGCAGCCAGGGCTAGATGCTGGTCTGTCTGTTGTCAGATACCTTCTCCCATCTTCCCTTGCCCTGCTTTGCATCACAAAGAATGACCTCTGTACACATGTCCTGGCCTCCATCACTTTACCATTTTCCAGCCTTCTCTGGCCAGTTGGTACTTGTGGAAGATTAATACTAGGGAGGGGCCCCTTTCCAGCACCTGACTGTTTTATCCCATCTGTCAGGGAGGTCTGCTTCCCTCCCTCTTTAATATGGCATGGATATGGTGAGTTGACCATAGCAAACAATAAGGCAGAAGTGGTGCAACATTATTACTGAGTCTAGGTCATAAAGAGAGGTGCATCCCTCCACTTCTCCTTCTTTCTTTCTACTTGTTCTTCCTTCCTTCCTTCCTTCCTTCCTTCCTTCCTTCCTTCCTTCCTTCCTTCCTTCCTTCCTTCCTTCCTTCCTTCCTCTCTTTCTTTTTGCCAGTCCTGGGCTTGAGTTCAGGGCCTGAGCACTGTCCTTGGATTTTTCTCAAGGCTAGAGCTCTACCACTTGAGCCTCAGCACCACTTCTGGCTTTTTCTAAGTATGTGGTACCAAGGAATTGAACCCGGGTCTTCATGCATGCTAGGCAAGCACTCTACCACCAGGCCAAACTCCCGGCCCTCTACTTGTTCTTAGAACCAAGACACCGTGCTCTAAAGAGGCCCAGTCACACAAAGGGACCATATGTAAGTGTTTTGACTAAATGATACTTGAAGCTGATTCAGCATGAATAGTCAGACAAGTTAGTGAATAGCCTTCTTGATGATTCCAGCCCTATCTTCTGTCTGACTTCAACTGCATCAAAGATATTCATTGAAAAACGCCAAGTCAGGACCAGGACCAGGAGACATAATAATAATAATAATAATAATAATAACAACAACAACAACAATAATGATAAGCTGTTCTTGTTTTACGCTACTGAGTGTGTAGTAGCTTGTTACTGAGCAAGAGATAACCTAAACAGTCAGGAAAAAAACTGTTTCTATGGCACCGTCTTTCAGTCTCCCCAGTCCCTGGAAGGTGGCTGCCCGGGAAGAGAGGATGGGAGGGCCACACTTACAGAACATGGAAGGCTGAAAGGTTTGCTGTACGTGGTGAAGTAGACTGTGTGGATGAAGTCTGAGACTGGGTCCGTCTTCCATTGAGCCAGCAGTGCATCCTTGTGAGTGACGATGCCAGCCTCCCAGAGTGCTTCATCCACCACTTTTTCCACTGTGCGGTTGTTGAGGCAGGTGACGAGTGATTTTAGCGGGGGATGAACAAGATGGATGCAGGAGCCCCTCACACCAATGTGTAAGAGTGTTTCCACAGTGGTGTAAACATCGATTGTATTCCCATACACAATGACAGTCCCTAGAAAAGGAGGCAAGATGCTAAGATACTTTAAAAAAAAACCCAACTTATTAGTCAAATGCTAATAATGTGGAATTACTCCCTGTAACCTTCTCATTTTTCAGCTGCTGGAAGCCAGCGGTGTTACCTAGCAACCTCAACCAAGATGATTTAGTAAAGAATTGGCACAAAACATCCCACAAAATAGTCAAGTACTTCTGATGCAGAAGTAGGACATTCATTTATGTTCTTATGATTTGAAAGTTGAAATTATACTGAATGAAATAGTCTAGAATAAAACCTTTCATCTTGTTTTTGTTCTCTATTTGTTATACTTATTAAGGAAACAAAATTACAAAGTCTGGAACACATACAAGTTCTTAAGAGATGAAGAGACAATGGTTAAAAAATTTTAGACACATGATGCTACTGCTATTTTAATTTTTAAATGCTGACTTGGGTTGATAAGAAAAAAATTCTTCCATTTTTTTGAGACTATATAACATTTTGTTTTTCAATAGGTAATTCTTATCATGATTCAGATTCTGAGTTTTAGACTTTAATGTATCAAGAGTACAAGGTTCTGAGTTCAAGCCCCAGGATACTATCTGTCTTTCTGTCTCTGTCTCTCTCTCTCTGTGTCACACACACACACACACACACACACACACACACACACACACACACACACGTCAAGAGCTAGCCAGAGGGATTGAGGATGTGTTATTTTCATCAGAAAATATGTTGAAAAATATCCCTTATGCAAGAGCATTTTGATAGTAACAATATATTCATTCGTTTACATTTTTCAAAATTATCATAGAATTATGAATGCTATTCTAATAGCTCATAAGTTTTAAGGCTGATCACACTATACTATGAAGGAAGTATACAGCTTGTGCTATTTGTGACATTGAATTAGCCATTTTACCTTTTCACAAAGAAAGCAAATTCTGTAGGTATGCTTTCTGGGTTTCCATAGAACGTTTATCCATTGTGTCTCTCCTTTTATGTATGAAAAGTAATTTTACAAGGCAAAATAAATGACAAGTATATTTATTCAGTTTGGCTAAGCGAATGATGAAATAATTGATTTCAATACCACATTGAAAATAGGTGTGACAACCAGCTATTGATGACTTATACCTGTGATCTTACTACTCAGGAGGCTGAGATCTAAGAATCTCATTTTGAAGCCAACACCAGGGCATAAAAGTCCATGAGAATCTTATCACTAAGTAAGCAAAAAAAAAGCCAGAAGTGCAGCTGTAGCTCAAATGGTAAAATACCAGCTTTGAGCAGAAAAGCTAAGTCCTGAGTTCAAGCCCATAATGGGGGGCAAAAGAGGCTTGTCTTATTTGCTTAGGAAAAACAATCTGAATAACATGCGGATGGCTTCTCTCAGGGCAACTATGTCTAGAAAGTTCTCCTGCACTCCAGATCCTCTGCTCTGGAATGCCAAGAGTTCACTGAGCATAGAGGGGTGGCATCTTTCCTGCTTGCCCTCACTGGAGGCTCAGATTTTATGGCCGTTTGCTCACTATCCAGATGATGTAAGGCAGTATGCCTCTGTGGACAGTATTTTTCTTGGCTGAAAGAACCAGCATTTTGCTTAAATTATTGAGGCTCCCACCTGCTGCAAAACATGAATCTTGGCTGCCTGGCACAACAAAGAATCACCCTGCCAGGAGAGGCAAAGCTTGAACCTAAAACTGGCAAAGGTTTAAGGTCTTCTGCCCTTTCAAAATCTGCATGCCAAAACAGTGTTCCTTTTCAGTTGAGCAAATTGAAGTGCCTAGAGTTTGGTGTTTTTCTACACTGCAAGATGGGCCTTTTCACGGCTGGCTCAAGCAAGGCGGGCAGTACAATGTGTCTGGGTATGAAGGGCTGTGTGATCTAACAAGGGCTCCCTACAAACTGCAAGTAGCTGGATGTAACATACTTTGTAAAACCACAAACTTTTTTTTTCTTTGGTCAGTACTGGCACTGTACTAAGCTTCTTTTGCTCAAGGCTAGCTCTCTACCATTTGAACCACAGCACCACTTCCATCCTTTTCTACTTATGTGGTACTGAGGAATTGAACCCAGGATTTCATGCAGCTAGGTAAGCACTCTAACACTAAGCTACATTCCCAGCCCCAAACCTCAAACTTTTAAGTGAAAGGTTTACTAACAATAATTTAACTTCTAATCAGTTTGGGCTATGGCAGGGGTTAGTTTTCCATGGCTGTGGCAAAATATCTGAGAAAATTCAACATGTAAGGAAGAAAGATTTGTTTCAGAAATTTCAGCCTATGGTCACTTGGTTTGGTAGCTTCTGGGCCTGTGGCAGCACAGGGTATCATGTGGCAGTAAAGGCCAGGTTATCTCAGGGTAGCTAGCAAGCCAGGGGGAGGAGTAACCACAGCCCTGCAAGGACACACCCCCAGTGACCTAACTTCCTTCTACTAGGCCCTTCCTCTTACCGATTCTACTATGCCACCAGCATTATCAGATCTTTGGCATATGAGTCATTGGTTGGGGAGCATTTAAGATCCAAACTATAATAGCTATCTTTAGTTTGAAACAGAATTCTCTAACAAAAAGTCTTTGCTTATTATACCAGTCAATATTCAGCACTGATGTGGGCCGAGTGACATCTGTAGCTAGCTGAGGTTAGCAAGCCTGGCTCCACATAGTGGTCAGGTTAGGGTCTGGACTAATATACTTGCTGTTTGCCTTGGACTGACAACTACCTGAGATATATTCTATTTAAGGCAAATGCAGGAGGATGGAAGGGTAAGCTTAAGTGCTTAGGCTGATTTCAAATCTCTGCTTACTCTACATCTATTAGCATTTGAAGGAGCACAGCCATACCTATGGCCAAGGCAGGAACCCTACACTGCCCATGTGAGAGGAGGGAGTATGTGTGAGTATTTGCCAGAGAATAATTCCAGCCACTGGTCATGTATTAAATATTTATGTAGTTCTATTTAAGTATTTTCATTTAAACATGCTTTATCTGGTCATGTATAGTGCTTGCTACTAATAAAATTTACTAGACCCATTCTAAATAAATCAGAACATGTTACAGGTCATACCTCATCTCTCCACAAATAAAACAGGTCATGAGAGCAGCCTGATTTAATGGCAACTGTTCCCCATTGCTGTTCAATTGCTTGCTATTTATTTATTTGTACATGGATTTAAATTAATAACTTTGCACTTGTTAGACAGGATCTCTACCACCAGCTCTTTCAAGTACTGGTAAATTTGAGACAGGGTCTCACTTTTTGCCTGGTACATGTCTGCATTGTGATCCACCTATTTTACACTTTCTGTTATAGCTGGGATGACAGGGGCATACCACCATACACAGGTTTAAAAATACTTAATTTTAATTTTATTTTTTGTTTATGTGGTACCAAGGAATTGAACCAGGGCCCCATGTGTGCTAGGCACAGCACTAAGCCACATCCCCAGCTAGTGAACAGCTTCTTTTTGTTTCAAGTTGACCTGGAACTGAGATCCTTCTGATCTCAGACTCCCAAATAGTTAGAATTACAAGTGTGAGTCACCAAGGCCCAGCTTGCTTGCCTTTTTAATGTCTTCTCATGGGAGATAATTCTTTCTATTATCTTCCTATATCATTCTCACTTTTTTTTGGCCAGTACTGAGGTTTGAATTCAGGGCTTGGGCTTTCTCAAGCTTTCTCAAGGCTCTTGTTCTACCACTTGAGCCACAACACCACTTCTGGCTTTTTCTGTGTATGTGGTACCAAGGAATAGAACCCAGGCCTTCATGCATGCTAGGCAAGCACTCTACCACTACGCCACACTCCTAGCCCCATAGTTTACTTTCACTTTGCTGCTTCGTAGATAGCTAGTTATTACAAGCCTGCATCACCACAATAAATAGCTGGTTCCCATACATAAAATTTTCATATGCTGACAGCAAAAGTATGAGCATGGCAAAAACTTTTAGCAAAGACTGATCATTCATTTTGAGAAAAATCCATGTAGTTATAAAATATGATTTTTTTATATCTGTTGGTAATTATCTAAACATGGATCATGCTTTCTGAAGCCCCTTCCTCACCTCATCCTGCCAGCAGTGATGACTGGACTGTGGCAGATGGTTCAGCCTAGCCTTTGGCAAGGTTGGAGTAAGGCATGTTTAGGAGGCGTTGGGAGGGGTGGCTTAGTGGGAGGTGTTCTTGGGTCATGGGTATGGGAATGAGTGGCCAAGACAGGCATCCAGCCCTTGTTCTTTCTTCCACAATCATCCTCTTATCTTTCTACTTTCTGCCATGATTAATGCAGCAGATAGCCCTCACCAGATACAGCTTACTATTCTTGGGTTTCCCAGACTCCAGAACTGTGAGTCAAAATAGACCCCTCTTCTTTATATATTATCCTTCTTCAAGTATTTTGTTAAAGCAACAGAAAATGGACTGAGACACCTGCTCCGCACTCATCATGGCCTGTTCATGCTTAAGCTTCCTTGTGAGAAGCCTCGTCCTGAGCTCTGCACAGTGCCTGACCTATTGTGGAGTTGACAGACTGTTTGCAGACCAGGTACATGGGGGAATATTGCAGGGTCACTAGCTTGCTGATCCCGAGACTGTCTTTTTGCTAGCTGGACCATACTTTGGTGTCCTTTGAAGACTTGGCACAAAATGTCCTCGCTGTGGCCAGAGTTTCCCATACACATTCAGCCTGGCATTTGCTATAAAGCTAGCACTCCAGGAAATAGCCAATCACCAGATGGGTTGTAAACTGGAAACATGTTCTCCTTAAGCACAGTAGAGCTGCTGCTCAAAAGAAAAAAAATCCTACATAATCCCAAATGTAACCAAAGCTGTGTGTACTTACATCAAAATTTAAGTATAAAATGACATTTCTCCCATAATAGTGACATTTAAACTTAGGGAAACAAATAAAAATCACAGCTTCAATGTGCTATTTATGAGGAAAGGCTGATATCAAATGGATAGAAAGACCGGTGTGTAAAGGTGCAAATGAAAATTTCTGGGAGATTTTTAGGGTTTGGAGAGGATTGTGGCACTTTCTTTCAGATATCCATTTGATCTCACATCATTTTATATGGTGTTATCAGCTGAGTAACTACTGTGTTACAATGGTTAAGCCATCTTTTGGCTGTATCATAACAGAAAGGAAATTGGGGGAGAAGAGGAGAGGAGAGGAGAGGAAGAGAAAATAGGGAAAGCCCCAGAGAAATAGATAGTCTTCAATTCCCAGGTAAGAATTAAAAGAAAGAATCTGAAAGTGATAAAAGGGGCAATAACTGCTGTTAGTATGGGTGGGAAAACAACTGGGGGAGGTGAATGATGAACAGAAAAGGGGGAGCACCAACAGTGCCTTGGCTGTGTGTCAGCCGAGGTGTGCTATGACGGGACTCTGCTGGCACTTCTGCTCTATGCTAGGAAGTGGGTGGCGAGGCAGCCCCTGGTAACACTGGGATGTGATGGATGTTCTCTTCCAGAAAGCTTTTTAGGAAGCTGTTCAGTTAGAGATGAATTTAAGCAACACATTTCCACCACAGAGGTGCTTTGTAGCTTACAGAGTCCTTGCAAATATTTTGGAGGAGAAAGCACTTTGTCAAGACTTCCTTTTCACAGGTTACCCTAGGCAGTTTTGCCTTCTGTCTTCATGTGTGAGACAGAATGGGGAGCTCAGGATTCCCCCTGGGGTCTGTTCTGTGCTGAAGATCTGCTCACGGTCTTCTTTGCAGCTCTGCTTATTTAACAGATAAGAAACAACTAGCTTTTGTATTTGGTCCAACATGTGACAGAAACAGAGTGGGCTGCTCTGTGTTCCAGTGTTAAACGATAACGGATGATTAAAATTTTGAGTGGATTTGCAATGAAATATAATGAAATACAACCAGAGCAGTTTTCATGGGAAGTATTCATGAAGGTGATCCTGATTGTGTGTGTGTGTGTGTGTGTGTGTGTGTGTGTGTGTGTGTGTGTGTGTACTACTGGGGTTTTGACTCAGGGCCCGGGTACTATCCCTTAGTGTTTTCACAGAAGCCTGACACTATCACTTGAGCCACATCTCTACTTTCAGCTTTTTTGGTGGTTAAGAATCAAGAACTTTTTAAGAATGAAGAACTTTCCTGCCTGAGCTGACTTGAAACCTTAATCCTCAATTACCAGTTTCCTGTGTAGCTGGGACTACAATCTTCTTGATTTTGACACACACTTTGGAGGTAGACATTAGTGCACTAGGAACTTTGGAAATGACCAGCAATATGCAGCCATAATGGTTTATAGACTTTCAGCAGTGGTAATGAATCGACTATCACAGTTCTTCCATTAATGAAAATCAGGGGAGGAGAGGTGTCGATTTCGTCACCCTTTGTTTCTGAAGATGGTAAAAGTATCAGAGGATAGACAACTCACTAGTATTTAAAGATAAAATGACTTGATAAAAATGAAAAACTAACCTGATCTCTCAATTAAGTTTAAGAAATAAAATACAATGTGAATCATGTCTTAGGAAGCAGAGGGGTGGGGGACAGGGAGTTTGGCCTAGTGGTAGAATGCTTGCCTTGGATGCAGGAAGACCAGGGTTCAATTCCTCAGTACCACATACATAGAAAAAAAAGCCAGAAATGGTGCTGTGGCTCAAGTGGAAGAGCTCTAGTCTTGAGAAAGTCCAAGGACAGTGCCTAGGCCCTGAGTTCAAGGCCCAAGACTGGCAAAAAAAAAAAGAAGTAGAGATGAATATCCCGGAGATCTGGTTATGAAATCAGAGTTCTAGAAAATAAGAAATATATGCAAGGATTTATATACTTAGATAACAACATGAACTTTCCTTCAGAGTTCCTATTTGTAAAGCCAGAGAAAGTAAGAATTATATCCTGTCTTATGGTTTGTGTATTTTAACTGGTTTTATGTGCATTTATCAACCCATTGTATTTTTTTCCCATTAATTTTGCTATCTTTTGGACATGAGTTAGTGCTCCTTCTGCGCCAGCCTCCCCTATTCCAGGGTTACAGGCAGGTACCATAAGGCTTGGCTCCTATTCTATTCTATTTGAACGACTTCATTTCTTTGAAAGAGATATACAATGGTTATGTATGTTTCATTCATCCTGTAAAATAGCTTGAACTATTTTGTACAGAAAACTGAGCTCAGAGACGTTAAGAATCCCCTCAAGGTCACACAGAAGTGGTCACAGCATGTGGATCAGTGATCCAGTTTAGACCCAGCACGGACACCCTTGCACGGTGTTTGCTGAGGATACATAACACATCATTAAAACATGAACTCCCACAGATATTTTTCTCTATATAATAAAAAGACCTTAAAAACAATCACAGGATGTTAATCAACTATGAAGTAAACACTTCTAAAAGCATTTTATACCCACAATGGTCATTTTACTTTTTCTAAGTCAAAGTACAAGATTTTTCTGACCTTAGCATGACCTGCTCCATTTTTTTTGCTCTTCCAAATAAAAAAGAGAACAATATTTGAGATAGAACAAAGGCTTTGTGAGTGATTCATGCATTGGAATTTTAATGTTAGACTTCGCCTACAAACATGCTTTTAATAAGGCAGTAAACTGTATTTAGCTAAAGATGAAAATAATTGATCTATTTGGAGCCATTAGGGCAGTTTCATTCTTTTTACTTTATTTTTGCCCTACTTTCCATTTTCATGGAGAGTCCAGAGGTAATAGCAGATGAATTCCAATTAGTTTCAATTAATGCCATAAACTGCTCTAATGTATCAGGTTGCTGGGTTCTATCCGAACCCCCAGCTGAATACTCCTGGTTTTGTTTGCAGTTGATAGCAGCAGTTGACCCATGATGTGAGCTCTTCTCCCCTACCCAGGAGCAGTTCTAGTCATTTACAGTAATTTACATCCATAAACCCATCCAACTGGAAAGCCCAGGAAAGGGTATATCATTTCAGCCTGGGTTAATTTCATCACAGAACAACTGGCTTCTCTACTGGCTGCAGAAGACTGTGGGATCAAATAGAGATTCTGAGGAGGACACGCTCTCTGGGTGGTATCTGTGTATTTATGTATTGTGGGTAGATAATTCAAAGAGTTTACTTCCTCCCAGGAGCATCCATAACAATTGCCACACACCATCCATTATCCTACAAGAATCTTTCTCAGTCAGGGATTGAGCTCTTTATTATGTCCCGTGCTTCAGGACAGTCTAGCCTGGGGCTTCTCAGAGTATGTATCCTGGCATCCCAAACACAGTCAGTGAGACAAAAAGGTTTTTCCTTTCATTTTTTGTGAGAAAGATGCTGTCTTTGACTCTCTCCACCCCTAGCATATACTAATCTGGAAAGGTGGAAACTAGTGCTGAGATTAAAGCATTATGAAGGATGTCCACATCTTCTCTGGGATTCTCAGGGAGATAAAGAGAAAAGAAGGACTGAAATGTCCCAACATAGTGACTGGTCCATGTGTTTTTCAAAAAGCATGCCTTGGCATGACACTGCTCAAATATCACCATCTATAACTGACTCACTAAGAAGTGAAAAGTGTCTGTATCGTCAGGACACTGAGCAAGGCTGACCATTTTTGGTCATCACCTGCACCTGTAACCATCCCATTTCCAACTGGCTGTTGATATTCCTTGTAACCCACTATTAGAGTTCCCTTTCTCTGCTGACAAGGGTCCCCAGGTAGAAAGGCCACCTTCCTCAAGTGTGTTCTGTGTTCAGTGTCACTCTTCCATAGCCACTGGCCATCTCCCTTCACTGAGTGCTCATTTCCTAAAACCGTCTTGGATGGAGACCTGAGGGGCTCCAGAGTCCATGTCCTACCTGGCCCTTTATCTCCCACTGCTGCCCTTCACAGTATAGTTATCTTTCAGAAGCAATGCAAGCTCTCCCAATCTTTCTCTTGTCTGCTTACCCTGCCCTTCTCAGAAATGAGTGTAAATCTTTCTCTGGGAAGCCTCTTCCAACACCATAGCCTCCAGAAATCCCATGGGGGCCACAGAGTCTCCATGTGACCACAGTGACCCCTGATGTACAAGGATTTCCAATTTTTGTTTAAAGATTGGTGGGTCTTCTTTATCATCATGAGGCAGGGCCTGAGACCCTCAATGGATACCTGTAACCACATAGCACTTACTGCACTGAGCATATGTACCTATGACAAACTTTTGCTTTTTCACTATAGTAAGTACTTTGTGCTTTTCTTTGGTAAAAGTAACTTATGAACATTACTGCTCTTGTATTTTGTGGACATTATTAAGTAAAATAAAAGTTAGATGGCTTGGTGGTTCATGTTATATTCCCAACTACTCAGGAGGTTGAGACTGGAAGCTCATTGTTTGAAATGAGCCTAGGCAGGAAAGACGGTGAGACTCTAAAAACCACCTAACAAACCGAAGTGGTGCTGTGGTTCAATGTGGTAGAATGCTAGCTTTAAGTGAAAAAGCTCAGGGAGAGGATCCAGGTCCTGAGTTCAAGCCCATGACTGACACACAAAAACCATTACTCGAACACAAGTTACTACAATACTGCAACAGTTGTTCTGATAAGTGAGAAGGCTATGAGAGACTAACACACAGGTAGCGTAGATATGTGGATATACTGGACCAAGGGATGAGTTATGTTCCCTAGCATTTCATTATGCTACTCCAAACAGAACTTTGGGGAATTTCCACTTTACAGTTCCAGACAATTTAAATATTTCCACTTCATAATTTTAGCCATCCACTTATAACTGAAAACTTGGAAAGTGAAACTTGGGTTAAGGGTAGACTTATAAGATTCAGCTTATATTATTTATGTCAGTAGTTTATATTTATTGAATTCTTCCTCTAACTGACTATCACAAGTGAGATCTTATTTATCTCATTGTTTTTCCAACAACCTATGCAAGGAAGGAAGATGTTCATTAGACTTTAACACAAAGAGGGGCTAGGCAAATCATCCAAAGAAATGATCTAAAATTTAGACCTAGACTATCTATTCCACAGCCTGAACTAGACTACCTTGACAAATACTCATGATGGTAATTTTTACTCTGATGCTCAGAAAATTCTATTTACTACTTGAATTAGGAATATTTTTAAAGAAGGTCGTCCATCTTAGCCAAGGGTTCTCCTGTCTTCATCATGATTGGCTGTCAACTACCAGATTAGGCTGAGTATAGAGTTTGGATAAGACTCATCCTGAGATGAGGGGAGAGAAAGAAAAAGATTCATTGTGGGCTGTCTTCACTTCAGGTCACTAAAACATTTTATTTTAGCATCTATTGCATACCAGGCAGTGGTGCAAGATGAAGTAATACATAGATAAATTAGAGTTCCAACAAAGAAGTGGCTTGAAGCTCCAGTAACGAATAGCATTCTAAATGTTTCAGAAAAAAATACTGTTATAACTATATTACTTTCAAAATACAGCTCTGGGAAGATCACTGGGTCCTCCACAGCATTGGAAGGCATTTGAATTACTAGTGACAAGACTCTTAAATTACATAGCCCAAGTTTCATTTAGGAAGTAGAGGTCACCAAGGTGACTCAGATTGGCACTAACATGTTTTTCTTTCTTTTGTATTTTTTTATTGTAATTAATACAGGGTTACAGTTATATTCACCAGATTGAAGAAGCATTACTTCACACATATACAAAAATGTATTTCTATGTGGATCTCCCCTCCCTGCTAAATACACTGCCACCTGTCAGGAAAGCCCAGAGTACATTTAGGGGGTTCTATTTGGAGATTATCTATCTTGCTGGGTTCTGTTATGTCCTCTGTTTCCTAGAAGCCTCACTGACTGTCTTATGTGGATGGCTTTTCTGCAGTCCACTGAGTGATTATGCTAGGCCTGCTCTACTCTAGGATTTTGATTCTGACAATGGGGGCTAGGTAAAGAAGAGAAGACCAGGAGGCTGGAGGAAAGGACAGGAAAACAATTGTAAGGGTAAGAGATGCATGGGAATAATTAAAGTCATGTTTGAATATGATTTGAATTATGGGAAAGCTACAAAGAGGGTTTCCTCAAGGCAGGAGGTAATATTCTTCCTTCAAACTTTTCTCACATGGGAAGTCATTCAGAAGGGCCGATATACAGAATATAATTAAGCTGGCTAGTTCAGCGTTTTCAGGTACTGTTTTGGGTAGTCTCAGTACCTGAGTGTTAAGAACACTACCTAGGAGATGCCCTAGAGAGTCATTGAGCACCAGATATAGGATGCATGCTCTCCATTTACGATAAAAACAAATTTCTACAGACTTCCTATCCTAGCTGTACAGTGGCCAAAAGTAGGCACTCAGAGTGACTTCAATGTGGTGGCTACTGAGAGAGCTTTCAAAACCTCATAAAAGCATTCACTGACAGACAGGTCCACTGCAAGCCCCCTTCTAAGAAAAAGATACTTGGAGGAGGTTTCTGTTCAGCAATTTCTAAATTCTCTGCCATCAACATTCAACCATAAGCGATTGCACTGCTCACTTTGAAATACTTTTTTTTCCTGGTTAAGAGGTGGTAGTACACACCTGTAATCCCAACACTCAGGAGTTTGAGTTAGGATGTTTTGTTTGACTCAAATAAGAAACAAAATACTTTCTAGTCCTAACTACCAACTCATTCCAAGTTCAAGATCAAAGTCATGAAGGCTCTCAGGATCATGGAAATGGAAAGTTTTGTGTTTTCAAGTTGCAGAAGTTACACTTGAGTGTTGGCTTACTGCAAGAGTAATGACTTGCCACACATACTATGGATAAAAGCAGGAATCTGCAAACATAGCTTGTCACTGGTTTATGTGAACTTCATAACGTCTAAATGACACAGTCATACCTGTGCATTTATGTATTTCCATAGCTGCTCTCTTGCTGCCTGACAGTGAATACCATGAGGTTGTCTGACTGTCTGACTGTTTCTGGAGTTTGAACTCAGGGCCTGAGCATTGTCCTTGAACTTTCTTAAGGTTAGAGCTCTACCACTTGAGCCACAGTATCACTTCCAGCTTTTTCTGTGTATATAGTACCGAGGAATACGACCTGGGTCTTTGTGAATGCTAGGCAAGCACTCTACCACTAGGCCACACTTTATAATAAGTTTTCTGGAACTCTGGATTAGACACTCCCCTGCATAAAAGATACTCCCCTGGAGTCTGCATAGGTCACAGGCAGTTATTAAAGAATGGATAAAATGTGAAATCAGATTGAAATATATGCAATTGTAAAGCTGAAAGTATTACCAAATTCTAATGCAAATATGAACATACTTTATGACAATTTTTCATTTGGGTTGCTAGTGTAGCTCTACACAAAGGTTCCAGACTAAGTTGGTTTTATATTCCTACCTAACCTTTAAATTACTTGCATTTCAGTCTATCTCAAAATACAGAAAAGTTCCAAACGTGCTTTGGAAGTCTTTTTCCTGAATGCAAAATCCCAACAAAGACAGCATGAAAGAGAAAACTCCAGAGCAGTTTCTCTTATAAGTTCAGAGGTTAACAGTCCATGAAGTATTAGTAAATGCTATCCACTTATGAATCAAATGTCACTTGGTACACACTCCTAAGTTTTAAATTAGTAATTTAATAAGTAAAAATTAGTAAGTATATTGGTAACTTAAAAATATTTTCACCAGTCTTAGGGCTTGAACTCAGGGCCTGGACTCTGTCCTGAGCCTTTTTGTGCTCAAGCACCACTTGAGCTGTCACAGTTTCACTTCTGGCTTTTTGATGGTTAACTGAAGAAGATAAGAGTCTCATGGACTTCTGCTTGGGTTTGCTCCAAACTGGTAACCTTAGATCTTGGCTTCCTGAGTAACTACTATTACAGGCAAAAACCACTGGCATTGGGGCCAGAGTTTGGCCTAGTGGTAGAGTGCTTGCCTAGCATACACTAAGATCCAGGTTCAATTCCTCGGTACCACATACATAGAAAAAGCCACAAGTGGTGCTGTGGTTCAAGAGTTAGAGCTCTAGCCTTGAGAAAACCCATTGACAGTACTCAGACCCTGAGTTCAAGTCCTAGTATTAGCAAAAAAACAAACAAACAAAAAAAAACCACTGGCACGTGGCTTCCAGTACTTGGATTTAAGCCCTGAGCTTCATGCTTGCTAAGCAGGTGTATTTCCATTTGAGTTAGGCCTCTAGCTCAAAACTATATTTTTATTATAATAGTTGTACTGATATATTATGTGAATTAATATATTTATTTTATTGTATTATTGTACTGATTATTGTAATAAATGAAATTAACTATATTAGATAAATGAATATATTTAACTTTACAGTGATATTCCACTTTCTGGGCATGTAGAATTTCCTGGCCCCCATTGGAGATCAGGATTCTAATCTCAGCTCTCACAGTTGTGGTACTTAACTAGGTCACCAACTCTCTGGGTCTTACGTAAACTAAAGGGGCTGTACACACTATATCACTTGACTTCCAGTTTTCAAACTATCAAACACTTAAGTAGCCAGTCCCTTTTCTGGTTGTCTCACAAGTCAAATAATTTCAATGAAATACAGGCAATATAGAAAACTGTTCTTGAGCAAATGCTTTCAAATGCTTTTGAGTGACGGAAGCATTTGTACAATTTTGATTCAAAAGTGGTCTGCAACTCAAATATGTGAATTTGTGGGAAGGACTCTACAGGCAACAGGAAGAAAGAGAACAATGGGCCAGAAAAAGAAGAAAGAGTCCTTTCTAACACAGACCTTCCTTTTTCTTCCTTGGTCTTTTGAGCTTCACAAAAGGACACATATTTTCCATATAATTGCTAAACATGTTTGCTTATTAAATTATTCTTTAATTAGTTAATGATTTTAGCCATGCTTTGCTCTTTGGATATTCATTTTGTGTAATAAAATAATTATAGATAATTAAACTATCTCAAGCCTTTTCTTTCCCTCAGCAAACATGCTGGGTATCCAAAAATGACAACAAGTTGTAAATTAATCTGGAAAACAAAGCATGACAGATGAATGATTTAGTTGGAATTAATTAGGCACTAATTATACACTGGAACTAGATGAAGAATGAGACTCATTATAAAAATAAAACACTATTCTGAAAAGATGCACAGTTACCAATATCCTTACCTTCTGTGATGATGGAATTGTTCTTCATCCAAGTTATTGCGTTGAGACAATCTTCCTCATCATTGACCAGGAAAAGATTGCACGGGACTTCCCCAGTGTACCGCCGCATACTGAGTTCAATAACCTCTCTGTTTGTGGGGTATTCATTAAGATCCACCTCCGTAGGACATGGGACCTGAGATAAGTTACAGAGAAATTCTTACTGTAGGGTTAAAATGAAGCTCTGACATAGTTTAAAGAAAATGAAATATATATAGCAATGTATGTATTATTTTGTTCCTATATATATGTACTTAGACTTCAACTGAAAGGGGGGAAAATCATGGAAATAAACAGGAAGATTGACCACTTAGAGACAATTCTCAGAAGGAACTGTTCCAGTTACTTCTTTTTGTTGTTATTACTGTTGTTGGTTATGGGGCTTGAACTCTGAGCCTGGGTGCTCGTTCTACTACTTGAGTCACAGTGCCACTTCCGGTAGAAAGGGCTGGCAAGGCTATGGAAAAGGACATTGAATTGGATTTGATATGGTTATTTTGGTTAAAACAATCTGTCACAAAGGCAATTCTACCAAGGACTAAAATTCAAGTATACAAGAGGTGCTAGGCAGAAAACGATAGCAGGAGAATTAGATTATTATATACTTAGAAAATTATAGGATTTTTGCTCACTTTGTCAAGGAAATATTCACTCTTTCTCTATCTCCCCTTTCTCTCTCAACACAGGATCTTCCCAATATAACATCTGTTCTCCCCCTTTTGACACAGATGGGGAGTGGAAACAGAAACTTTACTGTAGAGAAAGTGACATCACAATAAAGGATGATGGCCAACACTTATCTTCTACGTCAAAACCCCCGTAGCAAAGCAGATTGTATGTGTTTTGACTCAAGCATTTGGTCATGACTCAGTTTCACAAATGAGCACAGGTCCAATATGATCATATCTGATTTTTCAGCTGAAGTCGGACCCTTGAGGTTCTGTTTGGGTGGACTCAACTTTATGTTACTCTGGTTTAAATTAAAATCAAACAAATGCCTTTGTGAAAGCCAAATAAAATAGCACTGAACCTGAGTTTTCCTCCTGGGCTACTACTCTGACTCTTGTTTTGCAATTACACTGAAAAGTTCTAGAGGGAAAAAAGTGTCAGACACAGCGGGCAAGACAGAAAGGCAACTTTGGGGCCTTTGGTGTAAGTTCTTTTTTTAATTTTTATTTATTTTTTATTTTTTATTATAATTAATAGAAGGGTTACATGATATTTGTCAGATAGAAGGTGCATTAATTCACATACATTGATACCCTTTCACATGTCTTGGTCCCCATTGGTGCAAGTTCTACACTAGATGTTTGAAAAATTCTTGGTATGAAGACTAAGATGTGTAAAACAGGAAGAGCTCAACAGAGGAAACAGACCTTGGGCATATGACCTCTCTTGGGTTTGCCTGGCACCCTCATCTTTAAAATGGAGTGGTACCAACTGATGTAACTGTGAGGGTTACATCAGCCACCATGCACACCTCATAGAAAACATTCACTAGCTCTCAGAGACTCTGCCTATCCTAATGAGGGCTCTGAGAACAGCAGTCTCCTGGGGCTGGCCATTCCCACTTAAGAGTAGACTTTCAGACAATTAGAAAGCTATTTCTTAGGAGTAGGGACTTAGGAAGCTACTTCGTAGGATGAATAAGTATTGTATTCCAATGATTTTCTGGGAGACTGTCCTAAATCTGTTTCCTGGGGCCATGATATATGTATCTAACTTGTTTTCTACATGAAAAGCCCTCAATGATAAGAGGGCTGTTTGGTTATTCTGGCCACTTGGAATCTTGAACCTTTTGTCTAAACATATGAAATGACTTTAAACCTCTGGCTATACCTCAGGTGGTTCTTTCTGGCTTCTTAAATGTAACCAACAGGGGGGAAAAACCCTCTACTTTGAGGGCATCACATTCAGGAGGTAATGAGTTCATGATCTCTATTGCCATACATTTTGCTGTTCCTTTGTTGGGTATTTATACTGCTGCCCTTGCGACTGTCTTCTCATACAAGCTTTTTGCTGTACACTTGTAGCTTTGTACAGTATTTTGAGTTTAGTGTAGAAACAGTCTTGATGGTTTAACAGGATAGTTGGAAATCATGACTGTCGTAACTTGAATTTTCCTCATATGTCATTCTGGTTTCTACTGTGACTTCTAATCATTGTAGTTTTTCTTTGTTTCTCCCCACTTTTATGGTCTCCAGTATTTGAATCTTCCTAAGTTGTTCAAAAGCATTTGTGTGTGTGTGTGTGTGTGTGTGTGTGTGTGTGTGTGTGTGTGTGTTTGTGCGTGCGCACAGTACTGAGATATAAACTCAGGGCCTGGATGTTGTTCTTTAGCTTTTTTGCCCAAGGCTAGAGTTCTACCACTTGAGCCACAAGCCCATTTCTGGCTTTTTACTGATTAACTGGGGAGAAGACTTACTGACTTTCCTGCAAGGGCCAGCTCCAAACTGTGATCCTTAGATCTCGTTCAATCTCCCAAGTAGCTAGGATTACAGGCTGGCACAGAAGCATTCTTTAGTCTCATTTGCTTATGAATTAACACTGACACACTTTACCATCCTTACTTACTTTAGCACCTCACCTTCTGTTTATTAGACCGATTTAAACCGAGTCATCATTTTCTATTTCACAGGCAATATCAGATCGATAAAAGTCACTTTGTAAAATAATGTGTAGTGCATTTGATCCCTGTCCTTTCACCACTGCAAAATGAACTTTTCTGTCTTAGTTGTTTGGAGCTCATAAAGAAAGGGCTTTCAGTTATCTTCACATCTGAGAGACTTAGAGGGACATGTAACAATTGATTCATCATACTTGTCCAAAATGCTGTACAGTTTCATTTTGCTTGTCATTTAACACTAAAGAGTAATTTAAAAAACTTTCTGCTTCATTCATTTGTTTTTTTTAAGAGAGGGAATTTGTTAATCTGTTAGTTTTCATCTGGAATTTGTTCATTTGCCCCCTGAATTCTCATGAAATAATGAGAAATGTCTCATTATCTATGAGAAGTGTGAGAATCAAACTGAAAAAAATAATTTCTTTAACTTTGCTTGGAATCAGTTAATTAGACAATATTTTCATTGGGTAAGGAAGGTTTTCTCCTAGCTTTTCTTAAATTACTGTCACAAGCCTACCTAGACTTAAGGAGACAAGACAAAGAATTCAGCTCTCAGGTGAGAGAAATACTAGATAATCTTCAGCTGTGTTTCAAAAGAGCCACTTTCTTTTGACCTTGTGCTATTAAGTTCCCCTTTAATCATTCTCAAAGTAAGATCTATTCCTACTAGATGCTATTAAATGACATGGAGGAGTATCTCTCTCAGGTATGTGCCAGAGGGACACAGTGGTGTAGAAAGCTCTCCTGCCCAACTAAGTTATAGCAGATACTCTGTTCTAGTTATCATGCTTTCATTTACCTGGTCCAGATATTATGAGCCTTTCGAAAACCTTATTGTATTGCCAACTCATGTCAAGCTTATTGGAAACTAAAGTCATAGTTTTGTCTCTTCCTGGGACTGGGTAGTAAGTAGGGTAGTAGACTCCAGACCTCCTCACTCTCAGCTCTGATTCTGTTGTGTGCACACATGCTCTCATTTGAAAATATGAAGGGGAATATATATATATGTAGGCATAAAAATCTTATAGGATATTTTAGAGGAAGGCATACCATGTAAAATATCTGATTAGAAAGAAATTAAGGGTTGCAATCACATTCTATACCACCTTGCCTTCTTACTTTGGGGGTAAGCTTTATTTTCATTATCTTTATTTCAATAAATTGGTGCAAAACCATGAGACCTGGAGTGAGAGAAATGGAAAAAGAACTAGCAGGTCCCTGGTGAATTTAGTTGCCCTTTCTGTATCACTCTATGTACCTTTGATTTTTATGTCCTTCTGGAGAAATTAAATTGGAACTCCTTTTCTCACTTCTTCATTTCATTTTTCCCACTGTAAAAAGGGCAAGAGCTTAATGTGCTACAAAGTAAAGCTGCAGGGGCAGCTGGACACACATGGGCAGATGCCCCAATCTCTGGATAGCTGGCTGGGTCTCTTGCTCAGTTTCCAAAGTACGCAGTTGCAGGCAGCAGCTGGAGTTCACTGGGCAGGTAAGGGGGGGAGGGGGGGCCAGCTAAAGGGGTATGTGATATTACCTTCTGTTGCATGTTTTAAAAGGAAGAGAAATACTTACACAGCAAAATGAGATCTTCCTCCTGTTCATTTTACCCTATAAGCGGAAAAAGAAATCCCCTTCTATTCTGAGATTTCCTTATTTAAAAAAAAATAGGTGAGCCAGGAGTTTGGCCTTGTGGTAGAGTCCTTGCCTAGCATGCACGAAGACCCGGGTTTGATTCCTTGGTACCACATACATGGAAAAAAGCCGGAAGTGGTGCTGAGGCTCAAGTGGTAGAGTGCTAGCCTTGAGAAAGCCCAAGGACAGTGCTCAGGCCCTGAGCCCAAGCCCAGGACTGGCAAAAAAAAAAAAAATAGGGGTGGGGGAGAGGAGAAACAGAAATTGAAAGATTCATCCAGCTACAGTCTATCAGTCTCACCATGGAGCTTGTTGTTTGTCTCAGGCTTTCCCCACGCCAGGCTACCAGTTCAGAATCTACATCTCAATGGTTGACTGGGGGCTGGACATGTCCAGTGCAGCATGAGAATTGTTGCATAGGATTTAATGCCCCTGAGGGTGCTTCTCTGTCTTACCTCAGAATCATCTGGGAGCTCAATAAAAATACTGATGGCCAGACCCCACCTAGTTTCTATAAACCTAGGCTATTCTAGGCACAGATGTATTGTCAAAGCATCCCGGATGCCCAAGTGACTTGTGGACAGTTACTGTGAGAGACAGGGGATGTTGGCAAA
This sequence comes from Megascapheus bottae, assembly GCF_031878675.1. Classification (NCBI taxonomy): domain Eukaryota; kingdom Metazoa; phylum Chordata; class Mammalia; order Rodentia; family Geomyidae; genus Megascapheus; species Megascapheus bottae. Next base: position 14,181,544 of record NC_143526.1, read on the forward strand.
GTGGAGCTCAGAGCTGCTCAGCCCACGTGGGCTGGAAACTTGTTCCTCCACATATTGCCTCTTCCTAGCCTGGGAATGTAAAATCAATATACACAGGCATTCCTGCCAGAATCCACAGTCACGGATAAGAATAGGTATAGGTTAAATTGCCATTCTCTGAGTCTGCATATGTATATTTATGTGTGTGTATGCGTGTGTGCATGCCTGCGTGTGTGTGCATGTGTATACATTTGTGTGCATGTTAGTCCCAAGGCTTGAACTCAGGATATGTGTTCTGTCCCTTGCTATTTTTTCACTCAAGGCTGGCATTCTACCTCTTGAATCAAAGTTCGGATGTCTCACTCATTTTCCTGCTTGTGCTGGCTTGTAAGTGTGATCCTAAGATCTCAGCCTCCTAAGTAGGCTCATGCGAGTGAGCCATCAGCACCCAGTGAAGACCCTATTCTTTTAAAGTCGATCTATTTTTGTTGGAGAGGTAGCTTATTTGGGGGACTATAAGCAATGCTAATGTTTACTAGGAAATGGGCAAACTCAAATCTGCTGTCCTAACACACTGAACAACTCCAGTTCTATCCAGCCATGTTTTATTCAAATGTGGCTTGAGAAAGTAATGAGACGAAAAGCCTGGTCACTGGAAACCAGTCAATCCGATTTCCTAGTTTTGTAACCGAGAGACAAAATAAAATAAGGGTTGACAGAAGGTGTGCATGTTTGAAATACTTTTGCGAGAACGCACCGCCCCAGCCAAATGTTAGCCTCTTGAGGCATAAATTAATTTACCACAAATGCATGCCTGGTTGCGTCTGGATGCTGCTATGGTGAGCCATAAGTGTTAGACTTTGGGACAACAGCTTCAAGAATGACATTTTTCCAACTAGCTGTGATTTTGATCCTTGAGCAGAATGTTTTTCTTGGAATGGGTTTCTGGGAGGGTTTTGCAGATACAATTCTGGTCATGTGTGAGGGCCTTGAAGAGCACTTTCATGAATATAGAGTGGCAGCTGTCTGGGCAAGAAGAGATGCTCTGTACCCAGAAAGCATGTGCCCTGGTAAGCATATTAGCCCTGGAGATCTCCAAACACACCACTGGCACCCTCAATGCCAGGGCTTACCTGGTACTGCTGCCCAGTACAGAGAATGAGGTGGTCGTAGAACACAATTTCATCCTGGGAAAGCACAACTTGCTTGGCTGCTCGGTCTATGGCAGTCATTCGACCAACCACAACATTCACCCAGGAGCAGAGTGACATCAATGCATAATCTTTATCATTAAAACAGTGGCTGCAAAGAGAGAGGCTCCATCAGTGACATTTAAGCAGCTGACAGCGGGCATTAATTAGACATCTGGTGAGCTGGTTCAAGTCCCCTAGTGAGCTGGGTCTGTGCTCTTGCTGTGAGTTTATCAGGGCTGATACTAGATTTTTCCTTGTGAAACACTTTGTCATAAATTGACATCTTCCTATTAAAGCTGAATTGTTCCACCTGGCTCAGGCCAGGCCACAAAAGGAGATGCAGTGGGGGAAGGGGCGAAAGAGGGAAGGAGGAGAGAGAGGAAGGGGGAAAGGGAGAGAGAGAGATCACTTAGACTCCTTCTTATGCTTTTATTTCATGGGGATTATAAATGCACTTTAGCTGTTAAATTGTCCTTCTGATGACAGACTCAGGAACAACCAAGATGACATTGTGTGCACTCCTAAAGGCAGGGGACCCAGATCTGTAATACTGAGAACTTTTCCTATTTGCTAATACATTCCCATGAATGACTTATTCTCAGAATTAATGCATGGATTTGTGCCCTAACAACATATTTTAAGAAGATGTCAACCAGGCAATTATATTTTATAGCAGGTACAATCCCTAGTGACTTCGGGTTTACTCTGCACAGGGGTCATTTAGATAGAACGGGTATTTGTATATATAGCTGGCCTGGGTTAGAGGTGAATTCTAGGTTTGAGGACATTGGTAGCTGAATAGGCCTTCATTTTCAGGCTTCTGTTAAGCTTGAGTGCTCTACTGTGATGTGACAGGAATGGATGCCTGTGGTTTCAGGTCTGTTTAAGGTCACAAAAGGTTATTTTGCAGAATTTTCTGAAAGGTTTGGCCTTGTATAAGGGACATATAGTGATTCTGCTCTGGAGATATTCTAAGATGATTGGACGCTGAGTGGTATTTAAGTTTAGGCTATATGATATTTTCTAGAATAAATTGTGCCAGGGCCTGAATCTTTTTGCCAATGAGCCTGGATCCCAGGAACCCAATTTCCTCGCCTCTCAGCCATAGGATAATGAGACCACCCGACAGGCCTCAACCATTGAAAGGAATGGGCATGAGAATATAGAGACACTGTTTTTTCAAGTGGGATGCATATGTGAAAGATATTATTCTAAATAATATTAATGATACATAATCCTGTTTACTCTCTTTGGAGGCAAACAGAATTCTGAAGTGGTAATGGGAGGACATTTTTTCCTTTTTGATCCACATACAAGAGAATTCTAGTAATGGATGCACATTAGACTTTGTTACAGAACCTGTGAAAGAAATGGGAGCTCTGGGCTTTGTATCTTTCTATGAAACAACACTTAAAAACAAGAAAATTTCTTCTTAATAAAAAAAAACAGGGTCTTGTCTGTCACAGCCAAGTAATGGACAGTGAGAAGAAATTTTCTTTAAAAACAATTCTGATAGCTTTGTAAGAACACAGGCGACTTTGCTGTGTTCCCATACATTCATGAGACACATACACAAAGGAGAATCCTCATTTGTTATACATTCCCTACTGGAAGCTGCCTGAGATGAGGAAAAATGAAATATAGTTAGTACATAGAATTAGTGGTAGGAGGATTTGTGGAGAAAGATAAAAGCTATCCAGGAAAATTGTGGAAGGCTAAGACAATGATATTTTCTTTTTTTTTTTTTCCCAGTCCTGGAGTTTGAACTCAGAATCTGGGGGCTGTCCCCGAGCTTCTTTTGTTCAAAGATAATACTCTACCACTTGAGCCACAGCACCACTTCTGGCTTTGTGACAAATTAAACCCTGGGCTTCACGCATGCTAGGTGAGCACTCTACCACTAAGCCACATTCCCAGCCCAATGCTATTTTTAATGGCAGGAGAAGAGTAGTGCTGATAATGTCAGAACGTGCATTTCAGAGTTAAAATGTGAGATTGTATCCAGTGGGAACTGAATTTTAGGAACCTTCATTCATATACCAAAGGCAGTGTGGCATAGCATGGGCAAGTCATTTTATGATCGGTTTCTATATTGCCATTTCTCTGTTTGAAATGCCACTGTGCAAGTAGATGCTGGTCCTTCTGGATATTTCTATCCATCTGGACTGTCTTTAATTTCCCTACCAGGTGAGTGAATCTGCATGTGACATGTCCCTCGAATTATTTCTGAGGCAGAGTTAATAAGTACTAAGATTCTAACACAGTCAGGACTGTTTCACTGATGGGTGACAAAGAGACCAGGATTCTCTGGAGAAGAGGTAAGGAAAAGAAAAGGGTACATTAGTGAAATTTCATGTTTCCCAAGCAGGCTTAACAGGAAAGGGAACTGGTAATATAGCTCAGTGGTAGAGTGTTTGCCTAGCATGTATGAGACCCTGAGTTTGTTTCCTAGAAATACAAAAAAAAAATGAAAAGCTGTCTTCATAGGAAAATCTGAAGAGAGGAAATAAGGAGATAAAAAAAGTACAAGTATAGAAGTTTCAGGAAGCATGCATGAAGTGTGGTCTGTTTCTTCAAGGGTGCGTTGGCCCTGAACCTCACAGCAAGAAGGGCCACTAATTGGAAGCCAAATTGAGGTGGTGGGGGGGGGAGTACAAAAACTGCCCTCATGGAATCAGACCCTTCAGAACTGCAATAAAAGTTAGAGCTTTTCCGAAAGGATTAATTGTGACACTCTCAGAAGAAGGACCACTGCAATTAACTTTCAATTATTCAGGGATGATTGTCCAATTAGTGGTTTTCTCCTGCTTCCTGTTTCTCTCCCTGCAGGCACCTTCCTTTTGGCTGTTCCTAGGCACATCCTCAGTACCACCAGAGGTGGGGGAGAGGCAAAAAAAAAAAGACTATTAAAAATAATAACAATAATCATGAAGCAAAACACTGGCTACAAGCAAGCTCAAAGTTAGTATTTAGCATGAAGAATTTAAATTATTAAATCCATGGATGTCATTTTCACATATTATTTTTAAAGTCTGTGACCAGAGACAATTTTCTTATTAGGGTACAAGAAGCATGAGAAAAGAACATCCTGTTCCCAGCCCAATCTGTGTTTTCTTTTTTCTTTTTTTGCCAGTCCTGGGATTGAGCTTAGGGCCTGAACCCTGTCCTTGAACTTTCTCAAGGCTAGAGCTCTACTCTTTGAGCCTCTGCACCACTTCTGGTGGCTTATTTTTTCTATGCATGTGGTACTGAGGAATCGAACCCGGGTCTTCATGCATGCTAGGCAAGCACTCTACCACTAGGCCAAACTCCTGGCCCATAATCTGCAGTTTCTAAGAGATAAGGTAATAGGAGTTTACCCAGGGCATAGATCTGGCTGGTTTTGATGCACCTTGTAATAGAGATGGCTTTTGCAGTTCCTTTGGGGGTAACTTTCATTTCTTCTGCATTATGAAATGCCTGCTACAGGTTCAATACTGGGGACATATCAGTGGACAAAATTCCTGCCTGAGGAATTTACAATATAATTGAGGAATTTGGGATGAAGAGAGTAAACAGAGTTTCACATGGCAATTTCCCTAATGTTCAGAAGGATTTCAGGAGCAAGAAAAAAACAGATCCAATGTGTTAAGATTGTTGTTCACAAATGAATCTGGCGGTATGGTTACACCTCATGGAAAAAATGACATTTAAGTGGGGAAAAAATGCAAGGACTCTCAATATAAGTACTTGTGTGTTCTGTTTAACAGACATTGTGGCTACTGTGTGGCCAGAGGGATAGAGATGAGCAAAAAAATAGTAAAAGATGAAATCAAAGAAGTAGAAAAGGACAGATTTTTAGCTCAGAACATTCTACAACATTCTGTGATGATGAAAATCCTCCGAAACTAGACCAGTACAGTAGCCACTGGCCATATGTGGCTATTTGAGCACTTGAACTATGGCTAATGTAACTGAGCTGAATTTTTCATCACATTAAACTGTAATTAATTTAAATTAAGTAGCCCCATGTGGCTTTAACTACTGCTTTGGACAGTGCAGTTCTGGACAATCAGGAGTTGGACAATTTGAGTCACAGTTCTGCCGTGTTGCCATGTGCCATGTAGAGACTGCAGAGAGGACAGAATAGAGCAGCTAGGATGCCAGGTAACTCCCATCCAAACCCTTGGTCTAACTCTACAGTGTCATACTCACAGAAAATCCTTTACATTGTTCTCCCTTCATCCAGCAAGGGAAGGGAATAGACAGAAACTTTTACTAAGCTGACTGAAATTCCTTTTAAGATGCCAACTAATCAGTGCTTCCTGGGAATCATATAATTCAGAAAAGGGGGAAAAAATGAAGGAAGGCAGTATTCGTGTGTCAGTCCTCTACTGTGGGCCAGAATTCAAAGTTGCTTTGATTTGAACAACACAACAACAACAACAAAAATTCAGCAAGGCTGGGTTAGCATATACTTTAACAATAAAGAAAACCAAAACTCAGAGATATTAAATCCATTATCTAGATGGTGGGAGTTAGAGGCAGAACCTGGATTTATATCCTTCTGGTTCAAATCTCATGTTCTGATACTTCACTGTTCCTCATGTCATTCTTTAAAAAAAAGTGTGATTAAAGTGTGAACCAGTTGTAATAATTAGTATATGTCTAGTAAGGATGAGCCAATGCAACAGCAATACTCTCAATATGTTGGAAATGCACTTTTTACAACTTGGGTGTGTGCATGAGGGGAGCCAAAGTGGGAGAAAAATGAGGGTGGAGGGTAACAATGTATAATAACAAATGCAACTCTTCTGTACATCACCTTGACAATAGAATTAAAAATTTAAAAAGTGGGCACAAAAAATATAATATAATAAAATAAAAAGTGGGCACTGGGAATGCAGTGCAGTAGCAGCACAAGAGAGGCCCTGGGGGGTTCAATTTCTTACATCACAGACAACACTGATGATAACAGTGGCAAAGAGGCAAAGCAAGTCCCCCCCACCCCCCACGGGGAAAGAGGTTGTCTTCATCAAGGATTCTGGTATGATATCCCCTTCTCATCCCAGGAGAGAACAATTTTCACTGTCTTTATTTGAAAGACAGTGATGATTCACTGGGAGATGATTTCCAGAAGCAAGAAACTTCCTACTTCAATGTTTTACTACCAGGAATTAAAATGAATGGAAGTTGGGCCGGGAGTTTGGCCTAGTGGTAGAGTGCTTGCCTAGCATGCATGAAGACCCAGTTCGATTCCTCAGTACCACATACATAGAAAAAAAGCTGGAAGTGGTGCTGTGGCTCAAGTGGTACAGCTCTCACCTTGAGAAAAAGTCCAAGGACAGTATTCAGGCCCTACAACTGGCAAAAAAATGAGTGGAAGTGATATGATAATGAAATAGTATTTTTAAGATGGATGTGGTCAACTAGTAAGTCTACTGGGATGGAAATAATCAAGCTCTCCTGGACTGGCACAGTAAGTCTTTGGCGACAAGTGTATGGGGTGTGTGTGTGTGTGTGTGTGTGTGTGTGTGTGTGTGTGTGATGTACCATTACTAGTGATGCCATGAAGCTACACTGCCCTGTATTCTCATTCAGAATTCAAAGCAGGTATAGCTGGATCATAGGCTTTGTTGTTGTCTTCTTGAAAATACCAATGATAGCCAAGCTTTGCTACTCTGGGCCATTCACTTGCTGAGTTTGAATTCCTAAGTAATTCCTGGACTCTAGGAGAAAAGCCTTCTTGTCCCTTGCCCCACTATTTCCAGACTGAAACTTAATATTTAGCATAAAAACATTGTACACAAATTAGGACACACAGGCCTCAGAATGAAATATACATACTCGCTTGCTAAAAACCTTCTTTCGTCACCATATGGTTTTCTTCCTGGAAGTCCATGAGTTGAAATCAGGGTGAGATTATTAAACTTCAGGTGAGAACTGAAAAAAAATGGGAAAAGAACAAAGAAAGATGTTAACCACAATTTAATAAAATTTACTATAATTCAATTTAAGTTTATTTCATGTGTCAATCAATGGTTATACTTTTCTTTGATGGCAGCAATTCCTTTTACACAAACCTTCAAACAGAATCATTTAGTGAAAAAAAGAAAAGTATAGGAATTAACTGCAAAAGAATTCAAAAGCTAGTTTCTGTGTAATGGTAGACACAATTTATTCATTAAAAAAAAACATTTTATTCTCTGTCTTTTTTTTTTTTGGTTCCAGTTCTGGGCCTTGAGCTCAGGGCCTGAGCACTGTCCTTGGACTTTCTCAAGGCTAGAGCTCCATCACTTGAGCCACAGCACCAATTCTGGCTTTTTTCTATCTATGTGGTATCGAGGAATCGAACCCAGGTCTTTGTGCATGCTAAGCAAGCACTCCACCACTAGGCCAAACTCCCAGCCCCAAACATTTTATTCTCAAAACAAAACAAAATAAGATCTTCAAATTGGGAGGAAGACAGTCAATTTTGTATCCATTAATGCAAAGTTTGAATGTCAGACTACTTATAAGCAACTGAAGATTGGGTGCAGTAGCATAGGTCTATAATCCCAGCTAGTTAAGAAGAGGAGCTCAAGAGGATCCTGCCTTTGGCAAGATCTGTCTCTTCCAGCAAAAAGCTGGATGCAGTAGGGAGCTCCTGTCATCCTCACCACACAAAGCAGGTATAGATAGGGGGAGTGAAGTCATGGCTAGTCTTGGAGAAAAAAAAATCGAGACCCAGCCAGGTGTGGTGGCTCACACCTGTAATCCTAGCTACTCAGGAGGCTGAGATCTGAGGATCATGGTTCAAAATCAGCCCAGGCACTAAAGTTCATGAGACTCTTATCTCCAATTAATTGCCAGGAAACCAGAAGTGGTGCTATGGCTCAAGGGGTAGGGTGGCAGGCTTAAGCTGAAGAGCTCAGGGACAATGCCCAGGCCCAGAGTTCAACAAGAGGGAGGGAGAGAAAGAGAGAGAGGGGGGGAGGAGAGGGAGAGAAAGAGAGAGAAGGAAAGAGATCCTATTTGAAGGAATAAGGCAAAAAGGGTTGGAGATGTGTAGTGAACTGATAGTGTACCTCCCTGACAAGTAGAGGCCCTGAGTTCAAATTATAGTGCCATAAAAATAAAAAGAAAAGCAAGCAAATGAAAGTATAACCACCAGAGCTAAATTCTGCTGATGGTTTATAGTCATATACTTTACACATGCTATATTTTCCATTAGTCCTCACAGAAACACGAAGCCAATGATATTATTATCCCTACATTATTAGATACAACTGAATCACAATGACTTATCCAAGGCCATGGAAGGCTACTATCTAGCTTTAATGTCCTCTTATCTAAGCTTTGCCTAGAAGTGGTCCCTTGAAATCTGAGGGGGATGAGTTCCACAATTCCCAAGAAGATACCAAAATTGAATAGATGCTCAAGACTCTTATATAAATACTGTAATAGCTATGCATTATGACCACACCCCCTCCTGGATACTTTCAATTATCTCTAGATTACTTGGAACTAGTATAATGTAAATGCTGTGTGCATAGTTCTGATACTTTATTGTTTAGAGAGCAAGGATAATATGATATAGCAGAAATTTTTTTGTGTGACAGTCCTGGGACTCGAACTCAGGGCCTGGGCACTGTCCTTGGGCTAGTACTCTACCAGTTGAGCCACAGCACCATTTCTGGCTTTTTCTGTACATTTGCTATCAGAGTTAAAGCAAGGCCTTAATGTATGCCAGGCAAGCACTCTACCACTAGGCCACATTCCCAGCCCTATAGCAGAAGCTTTTCCTTGCAGAGAATTTCTGACAGAGTTGGTTGAAAATGTATGAGAGTGGTCTGTCCTGTAGATTTCAAAGACCCCACACGTCAATATTAGCTTTATATGGCTATTTAAATCAGGATATGCGGTTTCATCTAGAAAATTCTAGAGATTTTTTTGTTGTTGTTGTTGGTCATGGGGTTTGAACTCAGGGCTTGGGTGCCATCCCTGAGCTTTTTCACTCAAGGATAGCACTCTACCACTCTGAGCCACAGCTCTATTTCCAGTTTTCTGGTAATTAACTGGAGACAAGAACATCATGGACTTTCTTGCCCAGCCATGACCTCAGATCTCAGTAGCTAGGATTATAGGCATGAGCTACCAGCCAAATATTTCTCTTTTTTAAAATTGCTTTAAATTTTTTTTTATTTTTGAAAAATTCTTATTAACACTGATTTTTACATCATATTTCAAATGTCATGTTTAACACACAATTCAAGAAGGGAATCTCTATCTGCAATCATTGGCATATAGATTTTACAACATAATTAAAAGTAAGCCGAGAGTTTGTATGTCATAGATACATATCAAACTATATGACATTATGTCTATTGAGTATATATTCCATCATAAATTTTTGTCTATGGAGTTCTGTTTATATCTCCAAGAATATTGAGTCATCACTCCTGTACTGTTTGTATCTAATATCTACATGGCAAGAATTTCTTTTACAATCTGAACTGCCTTATATTTGTGTCAGGGCCTGGGATACATTCATAGACCTTATTGCAGAGATCAGTCTTCAAGGTGATTCATGCTGAGGACAATGGTAGGATGGCTAGCTATCTGTACTTTGTGTATAAGAAAGCCAGGATAGGAATGGTAAGTCATTTACTTAAGGTCATGACGCTCACCTCCAACAGGACCCAGCAATGCAGCTCATGCCAGCAACTAACAGCCACACTGGGCTCTGTAACCAATCCTGGAAGCCATTTTAAGCAGTGTGTCTAGTACTCTGTAAGTGGAGGCTTCTTAGAAGTCATGTGCTTGAGATTCACTGTGTATTTAAAACACGCCTTTTCCCTCTCTTTAAAGCCAATACAATTTTATGCTTGTATATATAGTGTGTATATGCATGTGTGTATGTCCCTAAAATATTTTCTTATTTTACATGTCCCTTTTCAATCAACAAATACTAAAAAAAAAAACAAGTCAGAGAAAAACACCTGCCCTCCTTAACCAAGAGGAGATTGGAAATCTTCCAACAGTAGAAATGTTATCAATTTACTGACAATCTGTTAAATAGCACTAAAAGTAGGAGACTTTTGGTGATAGCACAGGCTGGCAATGCAATAAATTTGACTGTACCTGACATTTAAAAACAGCTACATATTATGAAGGGTTTTTCTCTGAAGTCTCTAAGGATGAGGATCATTTAAGAATGAATATCCATATACAATGCAAAAAACCCATGCACTTCTTATCCTCGAATAATAAGAACAAAAATTCTCAGTATCTTTAAACAGCAGAAAGGTCACAATTAAGGCTGGCTACTTATGGCTGCCAGTCTGCAAGCTCACACCAAAGACAGGTTCTGGGTTCATTACCACCTAATGGAAAACACAAATAAACATGATGTGTTTGAAGTCATAGGCAGCCAAAATTTATCCTAGCAGAAGAGCCCATGTGGTCAAAATGTAGTTTATATTGTATTGGTAACAATACAATATAATAGGATCTAACAACTACCCAGCTATATCTTTTACTACAAAAACAATCTTTTTTAGCACTGAATGGTTTGAATTGTCTAATAACATACACCAAATGAGTGATAAATTGCCAAATTACCATAGCATATTATCCTGAATTATGCTACTGTAAAATTAAAGATTTTTCCCAAAAGAAAGAGTGGGGTTATTTAAAACATCACTGTGATGATCCAGTACAAAAGTTATATGGTGAAGTGGGAAAGATTTTTCTGAATATATGCTTAAGAAAAAAAAGAAACAGGGGCCAGGAGTATAGCCTAGTGGTAGAGTGCTCCCTTAGCATTCACTGAGCCCTGGGTTTGAGTCCTCAGTACGACATATACAGAAAAAGCCAGAAATGGCGGAGCACTAGCCTTGAGCAAAAAGTGTCCAAGGACAGTGCCCAGATCCTGAGTTCAAGCCCCAGGACTGACAAAACAAACAAAACCACTTTGCACTTCTTTTCTTCAGCCCAAGTCAAATTCCATTTGCCATCTTCACTGGCTGTTTTGGTCCTTATCCAATCTTCGAGTTATCCACTGTAACCTTTCTTCTCCCATCATTCTTCCTCATCCGCATGTCACACCAAAAACAAGGCACAGAGCAGCCACCAGCTCCCCTCCACTCTCCTTCCTTCACCTGCAAGTGCATTCAGCCACTCCTTGATTGAGAAGTGATATGTCTCCCATTACACATGTCTCCTGTTCAAGTCCTTTGCCTGTCTTCCCTCAACTTCTATGGCAGAAAATTTCTCTTACAATGATGTTTAATAAACCAGTCTAGTGCTGATATGTGGATCTCTGGAGTCCACAGGGGCACTGGCCTTATCTGTTTCTCCATGTGTGGTTTCCATTCTCAAGGTCACCTCAGGGATAAGGAAGCTTCTGCACCTCCATCCACCGCATCCACATTAAAGGGAGCAAGAATGAGGAGTGTTAAAAGGAGAACCTCCATCCCTAAGCCAATTATATCAAGTAGAATTTAAATAACAACAACAAAAATACCCCCAAATAAGTTGACAGCTGGGTAGCAGCCAGAACTAGAACAGACTCTAAGACCAATCAGATAGCACTTATAGAAAAATGAAGGTGAGGCTAAGTATGGTGGTGCATGCCTATAAACCCAATTGATTGTGTGAGAAATGGATGGATCATAAGGCCTTATCTGAAAAAACTGAAGTGAAATAAAAAAAGGACTGTATGGCATGACTCAAGTAGCAGCAAGTATGAGGCTTTGAATTTAAAAAAAAAAAGTAAAAGCAAAATGGATGGAGACAGAAAACAACTTTACTACAGCTCATAAACCCCAACCAAAGTTTAGTTACTATGGTTAATCTCCATATTAGTTTAGGGAAATGGACTACTGCAGGAAGCCAGTCCAAACTGCCTATATCACCAGAACTCATGGACAAAGCTGTTATTGGGTGGGGTTCCTAATTTAAGTATTGTCTCAGGTTCTTCACTTTCTGAACTATGTACTTACTACTCTGTAGCTGTAACCTCTCTGCAAATCACCTTTACAATGAAATTTAGTTAAAAAACATTATTTTTAAATATCATATAAACTAAAATACTGTGATATTTGAAGAACACTACAGTTTGTATACACCTTAAATATATGTATTTCATCTGAGAACTTCAATTAAATGCAATCAAAATCTAAATCTTCAATTAATGGCAATCAAAAATCTAAAAAAAAAGAATTCAGGAGAGGGTCTTTTGTTATGGACAGTTTTGGGTGGCAAGTGACTATCTTCCAGTTGTGCATGCCTCTTCTCACAATACATTCTATTAATTCTACTAATATTCATGATATGCAGTGCATACACATGAAGTTTTAATTAGGTGTTTCTCCCCAAAAGTTCACATAAGGACAGTTCAGTATAGTACTGTCATGTGCCATTTAAAGGCATTTTATCTTCCTGAACAAGCATCCCTGTGGTCAAGAAATGACTTCACTCTGGTTGGGCCCTAAAGACATCAGCACTTTTTCTGAATTAAGACGGAAATTCTGTCAATGTATTTTCTCACCAAGTTCCTAGGCTTAGGCTTGATGCCCATTTTCCTGGGTGATACCATCTAATTTATCACCATTATTTTACTTATGTGTTATCTATAACCCTTTCTATAATGCTTCTTCTGGGCTAGAAGTTTAATTTCTAAATGCTTCAAGGTCATCCTCAATTCAATATGTGTCTAAGCGAAAGTGCTTCTGTGGTACACTATATTGAAATTTTGTCCAAAGACAGTTTTCTATATCCTAATCCCTTCTTTTTTCCATATATTTTTATTTTAATTAATAGAAGGGTTACATTATATTCACCAGATAGAAAGTGCATTACTTCACAAACAGTGATACCCTTTCTCATGTCATGGTCCCCATTTCCCTCCCCCCCGACTCATCTTGAGTTTCCCCCCATCCAATTTCAAATAACCAATTGCGCATATATAAAATATATCCGATAACAAGGTGAAATATTGTAACAATATGAGATAACCAAGGTACAACAAGAGTTGAGAGGTAACATAGTACATTAAGGACAACAATCACTCGTTATATGGCTTTTGTTTCTATATCCTGGAGTTCCTTACATTTAGCGTCATACTATATGGCTTTATGTATCTAGATTTTGTTCTATTGTAAATCTCTGCTAGGAGAGCCCAAGGTTTCTACTGATTATGTCAAATGAGGGAAACAATTGAGCCTATGTTCCTTTGAGTCTGGCTTACTTCACTTAATATGATTTTTTCTAAGTCCATTTCCTTACAAATGGGGCGATGTCGTTCTTTCTGACAGCAGCATAGAATTCCATTGTGTATAAATACCACATCTTGTTGATCCACTCATCAACTGAGGGACATCTGGGTTGGTTCCATATCTTTGCTATGGTAAATAGTGCTGCAATGAACATCGTTGTGCTAGTGGATTTAGTATGTCCTTGTTTCTGGATGTAAATCCCTTCTTTTTGCCTCTGTCAAAACCATGGTCAACTGTGTTTCAAGTTGGGAATTTGAAAGCCTATCTCAGATGCCTACCCCTCTTTCCACTCTCCTCATTGGTTACTATGTCCAGTCACTCTGAACTTATCTCTGTCTTTCGAATGACCCCCCCCCACCTATAATTCTCATGATATAGTCATATAGCTCATGATTTTACCTAGAGATACAGTCTTAGGGTACAGACTCCCTAGTATAAGACTTTTGGGGGCTTCTTCAACAGAGTTGTTTGAAACCTCTTTTTAAATGAGAATCTATCTCAGTGAGTTTTGGTTTTGAAATTCTCATCTTTGCTAACTTGGGACTCAAACTGACTTAGCTGGATCCCTAGCACTTTAATACTTCCTAGCAGTTTTGACCTTGAGCAGGTTATTTAACCTGCTGTGGCTCAGTTTCTTCACCTGCAAAATGGGAATGAGTGCAATGAATTGATAGCTGAGCTGCAAGTATAAAATAGAGAGAATGTAGGCTATTTAGAATATTGCCTGCTGAATAATATATTTTTAAACAGATGCAGTTTTCACTACGATGACACTGAGCCCAAATTCATCAGCATGCTATATAACATCTTTATAGTGAGGGGTCGATCTAATCTCCCTTTTCTTTTAACACCCACTTTCACATCATTCACTGGAGGTTCATCATCCTTTCCTGCCTTTATATAAAAATATCATGAACATTTTCACTTTTATTCCAGTCTTGTTTCTTATCTTATGCTCCAATTTGACATAGCAACATTCCAATATTTGCTTTCTTAAATCTATTCTTATCTAAAGTGTATTGCTCTAAAAATCATAACGTTTATAATGTATCATTCAAATAGAGCTAGCTCTTCCAAGGATGAAATACAGAGATGAAATGTTTTTAAGATGTTACATTTGCTTGCTTATGCATATTCAAGATGTTCCTGCAGAGAGAGCAGCAGGTCACAGGGTACAGCCCCTTGGATCTGAATAAGCATCACATGAAATGGCACAAAGTGCAGTCCCTGATAAAGCATGACTCTCAGATCTAATGGTGTTAGCTCAATGTATATAAACAGTATCTAACATCATTGTGAGCCCTCTGCTCCATAATCAAAGGTCACCATATTGCAGGGGGAAAAAAGTTCAAGTTAAGTGCTCAAGCCAATGAAACATTAAACAAGTGCACCTGCATTTTAGCAGCAAATAATTCCAGTGGGGATTTCATGTTGCTGTGGATACAAAGGGAAGAACAGCTCAAAGATACTTGTAAAGCAGGGAGGGATTAGAGTATCCAGGGAAATAAGTAAAAGGTATTGTGTTTCATTCCATGTTTCAGGAGAACAGCTACAAAATTAGGTCTAAACATCCTTATCCTTCAAAGAAAGAGGGTTGCATTGCCAATTTATTGTGAACACATAAAGAAACATATGACTTTTTTCAGTTGCTTATCTTTCTTGGCAGTAGAAATTTGTCAATCTGTTAGGCAATCATTCATTATTTTTATATTTTTGATGATTTTTTTTGCATGGCAATGGTAATCAAAGCATGCCACTTAATTAACTTCTTCCATAATTTTTTCTGTTTGAATAATTTAGAAAAAAGTCAGTTACCTTACAACTGATTTAAAGCTTTCTATCTACTAAGACCCATACTTTCTGAATTATTCAAAATAGTGCCAAAATATTTTCCAAATATTAAGATTGATATTTAATCTAACTAGATGTTTTACTAATCAAAGAATAACTCATAATTACACCCATCTTACATATGTACGATGTCACACAATTAATGTTAAAATGCTGTACATAAATGGGTGTTATAAGTTTGGAGTACCTTGAATTTTCACTATTAAAAGAAAAATAAAGAGCAAGACAAACCAAAATAAACTACATTCTTTGAGATACACTGCACTTATAAAATGACATGTTGAACTGAAACTTTTCTCTACAACTAGTTGAAGATAATAAAAATAACAAAAAGCCCCAAGTATCTATTTGAATTATAAACAAAGGTTAGATCAAAAGAATCAATGTTTTCTATGGGGAAAAAATCTTGTTTTTAATACTCTTTTGTTTCTGTTTAAATCACCAAAGAGACTTTTTGATAAATCTCCACATACTTGTTTCAATTTTTTGTTCTGCTATGAGAAATACCATTGTGGCTGCTTTCATGGCCACAGAGCTGTCAGTAACGGCATACTCTGACTTTCATGCACAGATGGAAGAAAGAGATCCAAGTGGGGAGAGGATTCTGGGTGCATTTATAGGTGGGTGAGAGTTGATGGGGTGAGGAAGAGGTTAAAAGCTCTCTCCCTGACCCTATTTCTTCCTTTCTTCTCTTGGGTGCCATCTCGCCTGGTTCTATCTTGGGTGATGAGTCAGAGTTTGCTGTAGGAACCAGGATAGAATCGGGAGAAAGCAGACAAGGAGCATGTGTCTTAAACCTGCCCTGAATCTAGGCTTATGCCATGTGTCAAGGGATCTCAAATCAACACTGAACCTCACCTAAGGGTTCAGCTTCTTCCTAGAGTGACCCGTGCAGTCTTCAGGGATTTGGTAGAGACAGGGCACCCAGGACAGGTAAAGGTTGATGGGGATGATCTAAGGATTCATGATCTCTTAAAAAAAAAACAAAAACCTATGTATCTCTGCTAAAACAGAAAGGCTTACTGAAAAACAGATGAATAAGTGTCATGTTCGAAATGCCAATTGAAAAATAGGAATAAAATTTGAGAGCCCTGGAAAATCAGATTAAAATGAATTCCATATTCCTGGGACTACCATCCACCCCCTAACCCAGAAATAAGGATCCCAGAAACTTATTTCTGTTACCCTCTCCAACCCCATCTAGGTGGCTCATACGAGCAGAACTATAGAGTCTGGAAGTGTCCCAGGCTGTCACTTATAGAGGGACTACTTATATTAACCCTAATGTCTAGGGAGGTAATTCACATCATTGCGGTTCACTGCATGCTTTTAAAATAAGAAGTAAATTTAAACTGATGGGGTTTTCTTTTTCCCAAGTCCAAATTCTTTACTATAATGGTAATACTAGATTATTTATTAGGAAGGAATTATCTTCAAAGGATTATAGCTAGAAATCAACATTGTCTCCAGAGCTGTGTACTCAGAATATAGCCTAGCCTGGGTCTCAGAGTGGCACATAGAACTTGTGCTCTTTTAGAGAGGATGACAATTGTTATGGTTCAAATCTGTTCCCAGAAGGCCCAGGAGCTAAAGACTTGATCTCCAACCAGTGGCACACTAGTAGAATGGCAGAATCATTGGGTGAGGGGGAATGAAGGGAGCCAGGTCATTGCTGGCAAGGCAAGACTTTTCCCCTCTCTCTTTTCTTACAGGCCAGCATGATGGAAGCAGCTTTGCTTCATCATGTTTTCCACTGTGACATTCTCCCTACCTAAGGCTCAAAGCAATGGAGATCATGAAGTCACATTTCTGAAGCTGAGGTAAAGTACCCATTTCATCTCGTTGAATTACTTGTCTCAATTGTTTTGTTACAACAACTAGAAATCAGAATAACTACCTCTCACTTTTTGTTTTATTGTCGGGTAATGTGTAGAGGGGTTACAGTTACATTCACCAGGTAGTAGGTGCATTACATTCACACATTGATATCCCTTCTCATTTTTTGTTCCCGATTCCCTCTCCTCACCCCCTCCCAATCATCTTGTTTTTCCCCTTCACTTTCCTATTTCAAATAAACCAAACCTGTCACTTTTACTATAAAGCCCTCATACCATATTTTCAGGCTAGGCCCTTTCTATACTTCTCAAAGTTTCCATCCAATATCAGATCCTTCCCCCCATGATAGGGGATGTGGGGAACAATTTGACACTTCCTTATTTCCTCAGTGCAACAGGATAAAGAACTCAACAGATGGATATTATAGATGTAAACCTCCCATCACAGGATCTAGAAGGAGAGAAAAGTAACTGGTGGGTTCACAGCTGAGGAGAGGAAGGGATACAGTTGTATCCCTTGTCTTTTGGGGAGTGAGGCCAAACATAAGAAAAGATGGGGGATGGAGCTAGCACAACTAAGATAGCATTGCTCTCGTGGCAGTAAAAACACAGTAAAATTTCAGCGTATGAGGACTATTTTTCAGTGTTTCTGATACAGTAGGTCTGGGGCAAGATCGAGAATTTGTATTTCTAACAAGTTCATAAATGATGGAGGTGCTAGTAGTCCAGGGATGATGCTTTGAGAAGTCCTTTTCTAGAGGCAGAAGACTGAGGGGCTTGAGGGAATCACGAAACCAACGTAGGCTTTCTTGTTTCTATGAAGGAAGACTGACCATGTTAAATATTTGAGAGACATGAGAGAAGACTGAAATTGTTGTCTTGGCCTTGATTTTTTTTAACATAGTAGAACTTTTGCACAGAGGGAAAGAACATGGAGAGCTCCTAAGATTTACATGACAAACGTGAGAGTATTTGGAGCAAGATAAACATCCTTGGATATGTCAAGATGAAAACGTGCAAAGCAACAGGTATCAGGGAAAGGCCCAAGAAAGGTGTTTTGGTAGCCCATAGACAAGGACCCGCAGCTGGAATCCCAGAAAACATCCAGATGTGATCCTAGCAAACCCTACCAGGGATCAAGGCATCTTTCAGCTTGCATTGAACAGATAATAGAGAACTGCGACACTCCAATTTTCTCTAGAGGCAAAATGGACACATTACAGAAAATGGGGCTGTATGCCTGGTTCTCTAGGTGATAAAGCAGAGGTGGAGTTTCTACCACACTCCAAGGAGTCAGAAGCACATGTGGCTGGAAACACCTCTGGCTCACCGCTAGTCTTTAGAGAAAAGAGCATCTCCACCTTGAAACGATGTTGTATCCCTAACTTACCTCCTACTTGAAATGTAGACACTCACCTTTTCCCCAATTCCATCTCTCTTTAATCCCCTAGCAATTGTTTCTGGATGCACAAGACACATGGAGACATCTTTGTGAAGCTGCAAGAATGCCACAAAAGCATGGTCTTTTTCTCAGCCTCACTTTTCCATCACCTTTGCCTGTGCCCACATACTTTGGCAAAGAACAACGATAAGAATACTGATGAGAAAGAAGGGAAAAAACTAAGAAACAAGAAGGGTGGTCAACAGAGAATGTGGGTCCCTTATTTTGGTATGTCTGGTCACTTGCAAATAATTCTCCAGCCTCTCTCTGGTAAGGGGCAAAGGGTATTTCTCTGACTATATTTGGAAGCATAAGCCAGAGAGCATGCAACAAACCAGGGCAGGGACTGGTGGGGCAAACACCTGGCTTTCTCCACCCCTCTTTCCCCAAGAGGGGCTGCTTTATCATTTGAAAATTATCCAGTAGCAGTCAACAAAGACTATGCAAGCTGAGTATACCACTCAGTTTGTACTTTATTTTTAGTTTCTGAATGTTGGTACTGATGCTTGAACACAGGATCTTTTATTTTCTACACCTCCACTTCCTAATGTTTGTATTTTGTATGGTCAAAGAAAGCAATTCCTACCTAACATCCTCAACTCCAAAGAACAGCCAAGAACCACCCAGATGACAATAAGCCAATCACCCCACCCTTAAAAACAGGCCTGATGTTACCTGAAAAGGATTGCTTTCCTTCTGCTCTATGAGTCTCTAAAGTAGGAGACAAGAGAAGTTACTCTGAGTGGGGCAGGGATGGATGTTAGCAAATGAGATTTAGGTAGAATTAATTACATTTAAATACTGGGGTCATATTAGGCAACCAGTCAGGAGGGTTGCAGATCCTGATTTTCCTTTCCTTTACCTTTTCTCTTAATCCCCCTCCCACCCTGTTCTTTTCTTTTGTGCCAGATCTAGGGCTCAGATTCAATGCTAGCACTCTACTACTTGAACCACACCTCCACTTCTGGACTTTGGGTGCTAAATGGGAGGTGTCTCACAGATACCTGGGCTAGATTCCCAGCCTCCTGAATAGCTAGGATTACAGGCATGAGTCTCTGACACCTGGCTCAGGTCTTTATTTTCTGATCTCAGAATGTCAAGTCATTCTGCCCCAGGGGAGGCTGAGCCTGTGTTCTGGACATGTTTTCTTATTCTACCTCTACTCTAGACCTGCCTCTGCCGCAGTCACTGACAATGCCAACACCACACATGGCAAGATGTGACTTGCCTCTTGGATCTCTGCCTTTAAGTTGCTGCAGGCTCCCTGGGGTGCCCTGGAAAACAGCCATGTACATGCCAGCATCCTTGACACGCTGAGCTTTTTGCCCTGGTGTGATTGGGGCAACTGGGGAAGATACTCCCTTCAAATCACATGGTAGAAACCCATGGGACAGGATATACAATCACCAACCTGTTCATAGGGGGTTAGCCCTGGAATCAGCAAGGAAGCTCTGTCTATTTAATTAGTCACCTAATTAGTAGCAGGCCACACCGAGGGCTTTGGCTGTGCTCAGACCAATGTAAAGATAAAAAGTCCAATTAAGCCACTAGCATTAGGCTGGCTGCTGCCAGTGCCCACAGCTGTGCCGGATATTGTACACAACTGTGCAGCCTGATAACAGGAGTTAAGGCTATTCGTCCACAATCACAGCTTCGAAAACAGGCCTGGCCAGTTCCAAGCTATCCTTTTTCACCCCAATATACTCAATCTGGTGTGGCACCAATATCTAGCTCAGAAAAAAATCTGAGGTCTCTTCCTTTGATGGGATTTAGCCTTTTGTTTGTTTTTTGAGCAAATTTTCTTCAGTAATGAAAATGAAAAGAAACAAAGTATCACTTCTGGGGACTATAAGTTCCTATTTCTCCAGTCATACAGAGGGTGCTGGGACCCTGAGGCTGCTTCTAGTCACCGAAATTCCATCACCTCTTGGTGTATCTTTCTAGTGAAATTTCAGGCTCTTCCAGCGATGCTTTCTTTTTTCTTTAACTCTTTAATTACTGCATAAATCTTTATTCGTTCTTTTTAAAGTTATTTTTGGAAAAATATTTGATTTATGCAAGTAAGAAAGTGAGCACACATAGTTACAGTACACTTTGAACCCATTTCTCTTATTGCCAATATCTATAAAACAGTTGTCTCCTCCAGTGATGCTTTCTATCTGGATTTAAAAATGATGGACTGCAAGGAATTATGCCAGATACTTAATCTACTGTTCTTTTTTTCCTATTTTCCTTACATTCTCATTGCTTAGTAGTGTTCAGTTGCCTTACTCTATCTTTCTAATCAACACTATGTATTTCAATATTAGTCATTCTCCTAATGTGACTAAATTATAATATATACATGTGTGAATGGCTGTGATGAATTTTCCTTGTACAATTAATATACACAATAATAATAATAATAACAATGAATCACAGGAGGGTAAAACAGGCTCCATTGAGGAGCAGGTATCTCTGGGAGGGACAGGGATATGGCCAAAGTATAGTATATGTATGTATGAAAATAGAACAATAAATCTGTTGAAACCATTTTAAGAAGGGATGAAGGGAAATGAGGGAAAAAGATAGAGGATAGACACTGTATGTATGTGTCACAATGAACTCCTCCCTTGTGCACCTACTATATACTAATAAAAAATCTCTTTAAAATGAAATTCTGCACAAATAATAAAGCTGGAAGGGAAAGGATGGAGAGGGGAGGAGAGGGGGGAGAAAAGGGGAAAGAGGAAAAGGTGGGGGAAAAGAAGGAAGGAAGGAAGAAAGGAAAGAAGGAAGGAAGGAAGGAAGTAAAGGAAGGAAGTAAAGGAAGGAAGGAAGGAAGGAAGGGAGGGAAGGAGGGAGGGAGGGAGAGAGGGAGGGAAGGAATGAGGGTAAAGGAAGAAGGAGGGACAAACTAGACAAACTCTATTGGCTCACACCGGTAATCCTTGCCCCTTGGGAGGCTGTGACTGGGAGAAATGCAGTTTAAAAGCAGCCTGGGGGGCCATGAGTTTGGCCTAGTGGCAGAGTGCTTGCCTAGCATGCACAAAGACCTGGGTTTGAGTCCTCAGTAGCACATAAATAGAAAAAGCCAGAAGTGGTGCTGTGGCTCAAATGGTAGAGCTGTAGCCTTGAGAAAGTCCAAAGACAATGTTCAGGCCCTGAGTTCAAGCCCCAGGACTAGCAAAAAGAAAAAAAAAACAGCCTGGGCAGAAAAGTTCACAACTAAGAGCTAGATGTGGTTCTACAGGCTTCTCAGCTCAGGTGTGATAGAGAGGGTACTATAGGCAGATTATGCCTATAGTAGGACACACACCTGGTCAAGAAGTGAGACCCTATTTCAAAACCAGCAAAAGAACAAGACTGGAGGCATGGCTCAGAGAGAAGGAGTGTCTATCTAGCAAGCCCAAGGTCTTGAATTCAAATCCGGGTACTGCCAAACAATAAGATAAAATTGTGCTGCAGTTATGAGTAAATACTATGAGACAATAAATATAGTAAGAGACATGCTGAAACAATAAAACAGTAACTGCTGCAGCTCACTGAGTTTGTGCCCAAAGAGACAGTAACAAAGCTGGTCTGTATAGAAATCTATTATTAACCTGGAATACTGTTTGGAGAAGAGCCTGAGATTCTGTATTCCTAAGGAGCTTCCAGGTGAAGAGAGCTGGTCTACAGACAAAAATGAGCCACAAGAATGTAACTGCTGTAAAAATAAGAGAAGTCCATGCTGTGACGCTCTCAGCACAGATGAGAATGGGATCATTCTCAGGGCCATGTGTGTTAGCAGTGGCCAGCAGCAGGGATGGGCTCACAAGACACGAGGGCCGGGGGTAGATCCAGAAGGGAAGTAGAAAATGGGGATGTTGGTGTGTATCTTTAGGGAAATGCCTGCCCAGGTCACCTGGTACTTCGAAGCCTGGGAGAACAGGATTCATGGCTAACTCACAGGCTAGACAACCCAAAATGAGAAAATGTTTCCCTGCAAAGGCTAACTTTGGATGGGTAGCAGCTGAGACCACATAAAACACTGTACTTTAAAAGGAAAAAAAAAAAAAACCAAGTTGGGTGGGGTGGTGTGTGCTGGAATTCGAGAAACTGGGCAGGCTGACGCAGGAAGATCACAGGTTGGAGACCCGCCCAGGCAACCTCACTCCTGCCCTTGCTATCGCTTTGGGCAGAACACTGCAATATGCTTCAGTTCTCCCAGAAAGACCTGACAACCTGGGGAAGGACAGACACAGGATGGGTACCAAGGTCATGAAAAGGCTGCTTTTGGTATCCTTTAAAGAAAAGACTGAATGTACTTTATATAATTTCTTGCATGGAAATAACAACAGTATTGACACATTTTCCAGAAGAAGATGTTACTGGCTTGTGTCTCACATGAACTTTCTGGGAATGATCCATGCACTGTATCTGATAACTTAGCCCACAAGTACCAGGTGAGACATTTTTCTAAATCTTGCTTTCAAAATGTAGGTTGAATTTCCCTTCACTAGTGGGTGATATTTGGTAAAAATGCATTTCTTCAATTTTATTCCAGCACAAATCATGTATTAAATTTAGCTCAGGTGGCAGGTGAACTGGTAGGATACACAATGGGTTACTATGATGATCGCTAATTTAAAATAATTAGAGAAAATAATGAGGAGACCACTTCCTTTCTTAAGGATTATAGATCCGTAAACTGATACCAGTCTATTTTTAGTGTCCATAATCTGTCATAATGATTGAGAATTATGAGTACTTTGGAATGGCTGAAAAGGGTCTGTTTGGGGAATTTAATCAACTCAGTACTTGTAACAAAATTTATATTTACTAAATTGAAGGCAATTCCACAAAAAGAAAATTGCATGTATATATCCTAATACGCTCATTGCTAAACAAAATGCTGTGATGATGTATACAGCCAAATTAAGATTTAAGACCTGTTTATGACTGTTTCTTAATTCCTGTAATTTCACAGGTCCGTCCTACTAATTCATCATTCAAGAGTGGCTGCATAAAGACCTGCCATTCAGAAGTCTCAGATGAAGGGAACCATGAGGACAAGGAAGCACTCTCAGGCAGTGTGACAGACCCATGGTACTTCTCATTAATTTATGCTTGCAGTGAGTTGTTACTGCAAACTAACCACAATATTTAAACATGTGAACTCTGTTGCTAACTTCAATAATGACATGTAATTTATTTCTGGTTAACTAAGGCTATGTTCTAGAGAATTGAACAAATTGGCTAGAAAATGAAAAAAGATCAGTTCTTTTCCTTTTCTGGTTAATGTTATGCCAGAGGAGGAGGCTCACCATTTGGAGTTAACTTGTCTCCATGTGAACCAGGTATAAGCACTCAGAGATTGTTTTCCCCCAGACTTTTCTCTCCTCTCTCCTTGCAAAGACCTCTTTTCTCCCAGGGCTGGTAATTCTTGGCCTCAGTGGGCTGCATTTTCCTATCTCCCGTTTGCCTATAAAAGCCTATAGTTTTTAATGGTAGCCAAAGTTTCTCATGTGAGCCTGAGCAATTTATGTGACAAAAATGGTGACTCATTTGTGTATAACGGACCAGCAAACTTTGCTGGAAAGGGTTGGACGGTATCTGGTTTAGTCGTTTCAGGTCATATGGCCTGTTATACCTACTCAAATCTCCCATGGTAGCATGAAAACAGCCAGAGATAAGGCATATAAAAGTGAATGTGGCTGTATTCCAACAGGCCCTTATTCATAGGAGCAGGGGATAAGCCAGATGTGATGTGAGGAAGGGATCTACAATTTGCTTCCCCCAATCTATATTACCACTCGGTTCAATTAATTCACATAGAAAGTATATGGAGTTGGCAAAAGAACTTGGACTTTTTCCTCGAGGACCTCTCTTTAGGTACAGCAAGAGAAGTTTTATTGTTTTTTCTTAAAAAAAAAAAAAAGAACAAACACATGAAGTAAAACAACTCACCAAAATACCAATGTCTCTAGAAAGGAGATGCCAACACTGGAAGCACCAACCACAACAATCCTGGCATTGACAGTTATTTTCGGTTCCAATGTTAATTTTCTGTTGGTATGGTTCAAGGCATAACCTAACTGGAAGAAAAATTCAAAGGGAAGAGGTGAGAAAAGTGTAGCTGCGTCATCCTGCCTAGGCTGATAATTATGAGGAATTATTTCACATAATTTTATTATTAGGTTTGTAAATCAAACTTATGAAATAATAATACTCACGAAATAGTCATAGTGAACTACATATTAAGGTATCTCTTAAAAATCATTATAAGGATAACAACATAGACATAAAATCTATGATGGGCTATATACTCTACAGATATAGTGTTTTATTACATAGATTAATATGTATCTATGTCATACAAAAACTCAGCTTCATTTTAATTATGATTATATATAGAGATTCCCTTCTTGAATGCTTGTTTGTTAAACATGACATTTGAAATATGTTGCAAAAATCAAAGCTAATAAAAATCATTATAAGGACTGGGGTTATATCTCAGTGGTACAGCATTTGCCTAGCATGTGATGGGTTCCATCACTAGACCCTCTCCCTCTCCCTCCCTCTCTCTCTCTCTTTTTCTCTTTCTCTATCCCTCAATGTAAGAATATAGTGATATGTCTTACCTCAAGGCTAAGTAACAATGTTTCATTTGGGTGTTTTTGTCTTATGGCTGAGAGATATTTCACATAGACCTAGAAATATTTGCAAGGGAAATAATCCTACAAGATGACAGCCAAGCAACTCCCTGAGAATTACAGTTCCATGAAAGGTCCAAAGTCTTTCCTAAAATGTTACAAGTTTCCTAAATTATTTAATGAATAACTGAATTATGTTAGTTGATCACTTGAAAACAAGTATTCTCTCTTATTCACTTCTGTATCCCTCACACTACTCAGCACAGTATCTAGTGGACAGCAGGTGATCAATAATATTAGCTGAATGATAAACATTCACTGAGTGACAGAAACGTGTAGAATAATAAGGGTCATTCACTCTTATCACTCAACAGAGGGATGACTTAGATTCAAGACAATAATTGTGAACCATCACTGTCTGTGTTTGCAAAAAGAACTGGGTCACAAAGGATCTCTTCTTAATCTGTCCTATGATTTTTAAGACTACTCTGTATTTCCTAGCTCATACACGTGCAGACATGTGCACATCTGAAGGAAGGGGAAAGGAGGGCATAGGATGGAAAGTGGGTGAAAACGTATAGCAACAGGGCCCAGCAGTTACCCTAGACATGGATGAAAGTGACCTCAGAAACTTGAGGGCAGTGAGGGAATGGAGGAAATGGGAGAGAAAGGGGGAACCGCTGAAATAAGTAGGGGAAAATATACATATAATCTGATCAGGAAGAAATAATCATATCATCAGTGTTCAAAGAGTTAAACTTTTTTCTTATGTAAAACTTGAGGTCTTGGTATTTTTTGTTAATCATAAACTCTGTAAATCAGAATGATTTACATATAAGTATGAATGTGAAAACGAGTGTGTAGCCGGGCACCGTGGCTCACACCTGTAATCCTAGCTACTCAGGAGGCTGAGAACTGAGGATCAGGGTTCAAAGCCAGCCCGAGCACAAAAGGACCTGAGACTCTTATCTCCAATTAACCTCTAGAAAATGGGAAGTGGGGCTTGACTCAAGGGTAGCAAGGTAGCCTTGAGCTAAAGAGCTCAGGGACAATGCCCAGGTCAAGTTCAAGTCCCATGACCCCCTCCCCCACACAAAAGATTGTATAATTACTCAATCTCAATAAAGGGGGAAAATGACTGGGTTAGTTGCTCATTCCATTTACGTTCTTGCAGAGGCTGTTGTGGGAACATTCACAACAAAGGGTTTACACGGAGGGGTGGGGTGATTGAGGGGGAGTATTTTTTTTTTTTTGCCATTCCTGAGGCTTGAACTCAGGGCCTAAGCACTGTCCTTAGGCTTTCCTCAAGCCTTTTCCTCATGAGCCACACTGCACTACTTCCAGCTTTTCTGTGTATGTGGTATTGAGGAATTGAATCCTGGTATTTGTGCATGCTAAGCAAGCACTCTACCACTAGGCCAAACTCCTGGCCCCAAGGGAGAGTATTCCTAAAAGAATATTGAATGACATGCCAAAAGATCTTGGTTCTATTTTTTAATTCAGTTATTCAACTCATTGCATTTGGGGTCTCACAATAACGCAGTTAGAACAGTGGGAAATAATTCATTAGAGACATAAGACAGTGGAATGTCCATTTCCTTCTAGCAGCATTGACATGACCATTCATTCAACCTCTAGGGTCACAAGCCTCCATATTCTACTAGGTCTAACATATTTTCCATTTCTTAAAATCCTGAGACTTTAGGAGTTCAGAAGGGTAATGGCTGTCTTACCTTAAACTTTGCAGTGCTTTAGGTAACATGGATGTGGCCTCATGCTTCACTGTACACTAGATTATATCTAACATAAGCAACTCCAGATAGTCTAGCAAATAGAGGTAGGAAAAAAAAATGTCTTGGGGGCTAGGAGTTTGGCCTAGTGGTAGAGTGCTTTCCTAGCATGCACAAAGACCTGTGTTTGATTCCTTGGTACCACAAAACAGAGAAAAAAAATCTGGAAGTGGTGCTGTGGCTCAAGTGGTAGAGCACCAGCCTTGAGGAAAGCCCGAGGACAGTGCTCAGGCCCTGAGTTCAAGCCTCAGGACTGGCAAAAAAAATGCCTTGGGAGATTTTAGACTCTGCCCCATAATTAACATTATCCTGTAGCATCTATTTTACTCCCCATTCCCACCTTTAATTTGGCATATCATCGATTCTGGACGAATGGGTTCACTGCTGCCTTCAAGAGAGGACTCCGACAGATGCCAAATCACCTAATCTTAACTCCCTTGCTCAATGATTGGCAGGATGGACATGTGATGTGTGCTAGATTAATCGGATTTAATCAGCCCAGGACTTTCCTTCTTGTCTGGATGACACGAGATATAGAGGCAAAGCCTGAAATAACTACAGTTATCCTGGCTCCAAGAAGAAAACACTTTGAATTGAAACCCCAAGGTAATTATAAAGAAATATGACAGGAATTCCTTTCAGACTCTACCTTTGAATCGTTCCATTTATATAGGCAATATACATCAGTCAGACATTGCCGCTACAGTGCTAACCAACAAATCTATAGTGTATTGACAACACAATTGTCCTTATTCTTTTGTTGTTCTTAGACCTGAGACTTGAATTCAGAGCCTAGGTACTGTCCCTGAGCTTTATTGATTGAGGCTAATGCTGTACCACTGGAGCTACAGCTACACTTCCAGTTTTGGGGTGGTTTAATTGGAGATAAAAAGTCCACACACTTTCCTACCTGGGGTTGGCTTCAAACCTCGACGATACTCATATTTCAGCCTCCTGAGTAGTTAGGATTGCAGGTGTGAAGAGCCTTATTCTTGCTTATGAAACTCTTGGTCGGTTGGAAGTGAGCTGATACAGGCTGGATATAAGTGTACTATCCTGTGTCATTTCTCGTTCTTAACAAGAAAGGACAAAGGCAAGTCCTTCTCAAGGCAATGGTAGAAGTAGATGAAATATGGCTTCTTACAGGTAGCCATGGCAAATCATAAGGTGGGGAAATACAGTTAGACATAAAGCTGGGGGAAGGATAAGAGGTGAGAAGAATAATGAAGCCTGCATTTCCTTGATACTTTATGCTAGTTATTTTTTTTCAATATGCAGCTGAAAACATCCCACTTTATAAGTGAAAATAATGAAAGTGCACTCTAAATAAATGTCAGTTTTGACAGTCTCTCTCAAGAATTCTCCAGGACAGATTAATAAAGGACTCTGCAACGTATCTAGTTCACAATAGTCTATGTGTACTATGCTCTGCTCAGTTTCAAAGACTAATTCACCTTAGCCAGTCTTGACTTTTGGTTCAGAATACATGTTGTTATGATGGCATCTAATTGCAAGTCTAATTAGCGAATTTAAAATGCATGCATCTTAACGGAGGTCAGAAAGCAAGCTTCCTTCCACAGGCAAGGTATGCTCAGACATTACTCTCTGCTGTCAGAAATGTAAGCTAGTATTGAAACATGGCAGTAATGAAATTCCCTAGTAAAGAATTATACCTCATTTATGAAACAGCTCCAGTATCAAGGATACAAAGGCGGCTGGGGAACAGAACAGAATGGCTTTTGTTTCCCACACAATAGCTTTAATACCAACAGCTGCCAGGCCTCAGAAATCACCTTTCTAACTGCTAAAAACATAAAGTGGCCCCAGGGTGTCAAGAGTGAGCGATCAGTGCCCAGGATGGGGTGTGTCTCAGGAGAGTGATCTGGCATCCCAATGACGCACAGTAAACCCAATTTTGTGCTCAGGTTTTAATTAAAAAGATATCAATTTTAAAGTATGATGAAATCTTCTGGCCTAAGAAAAAAATCACTTTAAAAATGACTAGATACAGTTTGTACATTCCTCAAAAATCATCCCCAGAACTACCCAGCCTAGAAACCTTTTAAGATTGCTTGTATTGTTTTGTAAGGGTTTACCTTAACCATAAGCAAGAAATACAGATAATTTTTTAATGAAGATTATTTCTTCCTTTGTGTTTCTTTGAATTATAGGGCTTCATGGAAAAGAAATACAGGACCAGAAGACCCTCTGATTATCTTTTATTTTATTTTTTGGCTGGACATTTAACAAAAAATGTCCCTGCATACGAGATCCAATTTGGGGTGTGATTTCCTTTATTTATAACAATAAAAGTCCTATCTGCATATAGGCAGAAATGGAATGTGCCTTATTAATAGAAAACTGTTTTACATAGATTAGAGGGAAGTGTAAGCTATTTACCATGGAATAGAATATGGATTAGAAGTCAGTCTCTTACCTCCCAATCATTCTATTTTTCGAATGGCTGTAAGTTAGCATTTCAGAAAAAGGATTATTTCCAATGTAGACATCAGCCTGTACCCCAGCAGGAAAGAATAAACCCACATTTCACAGTGTAGCACTTGACCTTTAAAAGTTAAAAAAAATGTTCCTTAAAATTGATTATGACTCTTGTAATGAGTTTAGAATACAAACCTTAGGGTGGAGTCACTGCCAAACACCAATATTCTGAAATGATCACATATAAAATGTTCTGGGAAGTTATTGAGATACATGGAGTACTTGTAATAGTTAAATAAAAAAATACAGATCTTAAATTCCTTCCCTAAGGAGAAGAAAGCAATGATTTGGTAGATTCTATTACGGGAGACTAGAGATGATCTTGGGGGCTGGGGAGGGAAGGAGTGCCATGATTCCAAGGCAAACAAGCAGCACAGATCATATGGAACATAGTTGATAATGAGAAATTTGGGAATAGAGATGAGGAGGCATTTAAACGTTAACCTTTGTTGGTCATTTCCTTCAAGGGGACAGAAGACTAGACATGGGAGCTATTATCAAGGGGTGGAGTTCAGAATTGGTTTTATTCTTTCTTCGATTTGTGTGCAATGCAATGCTCCAACTAGACTTGTTTACTCTTTGAGGTCAGAAACTTTTTTAAGGCACTTGTTTTATCGGAATACATCCTATCATACACATTGGGGCATTCAGTAAAATATGGCAGAAGACATACTTTTACCTTGCATTTAATGAGCCGTTATCACAATTTCTACTATTACTTTACCTAGCTGCTTTTCAAGTTGCCTAAATAACCAAATGAATGATTTAGTATTATCTAAAACTGCTTAGATTTAGATATGATCATTTTTGGTATATGTAATGTTGTTTATTCCCTGATTCATTTACATCTGTGAACTTTATGAACATTTGTTACTTGTTTTGTATATATAAAAATAGGCAAAATGGAATAGAAGGCCAGAAAATGAAACCACAGACCAGTGACCACCTAATAATTGGTAAGGGAGCCAAAACCATAGGATGTAAGAAAGCCTCTTCAATAAATGGTGCTGGCAGAATTGGCTATGCATGTGCAGAAAACTGAAGTTAGATACATACATATCACCTATACAAGATTCAACTCCAAATAGATAAAGACCTCAATATATGACTAGATATCCTAAAAATATGACAGGAAAGGAATAGGAGAAACACTAAGGCTGATTAGCACAGATCAAAACTTCCTAAGTAAAGATCCCGAATAACAACAAATCAAAGAAAGACTAGATAAATGGGATTGCATTCAACTGAAAAGTTTCTACATGGCAAAGGACATAGCTAGCAAAATAAATAAAAAGCCCACAGAATAAAAGATCTTTACTAACTATAAAACAGATAAGGGCCTCAATGTAAAATATACTCAGAGCTAAAAAATTAAACCTCCCAAAAATCAATCCTCAAAGAAACAACCATCTAACTAATACTAATACTAGTACTAATACTAATACTAATACTAATACTAATAATAAATAAGCGAAAAACTTAAAGACTTTCCTAATGAGGAAATAAGTAAGACTGGGCAATACACACATGAAGAAACATTCCACATATGTGGCCATAAAAGAAATGCGAATCAGACTAACACTGAGATTTCACTTCAGCCTAGTTAGAATGGCCATTATCAAGAAAATTAACAGGAACAGATACTGGAGGGGATGTGGCTAACTACACTGTTGGTAGGAGTGGAAGCTTGTTCAACC
The DNA here is from genome assembly GCF_031878675.1 of Megascapheus bottae. NCBI lineage: Eukaryota > Metazoa > Chordata > Mammalia > Rodentia > Geomyidae > Megascapheus > Megascapheus bottae. The sequence continues at coordinate 14,212,685 of NC_143526.1, forward strand.
ACTTTGGAAAGCAGTATGGAGGTCACTCAAAAGACTAAATATAGAGCTTCTCTATTACCCAACAATCCCACCTCTGGGCATCTATCCAATTGACCACAACCAGGCTACACTAAAGCCACCAGCAAGACCATGTTCATTATTGCATTGTTTATCATAGCCAGATGACCTTCAGTGGACAAACAGATAATGAAAATGTGATATGGAATTCTATGCTTCCATTAGAAAGAATGGCATTGCCTCAATTGTTAGGAAATGGAAAGATGAAGTAATACCTATAATCTTGAAACTCTTCTGAGAACTAGAAGCAGAAGGAGCCATACCAAATTCATTTTATGAAGCTAATATTACTCTCATCCCCAAACCAGGGAACACATAAAAAGAGAACTACAGACCTATCTCTCTAATGAACACAGACGCAAAACTCCTCAATAAAATACTAGATAACAGAATCTAGAAACAAATTTTAAAAATTTTATACTACGATTAAGTAGGCTTCATCCCACAGATGCAAGGCTGGTTCAACTTTCACAAATCAATCAATGTAATATATCACATCAGTAGAGCTAAGGATAAGAATCATATGATAATTTCTCTGGATGCCAAGAAGGCATTCAACAAAATACAACATCCATTCATGTTGAAAGCACTAGAAATAATAGGAGTAAGAGGTACATTCCTTAAAATAATTAAAGCCATATATGACAAACTTATACCCAGTATTATACTAAATGGAGAAAGACTGGAACCATTTACCTTAAAATCAGGAACTAGATAGGATGCCCATTCTCTCTCCTTCTCTTCAATATAGTGCTGGAACCCTTAGCCAGAGCAATAAGGCAAGAGAAGGACATCAAAAGAATCCACATAGGGAAAGAAGAAATTAAACTATCAATATTCGCAGACGACATGGTCCTCAACCTTAGTGACCCAATAAGCTCCACTCCCAAACTCCTAGAATAAACCATTTTAGCAAAGTGGCAGGATACAAAATTAACCTTCGACGTCAGTAGCCTTCTTGTACACCAACAATAAACAAACAGAAGGCCAAATCAAGAAAATGATCCCATTCGCAATAGCCCCAAAAGAGTAATATACTTAGGAATTAACTTAACCAAAAATGTAAAGGAATTATTTAATGAAAACTATAAAAGCCCAACAAAAGAAATTAAAGAGGATACCAGGAAATAGAAAGACATCCTATGCTCATGGGTAGGGAGAACCAATATAGTGAAATGGCCATTCTGCAAAAATTGATATACAAATTCAATGCAATCCCCATGAAAATCCCAAAGACATTCTTTACTGAAATAGAAGATACAATCCAAAGGTTCATATGGAACAAGAAAAGACCTAGCATAGCCAAAACAATTCTAGGCAAAAAGAGCAATGAAAGTGGTATTACAATACCGGACGTCAAACTCTACTATAGAGCCATAATAACAAAAGCAGCATGGTATTGCACAAAAATAGACCAGAAGGTCAATGGAACAGAATAGAAGATCCAGAAATAGAACCACATACCTATAGTCAACTTGTATTTGACAAAGGAGCCAAAGACATACAGTGGAACAAACACAGCCTATTCAATTATTGGTGTTGCCAAAACTAGTCAGCCACATGCAGAAAACTAAAAATTGCCCCTAGCCTTTTGCCATGCACAAGCATTAACTCAAAATGGATCAAAGACCTCAATATCAGACTGGAAACCTTGAAACTGCTACATGATAGATATGGAGAGAGGCACAGGCAAAAGATTCCTGAACAGAATCCACAACAGATTGCAGAGAGACTCGATAAATGGGACTACCTAAAAATAAAAAGTTTCTGCACAGATAAAAGCATAGCCACTTAAGTAGAAAGAGAGCCAACTAACTGGGAAAAGATATGTACCAATAACAGATCAGACAAATGCTTAATATCCAGTATCTACAGGGAACTCAAGAAACTAATTCCCCCAAACCCAATAAACCAATCACTAAATGGGCAAGGGAACTAAAGAGAGACTTTTCAAGAGAAGAGGTTAAAATGGCAGAAAAGCATATTAGAAAATGCTCATCATCCATGGTCATAAAGGAAATGCAAATAAAAACCCTAAGATACCACCTTACCCCAATTAGAATGGCCAAGACTTTGAACTCAATGACAGATGTTGGTGGGGTTGTGGACAAAAAGGAACCCTACTGCACTGCTGGTGGAATTGTAAGTTAGTTTAGCCACTCTGGAAAGCAGTGTGGAGGTTTCTTAAAGAACTAAAAATAGACCTTCCCTATGATCCCGCCATAACACTTCTGGGCATCTATCCTGAACGTCATAACCCAGGATATGATAAGGACACCTACTCAGCTATGTTCATCTCTGCACTATTCACAATAGGCAGGTGATGGAAACAATCCAGATGCCCTACTGAAGATGAAAGGATACAAAAATGTGGTATATATATACAATGGAATTCTACATAGCCAACAGACAAGATAAAATAATGGCATTTGCAGGGAAGTGGATGAATTTAGAGCGAATCATGTTGAGTGAGACAAGTCAAGACCTAAGGAACAAAAGGCGCATGATATCCTTAATATGTGGCTATTAGATCCAAACAATACAAGAGCGAGGACTCAACCTAATGCTATGGGCATGGTATTGGGAATATAAACACAAATACATAGACATAAAAATTTATGACTCCACAGACATAATGTTTTATTACATAGGTTTAGTGTGTATCTATGACATACAAACCCTCAGCCTAATTTTAATTATGTTCTAAAACCTAAGTTTCAGTGATTATATATATAGATTCCCTTCTTGAAAACTTGTTTTTTAAACACTTCATTTGAAATATGATGTAAAATCAATGTTAATAAATTCTTTAATAAATAAATATACTAATTGATATAAGCCAGACACCAAGAAACATAGGCTCCATGGTTTCTCGTGTGTGTGTGTGTGTGTGTGTGTGTGTGTGTGTGTGTGTGTGTGTGTGTGTCAGATGCAGGGCTTGAACTCAGGGCTAGGGTGCCATCCCTGAGCCTCTTTGTCCTCAAAGTTAGCACTCTACCACATGAGCCATAGTGCCGAGTCCAGTATTTGAGTGGTTAATTGGAGATAAGAATTTCAGAGGGACAGGGGCCGGGAGTTTGGCCTAGTGGTTAAAGTGCTTGCCTAGCATGCATGAAGACCCGGGTTCGATTCCTCGGTACCACATACAGAAAAAAAAGCCAGAAGTGGTGCTGAGGCTCAAGTGGTAGAGCTCTAGCCTTGAGAAAGTCCAAGGACAGTGCTCAGGCTCTGAGCTCAAGCCCAGGACTGGCAAAAAAAAAAAAAAAAAAAGAATTTCAGAGGGACTTTTCTGCCCAGGCTGGCTTTGAACCATGATACTCAGATCTTAACCTCCTGAGAAGCTAGGATTATAGGCATGAGCCCATCTAATTTCCCTAATTTATGATAACTAGAATGTGTCTACAAATCTACATAAACCCAATGGATAATAAAAGACAAATAATTATACCTGGACATAATAAATTAAACAGCAATCTAAATATTCAGATAGAGCAAAGGAGGCTATTCTTGAAAGGATCACAGGGCTCAGTAACTATGTGCATAAGAAAATATAAAATGGATAATATAAAATAATGCTTATCAAAATTAACTACAAGAAATGGAAATAAGAGAATTCTTTTTATTGTACTGCTTGGAGTCCTTTTTTTTCTTTTTTCATTTTTTTTTCACTTGTTGCCTTCTGTTGCTATTTTTTTATTTGCGTACCCTTTGTCTTGTATGTAAGTTTATCTGATTTGGGGAGGGGAAAGGGAAAGACAAAGTAGTGAGACAAAGGGAGAACCAATTCAGCAATGAAACCCACTTGGAACTATGTTGTAATTAAGACTATACAACTTTTTCAGGTTTGGGTGGCAGAATTCATGAGAGGAAAAACGGTGAATGAGTGACGGGGTGACACTGTTCAAAAGGAAATGTATGCATTACCTGACCTGTGACTCTTCTGTATACCACCTTTACAATTAAAAAAAATAGGTCAAATGTTTTATGATGAAAACTTTAAAAACCTGAAAAGGGAAATTAAAGCCAAACTAAGGAAGTGGAAAAATCTCCCATGCTCCTGGATTGGAAGAATTAACACCGTCAAAATGGCAAACTTGCCAAGGGCTATCTACAATTCAATTGAATACCCATCAATATCCCAATGTCATTCTTTAAGGAAACAGAAGAAGCAATCCAAAATTTTCTATGGAACAATAAAAGACCCTGTATAGCAAAAACAATTCTTAGCAGAAAGAACAGCGCAGGAGGAATTTCAATACCAAACTTTAGGCTCTACTACAGAGCTATAGTAACCAAAATAGCTTGGTACTGGCACAAGAACAGGCCTGAGGACCAATGGAATAAAACTGAAGACCCAGAAATCAACCCACAGACCTATGATCACTTAATTTTTGATAAGGGAGCCAAAAAAATAGAATGGAAGGAGGACAGCCTCCTCAACAAGTAGTGCTGGCAGAACTGGTTAAACGCCTTCAGAAAACTAAAGTTGGATCCGTCTATGTCACACTGCACCAGAATTCCAAATGGATCAAAGACCTTGAGGTAAAACCAGATACCCTGAAAACTTTACAAGAAGGAATAGGAGATACACTAGGTCTCCTTGGCATAGGTCAAAACTTTCTTAATAAAGACCCCGAAACACAACAAATTAAAGAAAATTTCGACAAATGGGACTGCATTAAACTGCAGAGCTTCTGTATGGCAAAGGGCATAGCTGGCAAGTTAAATAGAAAGTCCACAGAGTGGGAGAAGATCTTCACTAGCATACAACAGACAAGGGCCTCATATCTAAAATATATCAACAGCTAAAAAAATTGAATCACTCCAAAACAAATCTTCAAAGAAACAACCATCCCATTAAAAGATAGGCCAAAGAGGCCAGGAGTTTAGCCTAGTGGTAGAGTGCCCAGCTTGCACAAAGACCCGGGTTCGATTCCTCGGTACCACATACATAGAAAAAAAAGCCAGAAATGGTGCTGTGGCTCAAGTGGTAGACCTCTAGCCTTGAGAAAGCCCAAGGACAGTGCCCAGGCCCTGAGTTCAAGGCTCAGGATTGGCAAAAAAAAAATGGGCCAAAGACTTAAAGAGAGACTTCCCTGAAGAAGAAATAAGAATGGCTTTTTGGGAGGGGGTGAGGGAAGGGAAATGGGGACAAAAGCATGAGAAGGGGTATCAATGTGTGAGACGTAATGCACCCTCTATCTGGCAAATATAACTGTAACCACTCTAGACATTACAATAAAAAATAGGTCAAATGTAATTTATGGTATGTATATGAGGTACAGACATATCCTTTTTTTCTGAATTCTGTGCTTATGTGTCTGATTAGGGTTTTTGTCTGCATTTAAAATAAATGATGACAACAAAAACATTATTGAAAGTCCATTTCTAGGACAGATCCAAAATCAGAAGTAACTAAAGCTCAGATAGGACAGTCGGCTTAAAAGCAGCTAAAACCATATAAATGATTCCACATAATCAATGCAGAGTTCACACTAATGTGGAACATTATAATACCTGTGATTTTTAAGAAAATGGTTTTCTTTGGAAGGTTATCCTCAACTCTTGAGATCATTAGACTGGGAGTCAGTGGTCTGGTGCTGAGATTTGGACTTGTTTTCTTAATTCTAGTACTGGTTGAGATTCTGAGCTTTTTTTCTTAAATATCAGTTTCCTTAGGTATAAAATGGAAATAAATTACACTAACCTCTGCCTTCCACAGCAGGCAAACAAGGGAACTATTCATTACAAACATGTCTACAAATACTTTGAGCTTTTCAGGCAAAGATGTTACATAAGGTAAAATTGCACATCCTCTCTTCCATCTACAATATGAAAGGCAAATCTCTGAAAAACACCTTTTAAAAGGGCAAAACAATGAGCTCAATTTTCAGCTCACACCCATGTATGTTTTTTTTTCTTACAGAAAGCTTCCAAAGACTTCAAAGGGAGCTCTGTGTGTGCAATGGAAACAGAGGCTGGCAAGATTCAAGCCCATTAGGAATGAAATTTCTGAAATCCTTAATAAGTCTACTTTTGCTTTATATACGTAATTTTTTCCTGTTATGCTTCCCCATTCTCTCTTTCCTCTGTGAGAAGCCCTCGGTGTTCCCAATTTGAGCACAACCCATGATGACAGATTGTCAGTGCTACGAATGTCAGTACAGGGTTCCAGGATCACCAGTGGAACTCTTTGGAGAAGAATACTGCAATATTTACCAAATAAACTAAAGGTAGTGTGGTACAGATGTTTGTAACCAGTTAGAAATATTTTCTAAAAACTAAGTGAAGTGTAAAACAGCATCTGCTACTGAAATTATTTAGAAGCTTCAAAGGTAGGTAAGACTCTAACTCCTTTGTGAGCACGGGAAGTCTGCTGCGACCATGTGCTAGTTTTGAGTCTTACGTTACGAAGGATTATCCTAACTTTTCTCTTGTTTGAGGGAAATAAGAGCTCCTAACAATCCTGTAGCCCCAGCCCTTCAGAAAAATGCAATCTGTTCCATCAAACATTCAGACTGCACCTTGAGGTGGCATCTTCCTTAAAACTAAAAACAGCAGCTAGGCACAGGTGGCTCATACATGTAACCCTAGCTACTCGGGAGGTTGAGATGTGAGGCTCATGGTTCAAAGCCAGCCAAGGCAGAAAAGTCTGTAAGACTTTTTCCTGCATTCATTATGATTAGAAACTATGTTGTAAAACAGCAGGAAACCCTCAATATTAACACTTTACAGACAAGCAACCTGGAACTATGTAGCAACCTGGAACCTAGGCTGAGGAAATAACATCAATAGATCAGCAATCTAGGCTTCCTCCTATATAACTTATCATTCTACTGTATGACTTTCATCTATAAACAAGACAGCTTCTGGTGATACAGACATTATATCTTTACACCAGGCAGCAGAAAGGAAGAAAAGAAGAAAGGAGGAAAGGAGGGAAGGAAGGAAGGGAAGGGAAGGGAAGGGAAGGGAAGGGAAGGGAAGGGAAGGGAAGGGAAGGGAAGGAAGGAAGGAAGGAAGGAAGGAAGGAAGGAAGGAAGGGAGAGGGAGGGAGGGAGGGAGGAAGGGAGAGAGAGAGAGAGAGAGAGAGAGAGAGAGAGAGAGAGAGAGAGAGAGAGAGAGAGAGAGAGAGAGAGAGAATGAATGAATGAATAAGGGTCTCCTTTAAATCATTCTCAGATTTCTCAGAGTCCTAGCTAAGTGGCCAATTCTAGTCTCATGGTCATACAGGTTATGAAGGGAGGCTTGGAAATGAATTCTCATCACTGGACACATTACTGCCTTGAATAAAATTGAGCCCCAAGTAATAAGGATGATAAAAAAGAGTAGATATTTGGGGACCAACTGGTGCTTTCTTTCTGTGATAGTTTCTTAAACCTTACAACAATGACAACAAAAACCCTCTAGTGCCAGGTACTCAGAAGGCTGAGATCTGAGGATCATAGTTCAAATCCAGCCCAGGCATGAAAGTCTGTGAGCTTCTTATCTCCAATTAACCTCCAGAAAGCCAGAAGTGGTGCTGTGGCTCCAATGGCAGAGCACTAGCCTTGAGATGAAGAGGTCAGAGATATTGCCCAAGCCCTATGACTGACAAGAAAGAAAAAAAAAAGCAAGAAGTATACCTGTGGCTCAAGTAGTAGTAGACTAATCTTAAACAAAATCTCAGGGATAATACCCAGGACCAATACAAAACAAAACTAAACTAAAAACTCCATTTGGTCCAATTCCTTCATTTCTACTTATCTTTTCTGATATTAAAAATTAAAATTACTAGTAAAAACTGTTGGTCATTCTACTTGTATCTTCTTAAACACAGAAAAGCTGTTTTATAAGTTGAATTGAGTTAACTTAGTGGATTTCACCAATTTCAGTTTGCATGCTGTTTGGTTTTTTTTTCCCCCAGCTTAGCATTTCTGAGACCAACCTTACAGCCAGTGGCCCCTTGGCAATCACAGCTGAGCTGACAGGATGGGTGACACAGTGTTCTTGACTTGATCATGGGTGACTTAGCCATGGCTGGTTATTGTTACCACTTCAAGAGAGCACAGGTGCCCTGTGTGTAAAATATGTGTGGAGTATAGCTGTTCTTAACAATGTCTTTTCAAAAGAGTACAGTATGATTTGGCATTGAAATAAGCACTTATTTTTGTTCCCATAAAGGCCCAGAAACTGAGCAGCAGGAAGCAAATTTGATATTAGTGGAGAAAATACTAGTCATTGGAAGAATGATAGCAATTCCATGTTTTCTCACAGTGCAACCATTGAGTGCTTTTCAGAAGCAAATAAAAGATGATAGATAACCTCAAGTAGATGAAGCCATGTTGCATTTTGTTACTGAGACACATGCAAAATATTTTCCCATCATCCACAAATAATGCATTCAAAGAGAACATAAATTGCCTCCCTACTCTGAATAGAAGAGAGGAATTTCAAAGTAATGACTTACATGACTAATTCATATTCTGTTCAAGACTTCCATTTGGACATTGTATCATAGTTTAATTGGATACATTTTTTTCCTTAATGGCACATAAAATAAAGGTATACTTATGGTGAAATGACTATTTCAATTAAACAGCAGCCCTAAAGTAGTAGCTGATATAGTCACTGAAACTACATTTGGCTTGGTCCATAGTTGGCTTTTCAGAGACTCAAATGCATCAATCCCCAATATACAGCATATCATCATGTATCTAAAGCTCTGTGCCCCTCCTCTCCCACTTGGTTAATGTTGAGTGCTTAGAATTACCATCTGAGCCTCTGAGATACCCTGATGGGATCCTGCCTAGGGAATGTCAGCTCGTGGGCAATCCTGGCATCATTTTCAATTTAGTGTTAGTTACAAACAGGAGAAATCATTTCTCTGGGCTGAGCACACAGAGAAAGTCAATAATGAGGCAAATCCAGAGCAAGGAAATGACTTACAGAACCAATAATTACTTCTAACAGCACAACAACACAAGTTACTGCTACATTACACACCCGTATTCCTAGCTACTCAGGAGGCCAAGACCTGAGGATTGTGATCTGAAGCCAGCCCAAGCAGGAAAGTCTATGAGACTCTTATCATCAATGAACTACTCAGAAAAAGCTGGAAGTGGTGCTGTGGTTCAAGTGGTAGAATGTTAGCCTTGAACAGAAGCAGCTCAGGGACAGTGTCCATGCCCTGAGTTCAAATTCTAGGATTGGCAAAACACACACACACACACACACACACAAATGAAAAAACCCCCACAAAACTAAGAGCAAAAAGGACTGGAGTGTGGCTCAGGTGACAGAGTTCCTGTCTATCAACATTGCAATCAATCAATCACAGTAGTTTAACATCTGGCCACTTAATTATTTTCAATTTAATATCCTTATTGGGGAGGACATTTATAATAAAGTGAGGGTATGGTCTTACAGGTCTGTGATACCTCAAACCTAATAGAAGGTACACTTTCTATTAAATAGTTCACTTCCAAAATGATGCCATCTTCCTGTTGGTATGGAAGAACAAACCCTTGTCCTCCCATATAAAGTGCATTAAAAGGAAATCAAAAGGAAAACCCTTCCCATCTTTTGTTTCCTTCCACATTTTCTCACATAGAATCCTTCTCATCCCAAAGGTATGTAGTTTCTCCCATATCTACCTCCTCCTAGACACCGACCAGGTGTCTCAGACTCCAGAGCAGTGCTGACACTGTATACCTGGTCACAGTCCCATAAGCCAGTTCCCCACCTAAGCCATTTCAAATGCTAACCATCAGTGGAGGTTGTCAACTGTTCTTCTGATCAACTGGCTATAAATTACAAGTTTCCCTGCAATTGAGATTTTTTTTCTTCGAATGGCTCACAGAATTCTGAAAATGTTTGCTTGCTTTATTACCAGTTTGTTATACAAGGAGGAAGTCAAGTCCGTCAGGCATACAGGTATATGGCCATCAGGCATATGGAAGAGGGCTTGGAGCTTTGAGTACTCATGAGATGATCTACCTTGAAGCACCTCCATGAAATTCTCCCATTGCTTCCAACCCCTCCTGCTTCTCTTAAGTGGACCTGAAATGGGTCTTTTCTGTTATTTTTCTTATAGGAATGTAGGCAACGCCTTGTAGGATTTGATTACCATCTCTCTTCTGATTTTTCTTGAAGTCAGAACTCAGTTACCATAAACTACCTAGGTTTCAGTTTGGTAATATGGTATTTTAGCAAGAGTGGCTCCATTTTAGGCCTGTTATGTTTAATTTAATGCTAGCAATAGGGTAGTATAGCTTGGTGGAAAGGCCAAGAGTGTATGTGGAGTGATTCTGGGGGTTCTGAAATAACCTGTCAGTACTTTGTGTGCTCTCTTAATGACCAGAAGCCTAAAGTAGGTGAATCAAGACTCAGGTAGGCATCCAGTAAAAAAAAGGAACCTAAAATTACCAGTGAAAATCAGGCCTGGAGGTATAGTTCTGTTGCATTACATTTGCCTAGCCAAGGATAAGATCTTGAGTTCAGACCCTAGTATCATCAGAAACAAACAAAATCCATCAACATGGAGCTTAAGTCAACAGATTCATTCATCTACCATGTGCTAGGCACCGGCTAGAGTGCTGAGGTAGAATAGGGATGGGTTCTGTTTTAAAGGAATTCTCACTTGATGAGAACAAGTAAACAACAACAAAAAAGTAGTACATATTTTTTAATGCAGTACCTATGATAAATGCAGTGTATCTTGAAGCTACTTGCTGTGTAACAAATGAGCCTAAATATAGTAGTGACACAGGAGTAAGCACATTTAGGTCATCGTTCTTATGTCATGCTAAGCCAGGCAGTTCTGGATTCACTGGGAAGCTGTGGAGTCACAGAAACTGATCTTAAAGGGCTGGGAAAATCAGAGTGGCTTCTTGGAACATGTGATAGCTGAGCTGGATTTAGAAGGGCTAGAACTTTCTAAGCAAGACCAAGAAAAAAAAGCCAAGACAAAGGTCTGGAAGAGCAACACCTGTTTGGGTGATAGGCCAGTCTCTACAGATGGTTTGCAGACAATGTCCCAGCAGCGGGTTTGAATACAGGAGGAGAGAAATGTTGGTTCAAAGGAAATGGAGGAAGCAGCCAGAGAAGAAGACCCAAGGGATGAAGTCAAGATTAGAAGGGGAGGAGGGAGGGAAGGTTGATGACTAGCTGAGTCCATAGAGACAGATCCCACTAGCCAATATATTACTAGGAAAGTCTTTAAACACAGAGTAAGATGAGAACTACTCCCCCAGGTAGTAAACTATTCTGGCTCAGGTCAGATAAGTGGTTCTCTGTACTATTGGTTTAACCTTCTTGTTCATTTTAGGAAAATACAGTAATGGATGAAAACTCATTTTTCTAAGAACTTCTGTCCAAGAGAGTACAGTTTCACAGGCACAACTTGGCTCCGAGGTATTTTCAACACACTTTACATGTCCAGTAAGCAAGCTGACATGTGTGACTTAATCCTTAATTTCTAGTGTGTGTCTCTGTGCACATGGCTCGCTTTTCAATTCGCTTCAGTCATTCTGTTGACATACAATTGTATCTCTGGTTCACTCTAAAGAAATCAGACATATCTCTTTCATCTCAATACAAACAATGGTTTGTATTCTCTTTCACATGACTTTAAAATTCTGTGCACCAAAAGACTCACTCTGGGTATTGTAAAAGCAGTGCACAATGAATGTTTTGAAAGAATAAGCCTTTCTGAAAATTCCTACAGAGTGTGCTAAGGCTACAAACAAAGTTCAAAGGAATTTGGTAAGAATCAATGGAATTGCCTCTTGGTTCAAATGAGGGAGTTGGGAGGGAGGAAAACAACAAATCCACCTTCTTTTTAAAATGAAATGAAAAGAGCTTGGCAGACAGCTACGCAGAATCCTCAACAGAAAGGAGGCTGAAATACAATAAATGGGAGTGGCCCCTGCTGACCAGAAGTTAGACACATATTTTAATAGAATGTGTGAGATTGATTTTAGCAATTCTGATATTTCATATCCAATCAGAGAAAAGAAAAGTCCTGGTCCTGCTGTGAATTCTTATGAAAGCAGGAGCCCACTGCATGAAAGAAATTGGTTCAGAAAATCTCCACTCTTTTCTTTGAATCAACTCCTGATGATTTTTGACAGCACTTAAAAAGCACCACTTCTATACTTTTCATGGAAACTTTCCCAAAATAGAACTTAACATGTCTGAAGTTACACAAACAAACACATAACACAAGCAAACAGCCATAACAGTACTGCTGCAATTGATTAGCACCAAAGGATTCCTGAGGTCTAGATGTCCCGACCTGAGCAGGATTGCTAAGCTCTGTGGTTGCAGTAATAGTAACTGTGACTTTCAGAGACTCTGAGAATCCAGATGCAAAACCAAGAGTCCTCAGGAAAATTTCTTTTTTTTAACCAAAAAAAATCCCCCACAAAACAAAAACAAAAATAAAATCCTCCCCTAAAACCTCTCTGGCGTGGGATGGAAGTAGGTAAGCATATTGCATGGTAATTAACACCTGTTCACCACTGACATCACGATCTGGTGTAAAGATAGGTCACGTACTTTTAATTTCTCACACACATGTCAGTGGTAAACAGTCCCAGCATTCGTGTTAATGATACCATCTGCCACTTCCCATAACTGTGTAGCATTTGGCTTTCAAACAAGATGTAATGTCACCAACACATGAAACCCACTGACATTTACAGTAAGGAAATTTATTATCAGTCATCAGTTGGGTATAAATGTGTTTGCATGACTGCTGGGGCTATAAAATCGTCACCTTTGCCAGGCAAGCAAAGGTGCAATAAATAATGGATTTTAAGCCATGCATGTACTACCAAATCATTAAACATTTATTGTACCACACAATAGCATCTTAAGCAACAGTTACCACTTGAAAAATTAATGCCACTTTTGAGGGTTAAAGGAAAACCATTTAGTCTAAGCTTTAATGATTTTTGGTATGGTTCAGTATAGAACACCAGGGTTTTTTTTTCATTTTTTCTTTAGTTGAATATGACTATGTATATGCAATTAGCTCTTTTGTAATAAGTTTCTCTTGAGGAACAATCATTATGTTCTTTTATTAATGAAACACTGAACATTGTAACTGAAATGTTTTTTGAGGGAAAAAAAATGATAGTTAAAAGCTTTTCAAATCCAAAAATGACCAAAGAAAGGATCTTTAAGAATCAAATGGAGCTCTTTCCTTTACAATCCTTAATGGATTAGCCAGTTATGGTTATAATTAAACAATTTTAATTTTGGATTATGAAAACAAATGTAAAGTCAAAACCAACAAAACCCCTTGAGGAACCTAGCCACATTGTCCCCTCTCTTATTCCTTTAAAAGACTGTTCCATAGCATGCCACTAATTCTCTTCTATATGTTTGTTCATGGGTATCCGCTGCTTTAAGAAAGAAAGATCTCAGGAAATAATTAAAAATACAGATAGATGGAAGATGGTTTCAGGCTTTTGGGAGGATTAAGCAAAGAATAATGCTGTTTGGCTCAAAGGAACAAAGAGAAACCTTGCTGGGAACTGGTTACTTGCTTGCTGGACATGGGACAATGAAGGTGGAGGAGTCAGTGGTTACCCTTTGGGATGATAATCAGATGCAAAGCTTAGATGAGACCATGTCCTTAAAGGACTGTCTTAAGATTCCAAGAGGAAGATGGATCTTTTAAGACAACACAATTTTAATATATACAACTTCCACCTAGCAAAAGGAAAAAGTAAACCCTATTATGAGTATATAGTATTTTCTGGGGGTGGGATATAGATAGGTGATAGATAGGCAGTACACACAGATGATGTGCCGGGGCATACACAGAATTCCTGCCTTTAGCTAGGTGCCAGTGGAGCTCAAGCTACTCAGGCAAGAAAGTCTATTAGAAAGGGAGGAAGGGAGGAAGGGAGGGATGGAGAGAGGGAAAAGAAAAAAAAGACTGTCTCAATCTCTAATAGTGACTCTCCTCTAAGCAGGTCCAGGGAGTTTCCTCCCTCTTCTTGGTATGCCCTGGCAATCTGCATTTGCAGGGATGGCTTCCTTGGTTGCTGGTGAGAGCTTCAATGGGGAGAACGAAGTTTAGGGACTGACAGCAGAGCCTGGGAGCCCCGGGGATAGAGATCATTATGATCCCTCTCCACCATGCAGACACACACCTGCACACTTATTGGACAATGGGGGACCACCGTCCCTGCACTGCTGTCCTTCAGCACTGGGGGAGGCTGAACAGAGTGACCAAGAGGGAACGAGTAGCCTGAGTTCCATCTATGTGCACACTAGTCTCCATCACATAAAGGATATACTTCAAGGAGTATGTGAAAATGGACCCAATTCACTGGGACTTCCTCCTACTTTAAAATAACACACATTGCTTGAGCCTTGATGTTAACACAAAAGCATTAAGCAAGGGAATTTTTTTAAGCAGTTGTTTGAACAAATATTCTCTGAAAGGGCTACACACTCATCCTACCCTCCCATCTGTCATTCATTAAAGTTATCTCAGAGTTCTTGCTGTATATATTTCATCTGGGAGAATCTGCTCTTCCAGAGTGAGAGAATCAATACGTGGCACCAAGAAGGACTTGCTCATTTCTTTCAAGGTTGTGTGGGCTCCTGGTATATTTTTTAAATCCTTCTACATATGTGGTGGGGGAGAGATGGTTAAGGGGAAGGGAAGAGGAGGGGAAGAAGGAGGGGAGAAGAGAGTGAGGAGGGAAGAGGAGGGAGAGAAGGAGGGGGAGGAGAGTGAGAGAAAGAGAGAAAACAGGAACACACATACTGACAAAAACAGCTCTCCTGAAGCATATGAAAGGAAAAAAAAAACAGTTAACAATGAAGGGAGAGCAACAAAAAGCCATTCAACAGATGCTTGTCATTTTTACTCTTCAGTGTGGATCAGTTTTTCTTGTTAATTATATCACCTATTCTTCCCTTATATTGATAATTACATAATTACACGAAACAGATGGGTAACAGAATGCACCCAGATGGCAAGAACGTAAACAGGCTTACGAATTGCTTATTCTTGAACATATTAAAAAAGAATTATTCAATAATACATAGATTTCTATACTCTATACATCTGTCATGTAGAGGCTTCAAAATGGAAGTTACTTTGTCATTTTTTTCTTCAATAGAAACAATATTCTCCCTAGGAATTCCTGGGAAGCCAACTATGTGGAGGCAAAATATTTAATCTTTCTCAAACATCTGGGTAACTGAAATTCTAAACAATCTGAGTCCATGGGTTCTATTCTGCTTTTTAAAATGGAAACTGTAGCTTTAAGGAGTTAAAAATCATACATAGCTTTGAGCAAACTTGGGAAGTCTGCTTTAACATCATACTGGAAACATTTTCACTGCATCTGATGGGTCCTTACATGAAATTCTTTGGAAATAATCATGAAATAAAACTCAAAAGCATTAACATAACATTTATGGATGTGTGGAAGTGTGAGGGACAGGCTCTCAGACACCGAGGCGCGGGGCAGGGTGGAGGGGAATCTGCAGAAAGAAGTAGATTTGCTTTTGTCTCTTAGCATGCCCAGACCCGCCCAGACCCACAGAATTAGATCTTACCTTAAACGATCCTTAGTAGAGGATTTATTTTTTGCTGCTATTTTGAGATAGGATCTCACTGTGTAGGGAGCCAATGCTGCTCCCTAATTCATGATCAGCCTCCTCAAAGCAGGGATGGCAGGAGTAAGCCACCAAGCTCAGGACAGCAGAGCCTGCCTCCAGTTCCTTTTCTCTTTGGGCATTCTTCTTGATGTACCTGCTACCTCTGACATGGTGTCTCTTAGTCCATCTGTTTACTGTGTACTTCCACTACTAGAATATTGGCATGATTTCCTATAGCTAGTGAACACCATAGTGGGGGGGGCACAGAACAACCCCTCTTGAGAAGGCCATGATGAGCAAGGCCAGGGACTACCGAGTGAGCTAAAGGGAAGACAGCCTGCAGTGATAGGGTGTGTTGACTCTTCATCCACCATGAGCTTCTGTATAGGTCCTGCCTATAAGGCTATCTCAAGGTGCAAACAAGAGTCAAGTGTCAAAGCCCACAGAATGGAAATGCTTGTAGGTCACCCCAGCACTGGGAATCTCTAAAGAGGGTGCTCACATACCATTCAGAGTCCAGTTCACAGAGCAGGGACTGTCCTGGGATACAGGGGCTGAGAAAGACTAGCTGTTCTGACATGTCCTGGCTCCATTTTCAGAAGAGCCAGAAATATGGCTAATTAAGAGGAAGAAAAAAGAAATCATTGAACAACTGCTAAGTAAGTGGAAAGCACGTGGAGAGGAAGAGAAGGGCTCTCTTGGCCTCCTCTGCTGGCTGCAGGTTTCCTGTGCACAGTGAGCTTTCAGCAGCAGTGTAGAGATTCCAACCTTGGGAAGGGAACTGAGTTTTCACCATTGCATGATGATAAAAGTGGACACTTTATGAAATTAAGATCACGTGTTGTGATTTGAAGTAACCCACACAACCTGAATTACCTAAAATTGACCAGAAAAGTCACTGGACTTGCCTTACTTCCCATCCGAGTGCAGGACCAACCCAGCCAGCATCGCATGTATTTATTTACAGGGTAATAGGAGACAGGAACGAAGTGCCTTCATGGTGCTCATTGTCACAAGCGCTTCTGGCTGAGTATTCCCAAACCTCCCTCCAGCCTCAGTTTCCCTCAGTGGAGGCAGAGAAAATGCCAAACAAACAAGACATTGCACTGAAGTCTGTCCAGTGCATTCCTTCCTAAGTGATGAGGGTTGCTGGTCAATGCAAAACTGCAAGGCCACATCTCAATACTAAGTCATATGTAATGAACCCCATAGCATCATTAAGGGAGGGGAGAATTTCAAAGCACCAGGGCTCTACATTCAATTGAGTGTATGTGAGATTTTTCACTAAAGATGATCTAGAAGTAAAACAACCAAGATATTAACAAAGGTAATCGACAGACAACAGAATCCAAGGTTCTACTAATTTTTACAATATTTTCTTTTTCCTACCATAAAAACAAACTGGTTTTGTCAGAATAAATGTATTTTAAATCTGGGGGGGGTAAGGAGGCAACCTCTTTAGTCAGCACCTGCAGCTCTCATTGTCCCCTCTGCTATTTTACTGCCTGAGCTACTTTAAAATGCACAAAGCAAAGACCTTTCCTCCCTGAAGGCAGACTGTGAAGAAGCCACTTGGCCTCCACTGCCACTTCCTGTCCAAGAGCACAGCTCAGCCTGGAAGCCTTGCTCCACTGTGGGCCTTTCAGGGCTCTGTGGCAGGCAGCTGGAGGCTCGTCTGGACCTTGGTAGCCTTCATTACCCTGGTCTTTGGGGAGCTTCTTACTAGGTAGTGGTAAGAATCTAATCAACATCCTGGAATGCCTGATAATTTTCTGTTTCTATTAGGTGGTTTGGCAACTCTTTTAAAGCATAATATCAGTTCTGAAGGTGCACTACAACATAGGGCATGCCAGTGGCTGGAAAAGAAAAACTGAAGGTCCTGTTTCGTTCTTGTGTTTGGAAGGACATTTTTTTCCTTTTCTCTCTCTTCTTCACTTCCCCACCCCCCGCCCGCCTTTCACCTTGGGTGGGTCATTGAGCCTGAACTCAGGGCCTAGACACTTTCCCTGGGCTTTTATTTTTTTTTTTCTAAAATCAAGGCTAGTGCTTTATCACTTTGAGCCACAGCTCTACTTCCAATTTTCTGGTAGTAAATTGGAGATAACAGTCTCACGGTCTTTCTTGCCTGGACTGGTTTCGAACCATAGTCCTCAGATCTCAACCTCTTAAGTAACTAGGATTACAGGCATAAGCCACCAGCACCCAGCTTGAAGACTATTTCTTTGCTCTCATCCCTTAATATCAGACAGAACTACAAGCAGCTGATAAGTCAGGATCAACAGGCAAATAAGAGCGGAGACATTTCATTTTAACAACATCTGAGCATTCAAAAGTGCTAAAGCTTTCATTGAGATGTCTAGACTCTCTACTGCTGAAATCAGAAGAAGAGTTAGGGAACATGTATCAATGGCCTTGAGTATTTCTCCATTTACTGGCTGGAATGGGATGCACAATCTAATTCAACAATGAGAAAATGTGAAATTGGAAACTGAGGGACTGGGAATTTGGCCTAGTGGTAAAGTGCTTGCCAAGCACGTATGAAGAACCAGGTTCGATTCCTCAATATCACATGCTCAGAAAAAGCTGGAAGTGATACTGTGGTTCAAGTGGCAGAGCTCAAGCCTTGAGAACGCCCAAGGACAATACTCAGGCCCTGAGTTCAAGCTCTATAACTGGTAAAAAAAAAAAAAAAAAAAAAGAAAGAAATTGAAAACTGAAATTAGACCATTTGTGCATACCCCAAGATAAATGAAAAAGCATATCCACACAAAAATATGTGACTTTTCATAGCAATATTGTTCATAATAGCCAAACACTGAGAACAACTCAAATGTCCATTAACTGGTAACTGATAAATAAAATGCAATATTATCCATACAACAGAATGTTCAGCAATAAAAAGAAATAAAAAATAGATAAATGCTGCAATACGAATGAACTTGGAGAACATGGTAAACCAAAGAAGATGGTCACCCCAAGTTTCTTAAAACAATGCTACAGAAAAACAGCAACACTGTATATCATAATACTTAATACCTGGTTTTAGATGATATTACAGAGCCAAAGTAACAAAAACATCATGAAACTGGCATTAAAATGGAAACATTAGACCAAAGGAATAGAAATAAGCAATAGCTACTGCTATCTGTATATTATATACTTTCTATATATGCATAGTGTGTGTGTGTGTGTGTGTGTGTGTGTGTGTGTGTGTGTGTGTGTGTGTGTGTGTGTGTGTGTGTGTGTATAGGTCCTGGGCTTGAACTGCCCCTAAGCTTTTATGTTCAAGGTTTTATGTTTAATGCTCCATCACTTTGAGACACATTGGCATTTCCTGTTTTTTGGTGGTTAATGGGAGATAAGAGTCTCATGAACTTTCCTGCCTGGGCTGGCTTTGAACCTCTGTCCTCTGATCTGTGCTTCCTAAGTAGCTAGGAACATAGGCATGAGCCACTGACATCTAGTTTTGCCATTTCATAAATGGCTTTGGGAAGACTGGATGTCCAGCCTTATCTCTCACTTCTAAAAAAATAGTTCAAAGATTGGCATGGTGGCTCATGCCTATAATCCTAGCTACTAGGAGATGTAGATTTGAGGATCATGGTTCAAAGCCAGCCCAGGCACTAAAGTTCAGGAGACTCATCTCCAATTAACCACTATAAAACCAGAAGTGGCACTGTGGCTCTAGGGGTAGGGTGGTAGCCTTGAGCTGAGGAGCTCAGGGACAACACCCACGCTCAGAGTTCAAGTCCCATGACCCCCCCCCCAAAAAAAGGTTCAAAATAGGCGATCTTTAAGTGCCAGCGACTACCCAAGAAGATGGCAGAGTGTGGTCCCAAATCCATGCTATTTGTGTGTCTGGGTACATTTGCCAGTCACCCACTACAAAAAGCAATTTTCAGGAAACTTGTACCTGACCAAAATGTTTCAGATAATTAGAGGATAGACAGTGCAGCCACATCTAGGGGCATGAAGTGGGAAACCACCCTGACTTCCAAAGGCAGAGCTGCATGAGGAAGCACGGCATCCCCATGAGTCACTCTGCCCGACAGGTTACCAAAGAAGACTTTGCTACATTCGATTATACTGCTCATCCATACTGTGTCCATTCATCCATACTGCTCACGGATGAAAGCAATATGAGAGATCTGAATAGAAAAAGTAATCAAGTTAAATACTACAAAGCTAACATAGAACCACTTGGGAGCTGTGTCCACAAAAACAACTCATTACTGAAGATCCACCTCGAGCTGGTGGACCAGCCGTGCCTCCAGCATTGCACGGCTTTCCTAGAGATAGCTCACTAGGCTGGCACTGCCCACAGCCAAGCGAGCGACTCGCCCACTAGTCCTGTGTCTATAGTGTAATGGCGTTCCTTAGTCCCAGCCCCTGTTGTTTCTTCCTCTGACTTACTCTTTCTTATCTTCAAAATAATGGTGGGTGACAATTAGTTTTATTTACCCAAGAATAAAAGGCTTTAGTGTGGGGAAGTTAGTTGACTCATTGATTACAGCACAGTGGAACAAGTAAATATGGAAGAACAAAATACAACCCAGTGCAGGACCTGAGCTCAGGAAGGTCAGCACAGTGTGGTCTACCTGGAGTGCTGCATGCCTAGCACTGCTCAGTGCTGCTCCTCACCTTGTACCTGGCTAACCTGGACTCTTTCACAGTCACAACAGCTCTCCTGATTGCAGCCCCTCTGCCTACCCGAGAAATGTTTTAGCTCAGTCTACTCATAGTGCACACTTGTATGTTTTAAAACAGAAGCAAGGCATGGTGGTGCCTGTAAATCCAGCACTAGGGAGGCTGAGACAGGAGGATCATAAATTCAGGTCCAGCCTGGGCTACAACTTGCCTTGAAATACAAAATAACACAAAACGAGGAAAATCGGTAAAATAAATCTTTAGCAGTTTTACTACTTGTTGCTTTGTATCTAGTTTAGGGCATCAGCTTATTTGCTTTGATTTGAGCCACTTTGCCTTTTAAGAATTGAACTCTATACTGGAAGCACACTTGTATGCAGGTTACCTTTCATCAGTAGAGAGTATGTTTTCCATACACACGCGACTCAAGTGTCCAACAAAAGTTAACCAGATGTGAAAAGTTTTAAAAACGGCAGATTCCTGTTATGTTTGTGTGCTGTAATAGCATGTTAGTAGTCATTCTTTCATCAGTATTTAGTAACTTTCAGGCAAACAGGTAACTCTGGTGTGCTATCAATTAGCTCACCTTAAATCACATTTCAGAAAAGACTGTTTTCAAACTAAGCTATGGAGTCATATAAGATAAAAAAAAAAAATAGGGCCGGGAGTTTGGCCTAGTGGTTAAAGTGCTTGCCTAGCATGCATGAAGACCCGGGTTCGATTCCTCGGTACCACATACATAGAAAAAAAAGCCTGAAGTGTTGCTGAGGCTCAAGTAGTAGAGCTCTAACCTTGAGAAAGTCCAAGGACAGTGCTCAGGCCCTGAGCTCAAGCCCATGACTGGCAAAAAAAAAAAAGATAAAAAAAATAGTTCAAAATAGATAAAAGAAAAAAATAAGTATAGGGCCAGAAACTTTCGAGATTTATATGGGAGAACAGCTTGAAAATATAGGTGTAGGTAGCACCTTGTATGAACAGGACACCAAATGCTCAGGAAAGAGCATCAAGAGCTGAGAAATGGGACTGCATCAAATTAAAAAGCTTCTGATCAGGTAAATGAACAATCTAAAGAGATAACCTACAGTATTGGAGAATATGCAAATTCATAGAGCTAGAAAGCAAATGAATGATTGCCTAAGACTTGGGGGAAAGAGCAGCAGAGGAGGTGGAAAATATTCTAAAACTATATAGTGGTGATATTTTCATAACACTAAAAGTGATTACATTGTACACTTGACATGAGTGACTTGTATGGATATATATGATTTATATCACAATAAAGCTATAGAGAGGAAAGAATTTATCCTAAAGTATTTGCTCTAGAAAACGAGACTGTAGATGTGACATTGATTTGTGATAACACTGAGATAGTAAGTTGCTTCTCATTGTAATTTAAAGCTAGCACTTTGCCATCTCATCATTGCCCAATTTCTAGACAACATCTAGTGTTTATCAGTCTATCTTCTCTTGTCCTCCATGTCTTGTTGGCCCCTCCCCACAATAAATCTTTATCCCTCATGCACAATGCCCGGATACTTTCTTTTTTTCATAATTCTTTTAAAACTTTATTGTTAAGTATTTATACAAAGATATTTCATTTCCATAAGCCCATTTGAATCACATGGTTGCCTGGATACTTTCTGACAACACTGCCAGACCACATACAGCATGTTGTCTCCATACAGACTCATAAGTGTTTTCCCTTTTCTCTTAGTGGCTGCCACATAATTTTCAAAGATTTCTAACCAAGACAATTATAGATAACATGGATCTGCTGTTGTACAAAAACTGACCCAGGCTCACCAATCTGGACCTAGTTGTCCATTCCTTCCCAGTCTCATCCATCCAGGTCAGGCTACATAGCATGGAACCTAACAGTGCATGTTCTGTCAAAAGGAAAACTCAAACTGCCCTGGGGGAAAGTCATTTGTGGGTTACCTTCTAATAAAGTAGTTGGTAAAGGATGTAGGAGATTCAAAGAAATCAAACTATCTTCCTTTTCCGTGTATTAGTTTCCTATGGTACTTCAATTCTTTGGTAAGAAAAATCTGTATTTAATGGTTTGTTGGGGACCGACTGTGGGGTCAATGACCTTGGACCTGACCTTGGACCTACACAACTGTATACACAAGGAAGTAACTCTGATCAGGATGACTTTAAGCAAAGTCAATCAGTTCTTATCATGGTGACTTTAAGCAAAGTCAATCAGTTCTTATCATGATGACTTTAAGCAATGTCAATCAGTTCTTATCATGATGACTTTAAGCAATGTTAATCCTTTCTCATTTATCCTATATGTGATTTGTTTACTATTTTGTATGAATGTAGCCTCTGGCAACTTCAAGTTTTAAGAAGAGTATTTAAGGTCGGAACTTAAAATAAACAAGAGAGTCTTAGGCAGCAGTCTGGAGCTCACAGTCTTCTTGGACTGCTGACTTGGGCTGTAGTCCTCCCAAACTCCATCTGTTTGTCTCTCTTCTATTTTTTCCTAGTCCTTGCCCCTATTTCAGGAATCCCAATCCGCGAACCCTGGTTTGCTGCCGGCTGGCCCCGGCAATGGTTAAAGGAAAATATTTAGATATTACCTTTGGGACAAGTCATTTAGTCTTTAGGTATGAGGAAGATGGCAATAGCAGTAACTATTTACAAGTGTTGATATATCAATTATATGAGATCATTCATGGGAATCCTTTAGCCGGAGCTCAACCCACAGCAATAACAGTAACAGTATTATCAAGTTTATAATACTTTATATATAATGATCTTTCTAAGAGAGAAGAACTATGATAATAATGAGAATAAACCACTGATTTGTTAGACATTCTGATCTATCATCTATCTATCTACCAATTATATGAAGATAGGTATATTCAAACAACTGAAAAAAATGGGCATATAATTATTATTTGAAGGGAGAAAGGGAGCCAGTGAAGGAATTTATGCAAATTATTCTAAGAATCTCATAGGAAAGGATTCACTATGAATAGAAAAAATGCATTTCACACAGCAGGGCAAACATGTAGGAATGGCTGAGAAGTGGCTTCAAAATACCAAATTTCACTCATGGTGGTGACTTTAAACTGGGTTAATTTCAAGAAAATATTACTAAGGTCATGTTAAAAAGAATTGGGCATGTGGGGACAGGATGTAGAGACTGAGAGTGAGGGAAGTGGTGACATTATTAAAAAAGAAAAACGTACTCTTTATCTAAATTATGTAAACACACACACACACACACACACACACACACACACACACACACACACAGCCCAAATACAACACAGGGAAATCTAACCACTGACATGAAAGTTACCAAGTTTAGGAAAGGGCTGGGAAACAGGCTGGGGAAAATCTAGCAGGTGCAAGGGAATAATGCAATTTCCTAAGGGCAGCAGATGTCCAAGTGAAACAGTACCCAATGACACAGTCCATCAGATGGTAATTACAGCTGGACAGGGAGAAAAAAGGGACAATTCAAATGGTTACTGAATGCCAGTGGCTGACATCTTCCTCAGAGATTAGATACCAGGAAAGGGCAGGCCAGCATTTAGCTTGAGAGGTTAGTCATTTTTTTCTTCTACGTAGAAGGAAAAAGGCAAAATGTGGAAAAACCAAATGGAGACCCTTGAAAAAAGGATTCGTTAGTAGAGATTTATTAGACCTATCTAATAAACAGTCAGGAAAAAAAACCCAACAAGATCAGACTGGTCACTCTGAAAGTATGATTTCTCAGGGGAGGGGAGAATGGACAGATGATGAATTCATACTTCAGTCCTAGGAATACTATGCCAAGATGAAGAACTAAGTGATGGGTAGATCTTGGGAAACTTTTGTTGATTATCAAACAGGGTAGAGGTTGTTTACATTAAAGGTAGATTTTGGGGGCCGGGAGTTTGGCCTAGTGGTAGAATGCTTGCCTAGCATGCATGAAAAGCCAGGTCTGATTCCTTGGTATCACATACATAGAAAAAAAAGGTGGAAGTAGTGCAGTGTCTCAAGTGGTAGAGCTCTATCCTTAAGAAAGTCCAAGGACAGTGCTCAGGCTCTGAGTTCAAGCCCTGGAACTGGCAAAAAAAAAAAAAGACCAAACAAACAAACAAACAAAAAAAAACAACTCTTGAGTTTGGGGTTAGGAATGTAGCTTAGTAGTAGAGTGCTAGCCTAGCATGCATGAGACTCTGGGTTCCACTCCTTGGTACCATATAAAAACAAAAATTAAAATAAAGGCAGATTCTTCTGGATTTAATGTGACAAATAACAGTTATTCAAATACCCACTCCTAAAAAGAAAGTGGCACCTTAGACAAAAAAATACGAAAACCTTCCCTCCCCAGGAATTTGACAGAAACCATGTAATCCCAGGCTCTTGTTCCTTGGACCGGTGAAAGCTGTCATCCTCTGTTAATATTAAAGTAGACTGGCAGATTTCAAGGGCGGGACAGAACAGGCAACTCTGAATTGCAGCAAGCACAGAAGAAAACACACATACACTCAACCATCTCCAAAGCAAGCAATTTGTTCCACGTATTATTTTTTCTTTTTCTTTTTTTTTTTTTTGCCAGTCCCAGGGCTTGAACTTAAGGTCTGAGCACTGTCTTTGAGTGCTCAGGTAAGCACTCTACCACTTGAGCCACAGCACCACTTCGACGTTTTCTGTGTATGTGGTACCAAGGTATCAAACTCAGAGCTTCCTGCATGCTAGACAAGCACTGTAGAACTATGCCACTGAGCTCTCCACATTCTTTGTTCAGTATGGCTACTCAATTAATTCAGCCAAAGTTAGAGAGTTCTTTTGATCACACCAATGCAGGGAATGATAATAATTTATATAATTAAAATTTTCCATGACAATAACTCAGAATGTAAACACAGCCTAAACTGTGTGTTGCAAGAGAATGTTTCAGGCCCACCATGTGGATTAAGAAAAGGCCCTTCCCACTTATCCATGAATTCATACAAGCTGTGGAGGGATTATTATAGGTCTTTGGGGCTAACTTCTATAATGTGTAATAAAGCTCACTCATGTTTTCTGGCATCATTCTTATGACTTGCTAGAGGGTGGGTTGGTTGACAATTATTAGAAACTATAAGGAAGGTGTTGGGAAGGGATACTTATTATCCACACTAGGTAGAAGTAAGGAGTGCCTCAGGTCGCCTTTGGACAGAGGGCATATTGCCCTGCCATGCAGGGATGAATTTCAATCACTGCTACCTAGTGCCAGATTCAAATTGGCAACCTACTGAGATGAAACGCTTTCTATCCCATTACTCATGCCTGGAGTGATCTGCTCTCTTGAAGATTGGCTTCCTAGATGAAAGAGAGGGAATAGAGGTCACTCTGAGATGCTTTAAGTAGAATAAATGGTATGAAAGGTCAGTGGCCAGAGAGAAACAATGCAGCTTTGACAGAGGGGTTGATGGTCACTCCATAGGAAGGGAGGGCTATAAAACTTACAGGTAAAAAGGAATTCAGCCAGAAATAGTTACTGGTCAGCCTCAGTTCAACTGGCGCAATACTACTGCTCTGTGGAGAGAACAGTCTACTTAGGGGAACACAGAAATTCTTCCCAAAGCATTCTATTTGTCTCAACTTGTCTCAGATAATTAAAGCAGGAAAGTCATCTAAAATGTTAGCGAGAAAATAATTGTAAATAATTTACCATTTTGACTTGTGAATGACAGATTAATAAACTTTTGTTAGTACTATTAATATTTCCAAAACTTTTATTTTTTGGCAGTGCTGGGGATTGAATCCAGAGCCTAATGAATGTTAAACAGTCTGCTACTAAGCTTCAGCACTAACCTAAATACTGTGCATTACATCTTATTACCTCTTCTGTGTATGTATGTGTGTATGAGAGAGAGACAGAGAGGGGGAGAGAGAGAGAGAGAGAGGGGGGGGGGGGAGCCTGGGGTTTGAACTGTACTGCTGAACCACATCTCCAGCCTTGTCTTGTGCTGTTATTTTTCTTTGTTTGTTGGCCATGGGGCTTGAACTCAGAGCCCAGGTGCTGTCCCTGAGCTTTTTCTGTTTAAGGCTGGTGTTCTGTCACTTTGAGCCACAGCTCCAGTTCCAGTTTTCTGGTGGTTAATTGGAGAGAAAGCCAGCTTGGGCTGGCTTTGAACCATGATTCTCAGTTCTCAGTTTCCTGAATGACTAGGATTACAACCATGAGATTCTGGCACCCAATGTGATGTTTATTTTTAAGACACTATGGTTTTCTGCCCAGGTGTGCAACTGGACCTTGATCTGCCTATTTTAGGTTTCCTGACATAGCTAGAACGATTGCTTTTTGTTTGCCACCAACTCCTGATTCTTCCACAGACTTGGGAATCTCTCAGACTTTTCTGCCCAGTGTTGGCCTGGAACTTTGATTCTCCTGTTCTTAAGTACCCAAGTAGCTAGGATTTCAAATGTACAGCACCAGCACCCAGCTTTTTGTTGTTGTTTAAACTCAGACTTAGACTTAGAGGATCAAATTCAAGCTCTCCTGAATGCTAAGAATGAATTTTTATCACCAAGGAACATCAACAGCCCCTTACTAGATGTTAAAATTTATTAACATCTTATCTCAATATTGAATATGTAAGTAACAGTGAAAGTTATTCTTTAAAAGGCAGAGTTTAGAAGCCGGGAGCTTGGCCTAGTGGTAGAGTGCTTGCCTAGCATGCATGAAACCCTGGGTTTGATTCTCCCTGTACCACATACACAGAAAAAGCCAGAAGTGGTGCTGTGGCTCAAGTTGTAGAACCTTGAGAAAACCAAAGGATAGTGCCCAGGTGCTGAGTTCAAGCCCCAGGGCGGGGAAAAGTAGAGTTTAGCATTTAACAGTACAATAAATACCACAGCAATAGGCAAACATCAACTCTCCAACTATCCAGTGATGAGGCTCATCTTTCCTGGTCCCTAGATTTAAACAATTCATTTCTCTTATACTTTAACCTACACCAGAGACCTGGGAAGCAAGGGAGATAACACCATACTCAGATGACCAGAGAAAAAGGTTATTAAATGTAAGCAATGATCTCAAAGCATATGACCCTGAAAAGTAAGGTTAGGTTCCCTTTTAATGAAACAAAATGTTTTCTCTGGTTTTCTTCCCAGCTGGAGCTCAAGTTTATCTCAGAGTGGTCTTTATGCCACCTCTACAGCTCTAGCATCCCACCATGCTACCACAGGACTAACTGAAGAAGTGGGAGCCAGGGATAAACCCTAATGCATAGGGGTTCTTATCTCAGCAATGGTTGTAAAAGGGAGCATCCCTCATCTTTACCTGATCTGATTCAGAAGCTGCAAAGCAGTAGATAGGGTGAACCCATGTTGTTTTCCCCCTCAGTCCCTTGCTTTGGGGTCAGTTTGATGCCAGAGAAATTGTATTTTAGTGATGGAAAGAGGGTATGTTTGTCTTCTCTCAACCCTTTGTTCCCTCCCATGGCACTACTTCTGTACCAATCTCATGAGCCTTGGCTCTATCCGGAGAAAGGCCCGTCGTCACAGGCAGACCGAGATAACTCTGCTTTATGTACTTCTCCTTATCTTTGTTTCCACTTCTCCATTTTTCCATACTAAAAAGGTAGGAGGCAAAGGAATTGCTGTTTGTTTTCAGTCTCTACTAAAATAGTGTGACTATTTGTCAGAAAGTAAATATGAAATCGTCATGCCATTTTACCAATGTAAATGTGTGATTTGAAGCAGTCTCGGTTACAGAGTGGGGCTGACTCTCAGGTGACTCTGGGGCACAGCCACAGGTGAATTTGGGGCTGGGGCAGTGAGAGGAGGCCCTGCTGCAAGGTGAGGACATGAGGAGGTGTCTGAGACCATCCTCAGCTCTGATGAGCAACAATTCCACTTAACGTTTTGAGTGTTTACACATTTCATTCTCTTACACAAATGGCAAATCTTAGCCCTCTGAGGAATTTTTAAAAATTCATTTAAACACAAGTACCCAAGAACCACTATAACTTGATATGGTTATATTTTTCAGTCAAGACACTGAAAATGGCTATGTGTATGCCTCTCTCTATATATATATCCACCTGAGTTCTATTCCAGTCCCTCTTCCAGTTCTGGTCTGATTGACCTAACGGGGAAAACACCATCTATTTCCTTGAAAGCAAAACGCCCATTGATAGAGAATGTCTGCCTATGAGGAAGGGCAAAGACAAAAAGGGTACGTCTGGATCATTTGCTGGGGGACCCAGCCGCATGCAGGGTGTGTCTGCATTGCCCTGGGTGGGATCCTGTGGCTACTGTTTTGGGCTTATGGAAATAACCACTTGAGGGAAAGGGCTGCAGGGGCGGGGCACAGCCTGTAAGGGTATGAGTGCCAGGTTCCCTGTAATTAAGAAGCAGCCTGCTCCTGCAAAGACAGTGCTGCCACCCCATCTGCCAAGCCTGCGGGAGCTGGCACCGAGCCTCCCAGCCTGCCGCCCTGCTACCCACCAGATCCTTGGAGACCGACTTTGATGGAGCGTTTATGCCAAGCTTTTCCAGAGGATAGACAATCTGTCGTCGTGGTCGCACGGGAACCAAGTAATGAAGGGCAGATGTCAGGGAGTGGGCGTAGGGGTTCTGGAACTGAAAGACAGCAATCTATATTTTAGGGAAGAGAATGTCAAAGAGGCGCAGCACAGATGTCTGCGTGCAGCTTTACAAATACAAAACTCTTAACTCAGCCAAGTCGGAGAGGGGGAAAAAAATCAGCAGATAAACAAACATACTCTTCGAGCAGAGGAATGAATTGTAGATAATGCCTGACACTAATGAAGATAATTACGAGAGTAATTACATTACTATCTCTGTGGGAATGACAGATAAACAAGTGGTTTGGTTTATGGGATTTTTTCAGTACAAGTATTTTCCCCAAGAGGATATGCTTCTCCATAGTGGTCATGAATCAGCTTGATTTGACCCCATTAAGCTCTGATCTCTGTGTCCTGTTAACCTTTGTGTGTTTGGTACAAGATGCTTTAAGAAGACACATAGATAAAAATGCCATATGAGGGCAAATTAGCAGCAATGGGAAAAATCCTCCTGCTTGTTAAAGTCATTCAGGGTGACTTCAACTGGACTATTGTTAACAAAACAAAACAAAAAAAAAGCATTCCAAAAACAAAGGATAGAACTGTGAGGGGGAGGTAAGTATCATTTTGACTTCAACTACTACTTATAGTAGATTTATGCTTATTGAAATGACCTATGGTAAATCGGGTTCTATGGCAAACTTTAAATATTTTATCTACTTTTCTAAAACTTGTCAAAAAAGGTCAAATACGGTCACTCTTATTTTTCCCATGTTTATGAAATCTTGGTGAAACTAACCCAGGGAATAGATATTATTTTGGTAAAATCCAAACTGTTTCTTTTAATTTTATTATCAGGGTGATGTATAAGTTGTAAAGCTCATTTCCAACATATTGTTACACTGGTTCATCTTTGTACTTTATCTCATCATCTTATTTTTCTCCTTCCCTTCCCTGATTCGAATAAACAAATGAATGTATATACAATACACCAGATATCAAAGTCAGTAAAATCCAAACTGTTAATCACTTATCAAATCTAAATTGGAAAGGTAAGAAAGTAAAGCTGAAATGTTGCTGTATCTTAATGAACAAGATGGTTTACATATGATTTCTCTGTTCTAGAAATAGACCTAGGCTTTTCTAAAAGGTTTCTAGATGCCCTCCCTGTTGAACATCATACTTCAGCTTTACACATTGAAGAACAGAACCCAGGAATCCTTAGCCAAGGCTCGATTTTTCTACCTACAAAGTGCTCTCAGTGCATACATATCTGCAGCGGGTGTGGAGCAAACCGCCCTCACTGTATGCTCCAAGAAGCTTAGCCTCATCATATTCAACTAGGGATTTATGGCAGAATTTGGGAAATCTTACCCAGATTATTTGGAACTGCTTCTTATGCTTTTTTGAAATGTATATGTGCCAATCGATTGGAAGCAGAGACTGAGGAAATCTGTTTCCAAGTATGTTTCCATAGCCTACAATGATGCATAATATGCTCCTAAGTCTTACTGCCTGGCCAGTTAAGACAATACCCAAGCTATTCTTATTATGGATATAAACGGACTTCTCTGACTCAGTACACCCAGACAGCCCCTTGAATAAAATCCCAGAATATCACATCCTGAGGGTTACACAATTGCCACTGGGTCAAGTGTAAAGCAAAATTGTTGACTTCATTAAGTTCAAATCTGGGGCGATCCCACTGCTATCTAGCTACATTTTGATAGAAATGTAGAGCAGAGACTATATCTCACTACAAATCTTCCTGTGCTTTTTATTCTTTCATCCCCATTTCCACTGCACTTCTCTGACAGGTTTTTGTTCAATCATATAAACTGGCATATAATTGTTATGTGTATGTATTAACACTTGTGACTTTTTTTTTTGCTAGTCCTGGTTTGGGCACTGTCCCTGAGCTTCTTTTGCTCAAGGCTGGCGCTCTACCCCTTGAGTCACAGTGCCACTTCTGGCTTTTTCTGTTTACGTGACACTGAGGAATTGAACCCAGAGCTTCATGCATGCTCTGAAAGCACTCTACCACTAAGCTACATTCCTAGTCCAGTAAGAACATATTAAAGACTATTTCATTCCCTTGTAATCATTAAAAGGAAATATGGCTATGTCAGGTACAGTAGGTAATATATGGGAAAGTTTGAGGTCATGAATGGGACAACTACACAGTTTAGTAGTTGAAGCTCATTGTCCTTCAAGTCCACATTAAGTGGAGGACTGATGATGTCAGAGACTAAGAAATCCATGTGGAAAAAGCAATGCATTGGAAATTGACTTGAATAGGTAATAGGTAACTGCCTGTGGAACAACCAGAGCACAGCATGTAAATGTATATATGGATTCAAGGCATTGAGGTTATAGCTCTGAACAAGAATAGATGTTCGCCTTTTTACCATGGCATCCCTATCTTCCTGGTAAAACACATTCCCTTGGCTTGTAAAAAGCACTGCAACAGGGCAGGAGGATATGTATTTGTTTTTGTGTCTATATCTGCATAATATACACACATTCAATGTATGTTATTATAATGGTATTAGTCTACAAAAGTATAAGTGTTATATAGAATTATATAGTCATTTATTATATAGAGTTTCACCACATTATACATCTCTCTATCCATTTATGGAGGTATTTATAAAATTCATTTAGAATTATTTAATTTTTTATTGTTATTTTAAAGGTGAGGTACAGAGGGGTTATAGTTAGATAAGTCAGGAAAAGATTATATTTCTTTGTGGAAAATGTTACCCCTTCCCTCACTCCAATTGGAATTATTATTGTTGTTGGTGGTGGTGGTCATGAGGATTGAACTCAGGTCTAGGTGCTGTCCCTGAGTTCTTTTTTTCTCAACCACTTTGGGCCACAGCTCTACTTCCTGTTTTCTGGTGATCAAGTGGAGATAAGAATCTTAGAGACTTTCCTGCCCAGGCTGGCTTTGAACTACGATCCTCAGATCTCCAGAGTAGCTAGGATTACAGGTATGAGCCACCAGTGCCTGCTGGAATTCTTGAAGGAACATGATAGCATCCTTTTGGCATCGCACCAATGCATCAGAGGAAAGAATTTGATTTCCATGTCTTTTAGGCATTTTTTGAATAGTTTTCAGTTTATTTTGTCATATAGAAGAGCCAACAAGTTGCTTTACTGACTATATTTGGCTGTGATTATTTAAGAAATTCAAAACCTTGGCTTTCACACAGTGCAAGAAAATGGTCAATATGACCATTGGCAATTGAGATTTACTTTACAATCAAAACCTAGAGGGAAGAACAAAACGTGGCACACACAGTAATGAAACTGAGAACACTGAGGTCCTGCCAAAGTGACAAAATCTTTTACCTTGCTTTCCCTTGTCTGTGGGTAAATAGGGTAGTAGAGGCAGGATTTATAGCCCAGGCGAAGAATCTCCTTGAGAAAAAACTTTGTGTAGTGCCGGAAAATGGGGTTCACGGCAAAATGAAACAAGCGCCCATGCTCTTCTCGCTGGTGGTGGCTGAAGTAGATGAAGTCCTCAATGTTGTAATGAGATCGAATATACTCTATATCCTAGGGAAAAGGCAAGGAAAGGTATTTTGAACAAACTGCATGCATGTTGTCAAAACAAACAAACACCGAAAGTCCCTTTATGCCAGGTGCTGGTAGCTGAGATCTGAGGATCACAGTTGGAAAGGAGCCTGGGCAGAAATGTCTATGAGACTCTAATCTCCAATTAACCATCCTAAAGCTGTAAGTGGAGCTGTGGCTCAAGAGGCAGAATACCAGCCTTGAGCAAAGAAAAAAAAAAGTGAAGGGGTAGCACTCAGACCCTGAATTCAAGCCTCAGTATCAGCACAAAACAAAACAAATGAAACAAAATGAAGTCATTTTAGGAATAATAGTAAGAGATACAGTTTCCTCCCTCATTTATCTCCTTGTCTTCATTGCTAATACTTTTAATTAAAAATTATGCTTTCTGAAAGCTACTTGTTCTGAGGTCTTGTATTCATGAGATGGCTATACAAATCCATTATCTTCTATCAGCACACAGAGCCCTGAGTCTCTCCTGTGCATTAAGACACAGGCCAGCAGTCCCTCTCCACTGTTGGACACCATGAGAGCATGCAGATCAACACAAGTGACTGAGCGTGTGGGCAATTTAACAGTCAAGCAAATAGATGTATTACTGTTCTTAAAGGGACTCATAGTGTTGCCACGGAAAAGGAAGAATTGACCACACTGCTCCTGTTTTAGTGAGTCACATTTTGGCTCCTGCTCTTTCTCTCTCCCTTCTGCATTGGGAACCAGAAGGTCATCCATGCTAAAAGCACGCAAAGTTCAGCCTGGCTCACTTCACTTCCCAGAAGGGTACAATGTTAGGGGCAGGGAACAATGAAGAGAAATCCAAAGTGAGCATGATTTTGACAGGGGATTTCATTCTTGACAAATAAGGACTACAAGACACTATCTTGTTATGGATGCAAAAATAAAACAGTAAATGTATCTGAAATGTAGGGGAAAGAGCAACCAATGCAAATGCAGACTTGAAAAAAATACTAGTTCAGATTTCCTCTTGATTTCTGCAGGGAAATTATGTTTTTTTCCAGTCCTGGGGCTTGAACTCAGGACCTGAGCACTGTCCTTGGATTTTCTCAAGGCTAGAGCTTTGCCACTTGAGCAACAGCACCACTTCTGGCTTTTTTTTCTATGTATGTGGTACCAAGGAATCGAACCTGGGTCTTTGTGCATGCTAGGAAAGCACTCTACCACTAGGCCAAACCCCGGGCCCAGGGAAATTATTTTTAAGAAGCAGATTTTTGAGAAGAGGGATTGAAACATGCAAGGAGCCTGACTGTGATCAACAAGGCTGGCAATAGCAAATTCATGAAAACTGAAGTTTGTAGCCTTGGAGTCACAGCTTTGACCACAAAACAGAAGAGGAACAGGAGGGTAACGAGGCCATTGGTGGTACTCCAGGGAAATCCTGGCAACTTTTCAATCTTCATTGATCCTGTAGCAGCCTTTATACTATAAGACTTTAATGACCAAGGAGACACTGCTCGTTATAAAATAAGATGAGTAACAAGTGTAAGGCTGAGAAATCACTGAAAAGCAAAAAGCCAACAGAGGTTACTAGCTCAAAACAGCAGATGGGCATGTGCTATCTTATTTTCCTTTCCTCCCCAGTCCCTTAAAATAACAAAAAGTTATTTTTGAAATAATGAAGACTAGTGTCAGGCCAAAATGGAAGGCAGTTTTGCCTTGGATATAATTACATTATATCTTCCATCTTGGGCCACATGGGTGTTCCTGCTGGCCTGCTGGTACTATACTCATGCATGCAAGAGGAAGCCAGTCCCCTCCCAGTTAGACAGAGTGTGGGTAACTCTGCCAGTGACAGGAGAGATGTAATAGAGAATCATATCCATATCAGCCACTCATACTGAAAACTCCATTTTTCATTCACAATACAGGCAGACTTTTGAGGAAAGCTGATGAATGTAAAAACTAGAACCAAGAAACATAAAACTTGCTATGGTGGAAACAAAGCATCATTCTGAGAACAAAGAGAATTTTTTTTTATAATCTGAATAATGTACTTGGAGGCTCTTGCATGTAACACAAGCTGATCCAAAAAGAAACAAGAAAAAAAAAACAAGGATGACTCACAAATGCTAAACATGAACTTTGAAATAGAAGATGTCTTTTGAATGTTAGAATGCCCTCTAATTGCTTTGACCAAAACAAATCTTAAAACTCAGAGATAATATGAGACTTCAGAAAGGTGAGTGGACACAAGACCAAAATGCAGAACTTGGTATTTTCCATATACCAAACATTTTTAACAAAGTACAGTGAGGAAAAAAATGTTTAGCTGCAATACCAAGAAAATACCATAAAAATATATAGAAATCAGTCATAAATGTCTAGGATGGTATATGCATAGGGTCTCATCAAGAAACATGGTATGTCAAATCAAAATCATTAGAGGAGGGTTCAACAAAAGTAGTATTTACAAGGATAGGAAGAAGGTAGGGAAGAAATGGAAGGACTCTTATTCTTGTGCAAATGAACTGTTCCCTCTTATGAACTTATTCCCTCCTTATTCCTTCTGCGGGCAATACCCACATGACCTATCAACCTTTACTCCTTATAAGTTCCCCACATAGAGGACAAGTCTGTAACATGTAAACCTTTGAGGGACACTTAAGTCATATCCAAACTCTATCACTGGCTCAAAGCCATGTATGAAAAAGAGTCAAAAAACTTTTCTTAAGAAACCAAAGAGTTAACTGGGTAGGGAACGAGGAAGGCAAGATGATTGGGGGGTATGAGGGAGGGAATGTGGAAGAAAAACATGGGAAGGGGTATCAATGTTCAAGAAGTAATGTACCCACCACCTGACAAATGTAACTGTAAGCCTTCTATACATCACCCCGACCATAGAATACAATACAAAAAAGAAACCAAAGAGTTATTAATATTAGGGGAGGAACCCCAAAGCACTACTCCTCTGAACATTTAATATACTATTAATCAGAATGAATTCCATTAAATGGGAACACGTTTTCATTGTTGTTGGTAGTGGTGTTTTTGCTTTTCAGTATTGTTTGCCTTTGGTGTGCAGATGTAGAGGGAGAAAGGGCAGCATTATGTGGAAAATGAACTGTGTAACTTAAGGGCAGCATTATGTGGAAAAAGAACTGTGTAACTTGTGGGCAGGAAAGGAGAAATTGGGGGAAAGGGAAGGAAGAGGTGACGCCGTCCAAAAACAAACACTCGTTACATGACTTATGAGACATAACCCCTCTGCACAACACCTTAGTAACAAGAAAATTATACTTAAGAAAGAAGAGTGTAACCTAGTGGCAGAATGTTCACCTAACATTCATGAAGCCCTGGGTTCGATTCCTTGGTACCATATACTCAGAAAAAGTCAGAAGTGGTATTGTGGCTCAAGTGTCAGCTTTGAGCAAAAAGTATTCAAAGACCGTGCACAAGCCCTGAGTTCAAGCCCCAAGAACTGGCAAAAAAAAGGAAAAAAAAAAGAAAAGAAATAAGTCAAAATTTGCAATAACACAAGGGAAATGGGAACAAAAAACATGAGAAGGGGTATCAATGTGTGAGAAGTAATGCACCTACTATCTGGCAACTATAACTATAACCCCACTATACATTACAAAAAAAAGTTGTAACAACACAAAAATCCACATTCCTAATAGGTAAGCCTCTGTATTTTAATGCAGGTCATTTCTTAATTGTTCCATAAACTCCACACAGGCATAGAAAAATTCATAATAGTATGAGGTTTATCTGAAAGAAGTAATAGCCAAGAAAAATCAAGAAAATTTAGTAAAGAAGAAAAGACTATCTTACTTTATAACAAAGTATATCCTGCGGCAGTTGATAACAAATATGTGAAATAGAGTTTAAAAACTGACACAAGGATATATAAATTCAACAAATGAAAAAGTGACATTTTAAACCAAAGAATGAGTTACTCAGTAACAAATGCTTTGGAATAACTCCCATTTGGAAAAACAGAAAGTGTAATATCCTCTTGACAAATCTCTCTCTCCCCTCCACGCCCCACTCCCTCCTGCCTCAAGGTAATTAGGTAATTAGGTATAAGGAAGAATGCTGGAAAGCAGAAATAACTAATTGTAGTAGCAGTCTGTTGAGAAAGTGAGGTTGGAGGTTGATTTTGGCAGTGAAGGTTAAATTTTCAGAATAAGAATGTTTTCATGTATTCTTTGTAATATCCAAACATTTTGACCCACAAAAAGAGAAAAAGGAAGGGAGGGAGGATGGGGGGAGGAGAGGGAAGAGAGGGTGAGAGGAGAGGGGAGCAAAGGTGGGAAGGAGGGTATTGAAAGGCTGCTAGATGGGAAGCAATGAGAATGTACTTTAGGAAAAGGAGGTGTTCATATTAATAAGTTACATTAAAACTTACAAGCAGACATTGTGTGCTAATTTATGATTTACAATGCCATAATGAGGGAAATTAATAGCCATTTCACAATTTACCATTTCGTTTTTGATCACTGCAATGCCAACTATTTGTTCTGCAACTTCAGCTACAAATGTTTGAATTGGTATTCCATCCTGAAAAGAAAAACATGTATTTTATGACCCTTATCACCATGGATAAGCAATAGTAAATCTATGATTATGAACAAACAACCATGTCTGCAGAACTACAAATATAGAACCAATACCTATCAATACTTAACTTTGGGAAAGGTATGAAGTTCAATGCTTGCTCTGCATTCATTTTGCCTCCCTCTCAATTCTTCTAGATAAAATATGATTATTCCAACTATTCATCTATAAGAAAATATGTCTTATAAGGCTGAGTAACTTGTAAGATCTACAGTTTAAAATAATGAGTAAGATCCAAATATCAGTTCCTTTTACTCAGAATGTTTTTGTTTTTGTCTAAGTTCAATACTGATGGTTCTCTAAATTTATCTTTATCTTAAGCATGTGATAGCTAGCACCATTTTCTGTATCAGAAATTAAAGCTGAGAAGCCAGGCATGGTGATGTTTCAGCCTGCGTAATTCCAACATTCAGAAGGCAGAAACTAGAGGATTATGTATTTCAGGAAGACAGACAGACATATGTGAAAAAGAGAAAGAGAGAGGAGAGGCTTGAAATTAAGAAAAATCTTGTGGTCAGATGCATAGCTCAAGTGGTAGGGCACCAACCAATGAGCATAAAGCACCTGATTGCAAGTTCGAGTCCCAGTCTCCCATAAAAAGAAAAGAAAAATCCATATTGGTTTTAGTTTAATTTATTGATGAAGCAGAATTTAGACTTATTATTTTAACAAACATATTTAAAGAGTGGCACCATTTTCTATTCTTGCAAATCTCTTTAAAATACTAGCTTAACAGAAGATAACTCAATTCCCATATCAGCATTCAATCTGTTACAACATGTTTTGGTGGAAATACAATGTTTTGAAAATTTGACTTCACAAAAATATGTAGTCAGAAAAGAAAGAAGCATTTAAATAATCCTTTCAGATAAATATGGATACTCCTGATATTCCACCAAAACTCAAAAACTGGCATTGTTTTAACAGACTAGTTGCATGCAATATGGTATCTGAAAACCATATCAATGAATATTGTATAAAATATCATATTAAAATTCATTGGTGTATTTTACACTTTATGCATACTTTTATAACATCATACACTGCTTATCTAGAAAATATTATTTCATCATACTATGCAGATTTTCCAAATATTGACCCATCCCATTACATGTTATCAAAATGTTACATTCATTACTATCACCACCAGATTCATCAAAATCTTCTAGGTACTGGGTAGTTGTTAAGCTTATGGCAGATACTGGTTTTCCTAAATTCTCTTTCCCTTTTCTCAATTGGATCTTATCACTGGCCACAAATGTTGGAAGTTGTCTTCATTGAGTGAAAAAGCTCATCTTATTTATATATATTGCAGTGCCAGAGGGATTAAACTCAGGGCACTGTGAACGCTAGGCAAGCCCTCTTACTACTAAGCTACATACTCAGTCCTTCATCTCATTCATATGGTAATGAGGAATCAACTCAGGCCTTGTGCTTGCTAGGCAAGAGCTCTTACTTCTGAGTCATGTCTTCAGCTGTTTTTTGTTTTTGGTTGTGGTATCTTTTTGTCCTTGGTGTTCATTTTTTGAGATAGAGTATTGCATCTGGCCGCCTTGGTTTGGGAACAATCTGTTAACATTAGGCTTCCTGCTGTAGTTAGTTACATAGCAGACATCCAGCTATGGCATAGCTGCCACTGCATCCAGCACTCTACTGGGGAGTAGTTGAGCCTTGAACTGAGAACCTCCTAATCTTAGGCTTCCAAGTAGCTTAGGACTACAAGTATGAGCCACCAGCATCTGGCTCATCTCATTTAATATTATCTGCCCAAAACTTAAACAAAAACAATGCTTTTTGTTGTTGTTGCTGTTGGTAGTTGCTCTTTCATGTAAGGTAGACTATGAAGTTCTTCACGTGCATTTCTCTCTTGGTCATTCAAATACTAAAAATACATGAATTCAGTGGGTGATATTTAATGGAGCTAATAATTTTACTGCTTCATCATTACTGAATCACCACTTATCACACAGAATTTTTTCCCAGTTCATCCAGTCCTTGAGGATGCAGCCAGCTCAAACAAATTAGTCTAGCTAGGCTCATCAACAGAATCAAACTAGAAGGCCAGCCCATAATCTCAGCTACCTGGGGAGTGTAGACAGGAGAACTGAGGAATCTGAGAAAAACTCAGGCAAAATCATGACAGCCTATCTGAAAAAAAAAAAAAAAGAATTACAGCAAAAAAAAAAAAAGAGGGCCAGGAGTTTGGCCTAGAGGTAGAGTGCTTGCCTAGCATGCATGAGGATCCGGGTCAATTCCTTGGTACTACTTACATAGAAAAAAGCTGGAAGTGGTGCTATGGCTCAAGTGGTAGAATGCTAGCCTTGAGAAAAGCCCACGGACAGTGCTCAAGCCCTGAGTTCAAGGCCCAGGACTGGCAAAAAAGAGGGGGGGGGAATAGATCCCATACCATGGAAATCAATCAATCCAATCAATAGAATAAGCCAAGTCTCATTAATCCAAGTCTACTGGGTTAAGGAGATTGATGGATTCTTAATTAAGTTCCCTAACTGTGCTCAGAGTTACCTATTCTGGGGACCAGAAGTTACCTTGTGCCAAAGCTTTGAGTATATGATCAGCTTCTTTGGGGGTCACCAGAGAGGAGAACAGCCTTACTTCCTGTCATTTGAGTTTTGTCAATTGTCCCTTTTCCTGTTCCCCTACTCACCCCACCTCTGCTGCTCCCCAAGACCCAATTCACATGATTCATCAACTGAGGCCCAAGGAAATATCAAGTGTGACTTTCTCTAAGTCTCAGTGGTCCCATGTGAAAGGAAAGAGAACTCACTGGTCACCACAGGTACTTACGAGGTCTTTGGAAGCTGCATTGTACTGGGTAAAATCCTCCAGTATCTTCTTATTCAGCATGAGGGTTTTCACAAGTGTTTCAACGCCAGGAGTATCTAGAACAGTGGCGAATCGTATAACAATGGACCTAGGTAAGAGAAATATATTTCTGGGTCAAAGCCCTACAATATGCATTCACCCAAAAATAAAAAGAGAATTATCATATTGCTACATATAAATAACATGTAAGTAATATCTGGAAAAATGTTTATATAACATGAAGGTTTGCTTAACTGTAATACCCTAGAAAACCTGGGAAAATGTGGGGGTTTTCTGAAAAAGCACAAAGAATAATGTAAAAGTCATTGACAATGCCACAAACTCAACATGACACAGAGTTAAGTGCCTATAATTCTTTTTTTTTTTATGTGGGATTGGTCATGGTGCCTGAACTCTGAGCCTGGGTGCTGTCTTGGAGCTCTTCAGCCTAAGGTTTTCACTCTACCACTTAGGCCACAGCACCACTTCCGGTTTTCTAATGATTAATTGGAGATAAAGAGTCTCACAGACTGTCCTGCTCAGGCTGGCTTTGAACCACGATTCTTAGATAGCAGCCTCCTAAAGTAGCTAGAATTACACGTATAAGACACCGGCATCTGGCAAGTACCTGTAATTTTAATGCATATAATTTTAACTGCTCAGCATGACTTATTTCATGTCATAGAGCTATATCATGTGAAGAGCTAAAGTCTCCTTAAGTCTTTAAAAGCATGTTTAGGGGGCGGGGAGTTTGGCTTAGTGGTAGAGTGCTTGCCTAATATGCACGAAGATCCAGGTTCAATTCCCTGTTAACACATACCAGAAGTGGTGCTGTGGCTCAAGTGGTAGCGCGCTAGCCTTGAGGAAAAAGCCCAAGGACAGTGCTCAGGACCTGAGTTCAAGCCCCAGGGCTGGCAAAAAAAAAAAAATATATATATTTTTAAAAGCATGTTTAGAAATTAAGAAAGCTCCATTAAGTCAGCTAGGGCTGACTTCTTCACACATGAGAGGAGCAGGCGGCACAGGCAGGGGACTTGCACATCCTGAAGCACTTCATGATTGGAACTGAATTGAGATCAGCATCTTCACATTCTTCAACATTCTATCTGTGGGTTTGTGCTTTTAACCAAAGTGGATCCTGGAGACAATAAAGCATGACTGAGGCTTGCAGTTTTAGGTCACACATAGTTACCCTAGTTCCCTGCTGCTGGCACATAAGGCCTCCCCAAGGGAGGATAACTGAGTTGCATTAGCCTGGGAGGAAGTTTCACACTCTTGGAGGATGCTTGCTTGCCATGGACTGGAGCAGTAGGGCCCATAGAAATGGGAGATTTGCTTCCTCATCTCAGGCTAATGTCCCTCCCGTTCATTTTATAACAGGTCCTGTGTATTATGTAGCTAGCCTTACACTAAATTCTTTTTCTTTTTAATTTTGTCCGGGTGATGTATTGAGGGGTTACAGTTACATTCATAAGGTAGTGAGTACATTAGCACCGAATTCTTTCACCATTAGGATTTTATTACTAAACAGAACATTATTCCTAAGCTATACTAGGCTATTTAATTTTAATTTAATTTTATTTTAGTATGAGGGTGATGTACAAAGGGGGTTACAGTTTTTACTTAACTCTTAAATGCAGTAAGTATCTGTGTTTAAGTATCAGTAAGTATCTGTATAGTTGCAAAGTTTATGTAATAAACTGGTAAAGGATGGTCAATTATCACCTAATAGTTGTGAGCATATTTTTTTGAGACAAGGTCTCACTATATATCTCCAGCTCTTTCCTGGAACCCATGTAGCTTTTGAACTCACTGACCTCCATCCTCCTAAGTGCCGGGAGGAGTGCACTACTATGAAAAGTATCATCAGCAATCATGAAGCAAAAGGTAAGAATCTCTGATATGAACACCTTATACTACAATTTCATTGTGACAGGATAGGGAGACAGGAGAACTAAAAAAACATATTCATGCTAAACCTTGCTCATGAATATTCAGATTAGCTTTAGTTCCAATAGCCTAAAGGAGAAAACAATTTAAAAGGACATGAACTGATAGACATACCAAATATACACATACAATGGAACATTATCCATCCATAGAAAGGACTTCACACACACAATATATATATACACACAATATATATACTATATATATATATATATTCCCTAAAAACCTTATTTGTCAAGGAAAGTAACAATCCACCAGGAAAATGTAACAATGGACTTGGGTTACAAATTGCTGCTGTCTTTTCCATGACACTTCAAGTCAATCACAAAGCCAAAGAGGGGTTGAGAGTCCCTGATGCTTATAACCACCGCCACCTCCCCTACGGTCCCTCCCTAAGACCTCTTCTCAATGTTTTATCTCAAAGTCCTTTTGCTTTCTCTGTTTCTCCTCTCAGGCCAATGAGCTGTTCCTCCCATGAACCCAGTAAACACCCTCATCAGTCCTCACCAGAAATTTTACATATAGCATACCAAGTGTACAAGCTTATCCCTGTCTCCAACATTCAGTGTTGGCTTCATCTTCACCCCCTAGTGGTAGCCATCCCTGGCCTTGACGTCTTTTTTTAAAATCTGGAAACACTGACCCTCCCATCCCCATTGCAGTTCTACTTTTCTTTTTTTTGTGTGGGTCATGGGATTTCAACTTGGCCTGGGCGTTGTCCCTGAGCTCTTCAGCTCAAGGCTACCACCCTACCCTTGGCATTATAAGGAGGATCATCCAGTGAAGCAATCACAAATGTGTATTAAACCTCTGCAGCGTGTCCAACGTATTCTTGTGCTGAAGATCCATCAAAGACCAAGACAGTTCACCATGCTTTCCCCTGAAGGACTGACCCTGCATCCACTCCAGAGCTCTATTCTGAGAAAATAAAGTTGAAGTCAGAGATGGATGATAAAGTAGGGCACTGGTGTCTCACACTTATAACCCTAGCTACTCAGTAGACTGAGATCTGAAGATTGCACCTGGAGAGATAAATCCAAGTGACTCTTATCTCCATTTACCTAGTAGAAAACCTGAAGTGGAGATGTGGCTCAAGTGTTAGAATGTGTGTTGAGGGGGAGAAAGAAACAAAGAAAGAAACAAAGAAAGGAAAGGAAAGGAAGGAAAAAGAGAGAATAGATGAGTTATGGAAATTTTCACCTGTGTTTTAGTTCTAAAATGCTAATATAAAATAAAATGACCTCAATTCAAATATGTAAGGATGCTTAAATATTTACACCACATACAATCCATATTAAAATGAAATAGATTTTAAACATATATGTCATGCACATTTCAAAAGGAGAATTGTCCAGCAATTTTTTGTTGTGGGTCATGGGACTTTAACTCTGGGCCTGGGCGCTATCCCTGAGCTTTTCAGCTCAAGGATACTTCCCTACACATTCAGCCATAGCCTCACTTCCCCTTTTCTAGTGATTAATTGGAGATAAGAATCTCATCATCTGTAGTGCCCAGGCTGGCTTTGAACCATGATCCTCAGATCTCAGCCTCCTAAGTAGCTAGGATTACAGGCGTGAGCCATTGCACCCAGAGCAACTTATCTCTTATCTTGTTCTGTTCTTAAATAAATCATGAAGATTATGAATAGTAAGGATCTATGTAATGATCCTAGGACCTTCTGAAAAATAATTTTCAGATCTAGTAAACTAATATTTTTTAAAAAACTAATAATATTCTTAGGAGAGGATCACAAAGACTCAATAGCTATGTGCATATGATCATATAAAATGTTTACTGAAATGACCAAGAAATAGAAGCAAGAGATTTTATGTAATTTTGCTTCTTTTTTTCCCCTTTGTCACTCTTTTTGATTTCTGGACCTTTGACCTTGTAAGTAAGTTTATCTGTTTGTGGGAAGATAAGGGGGAGCACAGAAATGGTGGGACAAAGGGTAAGCAAATACAGCAATGATACTCAACAGACACTATGATGGAAATGAACTATACAACTTATGAGAAAGGGGGTCAAGGGGGGAAAAACTAGAAATGTATTTGTCATCTGACTTATGTAATTTTAACCGCTCTGTACAACACCTTTACTTTAACAATAAGAAAGAAAGAAAGAAAGAAAGAAAGAAAGAAAGAAAGAAAGAAAGAATATATGCTTACAGATCAGTCTGAGTCCTGATAGAACTAGAGACGAAAGTGGCTTTCTGGATGAGCCCAAGTGTGACCCTGCTTGCCCCTTTCCACAGTTTCATATAACAAGGCTGTGATCTTTCAGTTCCAGAGCTTAGCATCTAGACAGAGAACATTCCCAACTCTATCTTTCATTCTGTTACCTAACTGACCTTCCCAGAAGCAAACAGATACTCAGTAACCAGAGTAGGTTGCCAGTTTTTTACCAAAGGTCCAGGCACAGCTCTGGAGCCACCCTGAATGTGTGAGAGATCTTAAAGCATTCTTATACATACAAAGGGCTCCTCCATTAACAGGAAAAAGCAAGGTCTATTTGAGGAGGTTTGCTCTTCTAATTCTTCCCATGCCCAGGTCTCTTACACCCTCGGATGTAACCATGAGCCTTCAGGAAATGTCCCATCTCCATGGAGAAATGCTGAAGTCCCTGCCCACTGGTCCCCTGCATCACAAAAAAAAGACCTCAAAGATCAGAAGCTAGAGTCATTAATGAGACAGTATCTAAAACAGAAAATAATATATCCAAGTAGAAATGAAAAGACTTATCACTTGATTTTTCAGCTCTAAATTGAGTCAGTGAATGGTTTTAGACATCTACAAGTGGATGTGTGTGTGTCCAATTTATGTCAGCCTTGCAGAAAATAAGTGAAAACATAACATCGGAAGGAAGAAAAAGTGATGAGTCTTTCTGAATTCCAGATGGGGAAACTGTCAGTGGAACATGTCATAGAACTACA
Organism: Megascapheus bottae; assembly: GCF_031878675.1. Taxonomy (NCBI): domain Eukaryota; kingdom Metazoa; phylum Chordata; class Mammalia; order Rodentia; family Geomyidae; genus Megascapheus; species Megascapheus bottae. The sequence continues at coordinate 14,257,382 of NC_143526.1, forward strand.
AAGCAATTCTCCAGCTACTGGCATCACAGTTTAAACCAAACCAAACAAATGAACACACTACCACCACCAAAAGAAGCCCCATAAATAAATAACCACAAAATACAAAAGGAAGTTTCTACTGGATTCAAGTCAAAGAGGCTAATTAAGAGCACAAAAGGCAGGAGATTGTTATCACTAAATACTCTCCAGGATAATGCAGGCCTCAAATAGGTGTAGTGACTGATATACTAGGGACAAAAATGGCAACCAGAAAAACAGATGAAACACACACACAGAGGACGAACTGAGGGGAAGCTCCGTTCAGAGGTCAACTACCTACGACATTTTCATTTACTGAGCAAAGCTGACAAACTCACACAACCCAATTCAGAGGATGTTTTATTCATGGGAAAAATCCTAGAGTAATGGGTATTAATTGGATGTGTCAGTCTGAAACATAGTTACCCAAATTTTAAAACAAATATCAGATTTTAGAACAGCCTGGAAAAGCAGCAAGGTGGAGTGAGCAGCCAGTCTACCAAGTACATCCTACACTATTGAATAAGTAAAAATAGGCAAATGGGGTGGGGCATAAGAAAAACACTTTTACACTACATGTAAACCTTACATTAAGACTGGAAACATTCTAGAGAGTAATATACAGTGATGAGGGTGTTGAAATAAAAACATTTCATTTGTCCACATTTAATGTTCGCATAACCATTTGGGGTATATCCCTTTCAAAAAACGAAGAGTCACTAAACACTATGAAATGGAGGCTGGGTGTAAAACTGCTGACACTAACAATTGAATGAATTATTTGTCCTAGTGCTTACCAGCATGGCCAGAGGGCAGATGATAGACACAAAATATAATTTCCCAAGGGAAGAAGAAGGAAATGAGTTGAAGGACCAGAACATGAGGTCATGAAATTTAAAGTAACCAAACTTAAGAGCAGGAACAACTCGTCCCAAATGTCAAAGGGAGCAAAGCAAAAAAAAAATTACAGAAGAACATGCTATATTTTTAAAACTGTGGTATAAAGAGAATAGGTCGCAAAGACCCTGTGCCCTCACCATGTTCATGTGATGATTCTCTTGCCTTCGTATGTCACTGCTCAAAACACCTCTCCTGTGCATCCTGGGGTGACCCTCCACCACTTCCTTCCTTCCTTGCTGTACTCTTTTTATTTTACTTTTAACTTCTATATTATATAGTTCATGTCTTTTTCCTTTGCCTCATTAAGGCAAGAATTTCTGTCTATTGGATCACTTCGGTTTCTTCAGCACCCTAAACAGAACTAGCACAGGAACATAGTCAATACTTTATACTGTACTGAACAAACAGAGCCTTACTTGGGGGGGGGGGCCTCTGACAAAACATGCCACTAGGTAGCACTCTCCCTGCTTCAATGCTGCATGGCCCTCCTCACGGAATACGGGGGCCATTTTGCCAATGTGATAATAGCTATAATTTCAGGAGGAAGCCAACACAGAACAGGGCAGAGTTGGAAGAAGGAAAGAAATAAAGGTCGTAGCCGGGCTCCACTGGCTTATGCCTATAATCCTAACTACTCAGGAGGCTGAGATCTGAGGATTGCAGTAAAAAGCCAGCCTGGACATGAAAGTCTGTGAAACTCTTGTATCCAACTAACCACCAGAAAACCAGAAGTGGCACTGTGATTCAAAGTGGTAAAGCACTAGTCTTAAGCTAAAGAGCTCAAGGACAGCACCCAGGCCCATAGCTCAAGTCCCATGACCAAAATAGAAAACAAAAAAAAAAAAAGAAAGAAAAAAGAAAAATAATAAACATAGGGCTGAGAGTCTGGTTTAGTGGTAGACTAGTGGCTCAAATGGTAGAGCTCTATCCTTGAGAAAGCCCAAGGACAGTGCTCAGGCCCTGAGTTCAAGGCCAAGGACCGGCAAAAATATAACAACAACAATAATAATAATAATAATAATAATAAGCATAGAAACCTCAAAGCCTTACCTAACTCCAGAACTCCACTTACGTGAGCCAATAAATGTCCTATGGCAGAAACCATTCTGCATTGAGAATTTCATTTTCAACTGAAAACATTCTTTTAGTATAAATTTTGAAGTACAATTGATGATTTCATATGTAAGTTATATGTATTATTAAAAAATCAAACAGAAATAAACAATCCCCCATTATAGGCACATCATCTGAATAGACACCTCAAAAGGAAGATAACCAGAAGGCATCTGAAATGTATTAATCCAAAAAAAGCCTAGTATGGTAGTGCAGCAAGACTGTGTTAATAGTAAAACCCTTCTCAAAGAATTTTTTGTTAAGTATCATATATCCTTACAGAGGTGTAAATTTCAAACAACAACGAGGTACCACTTTATACATTCTAAAATGAACTAACCACTAAGAACAGCAAGTGGTGGTGAAGGTTTAGGGCAGGGAAAATCTTCAGATGACTGCAGCAACTTTGGAAAACACTTTGGCAGTTTCTTCCAAAGGTAAAAAAATTCTGACCATAGTGTCGGGGTTTTAGTCTTTCATCGTTCCCCCACCTCATCCCGGCCGGCAGGAAGGATAGAGAGAACATGCCCCTACCAAGACAAGGCTGAGAAAGGTTAAGGGCAGACTGGCCACCTTCACCCAGCCCTCCCTCGCAGGAGGACAAACAGACACGCCAGGGAGATCCATCATGGCAGAAACTCGTATATTCTGGAAGTACATTGGGCTAATATAGGATACAGGAGCCAATCAGCACAAAGGTGGGCAGGGCCAGGGGTGGATGCAACCACAGCCATGCCTTCCAACCCGGCAGGCGCCATCTCAGCCAGGTGCGATCCCAAGCCATTTCCCTGATGTGATGTGCCCCACACCATGGTATCCAGCATTTTCCCTGTTAGCCAAATCATTTTTTTTAAATCTTAGGTTGACACGAGACCCTACACATACATGTTTGTATAAACAGCTTTGTTCATAACAGTTCAACCAAGGTGGAAGAAGCAACTGAGGTGCCCTTCAGACTTGTGTACAGAACATTATTCAATGCTAAAAAAAAAAAATGTGTTGAAACCTGAAGAGACTTAAATGAATAAGGTTTAAATGAATATCACTAAAGTAAATTAAGCTGGTTTGGCAAGACTACCGAGCTAGGATTCCAACTACAGGGGATTTTGAAAAAGCCATAACTGGGGAGACTATAAACTTCAGTAGTTTCCAGAGTTACAGGGAATTAGGGATGAGCAGGAAGAGCACCAAAGATTTTTAGCACAGTGAAATTATTCTGCATCTTATTATGTCATTTTTCTACACCCACAGATCATATGACACCAAGAGGAACCCTAACATAAACAATGGCCTTTCTTAATAAGGACCAAGTAACACAACAAATCAGAGAAAGGCTAGATAAGTGGGACTGCATTAAACTGCAGAGCTTCTGTATGGCAAAGGACATAGCTAGTAAACTAATTAGGAAGCCTACAGAATGGGAGAAGATCTTCACTAACCATACAATGGACAAAGACCTCATATCTAAAATATATCAACAGCTCAAAAAATTGAATCACTCCAAAACTAATCTCCAAAGAAAAAACCATCCCATTAAAAGATGGGCCAAAGACTTAAAGAGAGTCGTCTCTGAAGAAGAAATAAAAATGGCCTATAGACACATGATGAAATGCTCAACATCTCTGGTCATAAAAGAAATGCAAATCAAAACAACACTAAGATTCCACCTCACTCCAGTTAGAATGGCCAGGATCAACAAAACTAATAACAGCAGATGCTGGCATGGATGTGGCCAGGAGGGATCACTACTACACTATTGGTGGGAATGTAAACTCGTTCAACCACTATGGAAAGGAGTACAGCAGTTCCTCAAAAGACTAAACATAGAACTCCCCTACGACCCAGCAATTCCACTACTTGGCATTTATCCAATTGTCCAGAAACAAGGTCAGACTAAATCCACTAGCACAGCGATGTTCATTGCAGCACTATTTACCATAGCAAAGATATGGAACCAATCCAAATGTCCCTTAGTTGATGAGTGGGTCAACAAGATGTGGTATTTATACACAATGAAATTCTATGCTGCTGTCAGAAAGAACGACATCGCCCCATTTGTAAGGACATGGAAAGATTTAGAAAAAATCGTATTAGGTGAAGTAAGCCAGACTCAAAGGAACATAGGCCCAATAGTCTCCCTCATTTGTCATAATCAGTAGGAACCTTGGGCTCTCCTAGCAGAGATTTACAATGGAACAAAATCTAGAGATGTAAGGCCAAATAGTACGACACTAAATGTAGGACTTCCAGGATAAGGAAACAAAAGCCATATAATAAGTGATTGTTGTCCTTAATGTACTATGTTATCTCTCATCTCTTTTACTGTCCCTTGGTTATCTCATATTGCTACAATATTTGACCTTGTTATCTGATATATTTTATATGTGCTTAATTGGTTATTTGAAATTGGATAGGGAAGGGAGGATATCAAGATAAGCGGGGGGGAGATGGGGAGGGAAATGAGGACCATGTCATGAGAAAGGGTATCAATGTTTGTGAAGTAATGCACCTTCTATCTGGTGAATATAATGTAACCCTTCTATTAACTACAATAGAAAAAGAAAAAAATGATGTATTTGCTTATCAGGCGTAATAAGTGTTTCATTCTGGAGCCAGGCGTCAGTGATGGAGATGAGGGAGGAGTATGTGGAAGCTGCATTTTCTGCTCCATTTTGCTGTGAAATAAAATTTCTCTTAAAAAAAAACAAGTTGGATTAACTAAAACAAGAATAAGTGATCATCTTTATCCACTTCTCCCACAGCCCTGCATCTTAGAGGAGCACCAAGTAAACAGAATCCTGTGTATCTTTCTAGCACTCTGTATATAGCAAAATAAATACACATAATGGTCCCATTCTAAATTCTTCCCTCTTGTTTTACATAATGGAAGTAACTGAATTAATCAATGGAATCCAGGGTTTTTTGTTCTTACTGGGAACATGCTTAACTGGCAAGTGACGCATCTCCTTTTCTTCCCTCATAGCTAGCAGCTTGCTGGCTTTCTTCCAAAGGTGAAGAGAAGGATGTCCCTCAAGAGAAAAGTGCTTCCTATTCTATCTTTGATTTTTCTACCCTTCCTGAAGGCTGGCATGTAGCTATGGTGTTCTGACAGCTTTAAAAAAATCAGTCAATAAACACAGAGCTCCTCTATGACCCAGCAATCCCACTTCTACGCATTTACCCAGATGACCACAAACAAGACCATATGAAAACTACCAGCACAGCCATGCTCACTGCAACATTATTTACCATAGCTAAGATATGGAACCAACCCAGGTGCCCCTCAGTAGATGAATGAATCAAGAAAATGTGGCATATATACATATACACAATGGAATTCTGTGCTGCCATCAGAAAGAATAGCATTGCCACATTCATAAGGAAAAAAGACTTGGAAAACATTAAGTGAAGTAAGCCAGAACCAAAGAAACATAAACTCCATGGTTTCCCTCATTTGTAATAACTAGTATGCCTATATCCTATATATTTAGGATTTTCCTAGATGAGGTACACAATAGCTCAGTAGCTATGTACATATGACATAAAAGAAGATGCTGGCTGGAGTTTGGCCTAGTGGTAGAGTACACGAAGCATGCACGAAGACCTGGGTTTGATTCCTCAGTACCACATACATAGAATAAGAAGTGGTTCTGTGGCTCAAGTGGTAGAGCTCTAGCCTTGAAAAAGCCCAAGGATAGTGCTCAGTGACTGAGGTCAAGTCCCAGAACTGGCCAAAAAAAAAAAAAAAACAAAAACATTCTAAGCAAAATGAACTCCAAGGTATGAAAACACGAGGTTTTTGGTGTGGTTACTGTTTTTATGTGAAGTTATTTTTTCTTTTGTCCTCCCTCCCACAGACAATGGTTTATTCCCTATTGTCACTATATCTGATTTTGGTAGCTGGTGTCTTGTATATACATTTACCTGAATTAAGGAAGGGAATGGGAACAACAAAATGGTGAGACACAGGACAAAGGGTGAACTAATGCCACAGTGATACTCACAAGACAATATGGTGGAAATGAACTTTACAACTCGGGGGGATGGGAGAGGGGAAGCAAAAGAAAAACATGGGAAGGGGTAACAATGTTCGACAAATGTACTCACTATCATATGTATGTAACTGTAACCTCTCTGTATATCATCCTGACAACAAAATAAAAATTTAAAAAACAAAAAATTAGTCAAATTAAAATTAAATTTGAGTTACTCAAAAAACTTTAGATGTTAAAAAGTACTGAAGTTTTTCTTTCTTTCTTAGTACACCTTAGTACTAAGCACACACACTTACCATTGATCCATACCATGTTATTCCCATCACATTTGCAAGTTCATATTTACATGAGTGTTTGAGTCTTGAAAAGACAAAGGATCCTATCATCTGTAGGTTGTATCAATTGTATCCTAGGTATTTAGCACTGTAGATTTTTTTTTTCTCCTTTAAGACAATGGGCCTTGAACTCAGTATGTCTCAAGAGATGCACATGCCTCAGCGTCTGGAGAGTCGGGATTACAGGTATACCACCATACCCCATCATGTATAGTCTACTATTTATATATTTTTCCACTACTGGGGATTGAACTCAAGGCCTCAAGCTCTCACTCAGCTTTTTTACTCGTGGCTGGTGCTCTACCACTTGAGCCATGCCTTCACTTCTGTTTTTCTGGTTAATGGAGATAAAGTCTTTCAAATTTGGCTGGGTTTGGACCTTAGTCCTCAGATCTTAACCTTTTGAGTAGCTAGGATTTACATTTAACTCCTCAGTCACCTGGGAATTTACCTTAAAATATGAAAAAAAAAGGTTTCTGCCTTTGTTTTTTGTCCTACTACTAACAGAATAATCCTTCATCTTCTCACTGCTGGAACATACACTTTGTCGTCAATGCATACATTTACACAACTCTTATGATGAGTCTGTGGAGAGATTGCTTGTTTTACTTTGTTCTGTATATTGAACCTCTCTGTGTTTAAATATTCTGATTATGATGACTCAATAGTATGCTTAATATCTGATAGGACAGTTTTCTTCTCAGCATTGCTCTTCCCGTAAACATATTAGTTAAAAATTTCTTGCTCAAGCCATCCACTAGTAAAAATCCTTTCTCTCCTCTTTCTTTTTTGGTGAATTGCCGTCACGTGCTGAACATGTATGTGTTCACTTACTTGAGCAATCCAGCCCGATGGAAGACGTAGAGGTCATGGTTGAGGCTACAGTTACTGAAGGGGACAACCTTCACAAAGTTCTGGACGAGGATAAACTCAGGAGTGAGATGGGGCAGAGAAATCATGCAGAAGTCCTTGTCCTAACATGACCAGAACCCAGAACATAGGAAATCATTAAGGGAATAAAAAACACCATCATTAACCAAACTCCAGTTTTAGCACACTTGGGAAAATAGAAACGAAATGAATGCATTTAGGAAAAGAGTAAACATAAATCTGCCTACAATATGAACATGAAATTTGGGAAGCTAGACCCAACGGAAGAGCAAGGAGGAGATAAATATTGAAAGAATAATGACCATTTAGTAGAGCTTCTTCTTGTTATTGGTATGCTTGAATTAAGGTGGTATGATTCTGGGATTTGATCTCAGGATCTGGCATTTATGTAGGCATGTCCTGAATCTCTGAGTCACATTTCCAATTCTTTTTACACCGTGAGATAGTCTCACTTCCTACCCAAACACCCACCTGGACTGTGATCTATTTTAGTCTCCTTGTCTTAGCTTCGATTATAGACATATGCCACCACAACTAGTATCTTTTTATTGAGATGGGGTCTCAGACCTTTACCCCAGATAGTAGAGATTCATGATCCTCCTGATTTTTGTCTTCTGAAGAGTTGGGATAACAGGTACATGTCACTGTGCCAACCACTGGTTAAGAAGGGGGCTTAAATACTTGTTGCCTATGCTGGCTTTAAGTTATGATCCACCTTATTTCAGTTTCCCAACTAGCTTAGATTATAGGAAGGAACCACTGTTACCAGCTCTGAAGTACATTTTAAACTGGGACTTCAAGCCATTCACACTTTCAAATTCACTGGCATCCATAAGTGAACCAGCATTATAACTGAGCAAAGACTTGCCACTTAGTAAATGACCTAACAGGTAGCCTGGGTGAGATGAGAGAGCTACTCTACCACTTCTGAATCTAAAACTCTGTGATTATACACAAACAAGTGTGTGTGTGTGTGTGTGTGTGTGATCATGTTGTGATTCCTGCTAGATGAAAAGCCAAGCATAGGTTCCAATCTGTGCTGAGTTTCAAGGGCAAAGGAGGATCTGCATGTGCTAACCTTGTGGCCATATTTAGCTATTGAGAATTCAAAATGTGAGTGGCATGACTAAAAATTTAATTTTTTGTACCTGTACTGGCGATTGAACTCTGCACCTGTATAGTCCCTTAGTTTTTTCACTCCAGCCACAGCTCCCACTTCCAGTTTTGTAATGGTTAATTAAACAGTCTCACAAACTTTCCTGTTAGGGCTAGCTTCAGACTGTGATTCTCAGGACTCACTATTCTGAGTAGGTAGGATTATAGGCATGAGCCACCAGCTCCTAATTAAGAAACTGAATTTTTAACTCATTTCATTTAAATTCAATTAAATTTTAAAAACAAATACCTAGTTTCATTTATTGGGAAAGTTTTATGTGGGCTTAGTTTATGTAAATCTTCTCATTACAACTTAGACAAATGGATCTTTGTATTTTTTTTTCCTTTGTTTCAGTCCTGGCTCTTGAACTCGGGGTCTGAGCACTGTCCCTGAGCTTTTTTTTGCTCAAGGATAGTGCTCTACCACTTGAGCTATGGGTCCACTTCTGGCTCTTTTGGTGGTTAATTGGAGGTAAGGGTATCATGGACTTTCTTGCCCAGGCTGGCTTTGAACTATCATCCCTGAATCTCAATTCCTGAGTAGCTAGGATTAAAGATGTGAGCCACCAGTACAGATTGTAAATCTTTTTACAAAACTATGAATGTTATGAAACATACTATAGGTCAAGTCATTTGAACGAAATTTAGTATTCACAGTATTATATGCTATAATAATATAAAATACATACTGGATTTCAAAGGCTTATGGTAGATATGATTGCTCATTAATAGTTTTTCATATGCACTGTATGTTTAAATGATGAAAACCAGGACATACTGAACTAGATTAAATGTTAATTTACAAGCTTGTTCACATGTTCAATAGGACATTCAGAATCATTGGTGTGGATGGTACTGGTTTAGGCTGTCCCTCCCAGCCACTTGATCCTCTGCCAGGTCCCTGCAGAAGCAGTCTGCTCTTCCCAGAGCTAATTTGTCTCTTTGGGATCTTGCCTCCCCTTGAACCCTGTGAAGGTATTACTTGTGTTAATCCAAAACCCTCAGGATATATGTGCAACCCAAAGGAGTGAATCATTATTTGACTTTGTCTTCCTTCTTTCTAGCAAAATTAGCACAACTCCTTTTGGGAAACTTTAACATCAGGCTGCCAACCTACTCAAGCTGAAAACAAGGGCTGGGTGCCACCTCCCAGTGGGGCTTCCTCAGGGAGAGGGATACCAGCTATAATGAGCAGCTTTATCTTGAAGGATTAAGGATGAAGCCATGAAGGCATTTTGCTCCTATGTCCTCACATCCCCAAATCAAATAGAATCAGAGTGGGAGCAGGTCTTCTACCTTCCCACGCTAGCACTGTTTCAAAATGCTGGTGGATTTACCTTTATGTGGACTTTAAATCAGGAATTAAGCCCAGTTTTTTTTTTAATCCTTGAGACCTCTTTAAGAGAAACCGCCTATGGAAATTCTGTGTTGGGGTTAGTCTACACTGCTTTATGATCTTTGCAAAATGCCTTAAAATTAATTCAATGAAATTACAAGGATGTTATATTGTCCTTATTTCAAGACCTCAGGTGACAAAATTAAACTACACTTATTTCCTCATTGTCAAGGAAACCCCAAACAATAGCTATTTCGCTTGAGGTTAGCAAACTGAGGTACTACATTTATTGACTCAACAAAACTTTATGGAAATCCATTTTGTCTCTCAATTGTCTTCTTCTTCTACACTTTCTTTCCTTCACAAAAGTGCTAAGAAGTTGATTACAATTTATGCTGAGATAAAAATGAAGTAAGGATGGAAGAGTGTAGCAAAGAATTGGTGACTTATACCTAATCTTAGCTACTCAGCAGCTGAGATAGAGTTGCCGCTCAAAGCCAGCTAAACAGAAAAGTCCCTAAGACTTTTACCTCCAAATTCACCACCAAAAACCTGGAAGTAGAGCTGTGGCTCACATGTTAGAGTGACAGCCCTAAGCAAAAAATTCAAAATTCAAGGACAGTGCCCAGGCCCTAAGTTTTGAGTTCAAACCTTAGAAACAGAAAAAAAAAAGGAATGTAAGAATGTAAGAATGTCAACTAACTCTGAAACAATGTCCTGCTTCCATGTGGATGTCTATTCATCATGTGTGCCACACTAGGCCCTGAGTAAGGTCATAGGAAACGACAGGGAAAGAGATGTCAGCCTGAATATCAGCCACAAAAATCCACTTTCCTACCTACAAAAAAGTAGTATGATGATTTCTAAATAACATTAGTCAGTGTAAGCTACAAAATCTGGCTCTCTAAATTCACTGAAGTTTAAATTTACTAAACAATTGCATTCACTTTAATCTAATATCTGGCACTTGCTTATACTACTACAAAACACCAGTGTTTTGTTAGACATTTCAAGATGAAAGAAGAAATTATGCATTGAAAAAAAACCTGTTAAAATAGAATGACTGATGAATTATTATTCTCAGAACACAGATACAGTTCAAACATCACCATTCATGGCATTTTAAATGTCTTATATAATTAACACAGTATTTTATTTTTCTATGACTTAACTATGAAATCAATCATGCTACTCAAAATGTAGCAGGTACTTACAGGAAAAAGACTGAAAACAAAAGTCATAAAATCCAGTGACCTGTAAACAAGATAGAATATACTGTCACTGGACAGCACATAAATGCAGCACCATTGGACATTTAAGGAGATTTGTGTCTCTTTTCCCTTTGGGCAGTAGTGAATAGCCAACCACTCTTCTCAATTTGTGGCCAGTACAATGTTAATCAGTTGCATAAATCATAAGCCTCAGATGTCAGTAGTATTTTCTAAAACAGTAGGTACTGTCATAGTGATGAATACTCACTGCACATTTGAAAAGCCAAATAAAAGACGGTCATTCTGTGGATAAGGTACGTCCTTTCCAGTTGAAAGAGCTGAGTAGAGACATGGGCATATTATAGGCTAGTATGATTTTTTTTTCTAATTTGCAAGGTATTTTCTGACAGAGGCATATATACAATCACAGGTAAATCATAAGCTTATTCAACTTCTGTTTAAAGACCTAAAAGTTGTTTCTAGGTCTAATCATATCTAACTACATAAGGGAAATAAGCATAAAATAACAAATCTAGAAGAGCTTTATTGTACAGTCTTTTCAGATGTCTACAATATAATTAGAATAAAAAAATCCAATCCCAAGATTTTCTAAAAAGCTTAAATTATATATATATTATATGCAAAAGTAAAACATAGTTCTAGAATATATATATATATATACTTAAATTCACTCTTTATAAAGGAAATGTCCAATATTGTTCTTGGTCCTCTGGAAGATTCTGGCAACCTTCAAGCTCTCTATCAAAAACCACTCAGTCTTTTCCTCTTTAAGACTGTTCTGTGGACAAATGATGGTGTAGGAAACATGCTAAAGGAGCTGTGGAGCTTGGGCATCAGGTACAGGCATCCCTATGTAGTGTGGGGCAGAGGCAGCACTCAGACTGATGGTCTGGGAACACTCAGGCCTTCTGTGCTCAACAGTATGCCTTCTTCATCCAGCAGCTTTCCTGGATTGGATAAGGGTGTCCCATTTATCTCTGAGTCTACAGCCCCAAATATGAGTATAGCCTGAAGCAAGTGACAATCTGTCTTAAAGCATTCCATTAGGAATAAGAACAGTACATTCAGGCTCTCAAGAGCCTTTGCTGGAAAGCAAATTAGAATGTTTTCCTCAGCTATTCTGACTCCCAAAAGTTGACACCTCTATAAGAATAGAGAATGCTAGGGGACCAGGGCAGAGATGGAGAGAACGGTAACCCTTGATTGGTTATAGAAATCTGGGAGATGATTGGGAGGAGGCTGGGGAAGAGAAATGGGGACAAAATCATGTGAGAATGCACCTACTACCTGACGAATGTAACTGTAGCCTCTCTATACATTTTCCCGACAATTATTAAAAAAAAAAAGAGAGAGAGAGCAAGGAAAAAAAGAAGCCTGGGATGAGTCTTATGTAAAACTGGCCTTATCACTAGAGTTATCTTTAGTTGTGTGAGGAAATTACTTTCTTAAAATCAATTAAGTTTTAGGCCAGGAGTTTGGCCTAGTGGTAGAGTACTTGCCTAGCATGCACAAAGGCCTGGATTTGATTCCTTGGTACCACATATATAGAAAAAAAGCTGGAAATGGTGCTGTGGCTCAAGTGGTAGAGCTGTAGCCTTGAGTAAGCCCAAGGACATGCTCAGGCCCTGAGTTCAAAACCCAGGACTGGTAAAAAAAAAATCAATTCAGTTTTTTGTTTTATTTAATTTTGGTGTCAGTTGTACTGTTGGTTGGCTTTTACACTCAAGTATGTCCCAGTATCACTTCAATGACACCTCCATATCTAACTTTTCACAGGTTAATTGGAAGTAAGAGTCTCAAGAGTCCCTCAGGCTGCCTGGAACCATAATCCTCAGATCTCAGCCTCCCAAGTAGCTAGGATTATAGTGAGTCACTGGTGTCTGGATGTCAAGCTAGTTCCTCCACCCTCAACCTCCTGCCCCCAATAGGGGGCACTGTCTAAAATTTTTTGCTCAGGTCTAGTACTCTACCACTTGAGCAACAGGTCCACTTCTAGCTTTGTGGTATTAATTGAAGACCATGGACTTTCCTGCCTGAGCTAGTGAGCTGCCTTTGAACTGTAATACTTGGATCCTAGACTCCTAAGGAGTTAGGGTTAAAGGTGAGAACTACCAATGCCTGCTTCAAGTCAGTTTTAACTATACTTTCTGTGGTCTCCAACCAAAAGGCACGAGGCCAGTGCCAACCCAAATCCAAAGTCCCAAGAAGTGCAAACTTTTAAGTATCAGAGCAATATATGATTACATGGTGATAGTTTTCTAGATCTTCAATGATAATTAGGTAAAAGCCAGACCTGACCAATTTTCTTGCCTTACCTCAATTTTATGAACTAGAATCTCTGGATGGAGTCTAGAAATCTGGTTTATTTGTTTTTTGTTGTTTTTTTTTTTCAAAAACTTTTCTAGTATGTTAGCATCGGAGGTTAAGTTTGGAGGCCATTTGTCCTGTCAGATTTAAACACTGGCCCACCAAAGCTATAAGAAGTTCTTATCACATTAGAAAACCTAGAGGGGTATACTTGCCTTGCTTCGTATTTCTCATCAATACAAAACAGCTGAATACAAAAGACTGCTGATGCTCCCTTGTAGATGGGGCGGAACTGGCTGAGATCATCAGGCAAGAATTGGAGAGTGGAACTCTCACTGCTGATGGAGTAAGGCATCAGAGAAGAAACCTCTCTGATATGTTTTTCTATATCCTAGAACAAGAAGATAGAGGAAGTTAGTAGGAATCTGGTTTCCTGCAATTTTACAGGCAAATGGTTGGCAGAGCTTCATACTGCACCTAAGACAGGTGTGACTGAGGCAACTCATTCTGGGTCAGGATTTAAGATTGTCTTTATGAGATTACAGTATGTATTTATTTATTTATTGTCAGTTGTAGGACTTGAACTCTGGGCCTAGGTACTGTGTCTGAGCTCTTCAGCTCAAGGCTACCACCTACTCTTTGAGCCACAGCCCCACTTCTGCTTTTCTGGTGGTTAATTGGAGATGACAGTTTCACGGTCTTCAGTGACCAGGCTTTGAATCACAAGCAGCAGATCTCAGCCTCCTGAGTATTTAGGATTACAGGTGTGAACCCACCGTGCCCAGCTCATGAGATTAAAGTTTATAAAATAGTTCCAGCAAGAAATGTTCCAGAAAAGAAATGTTTTCAGTTGGCTCTTTTGATATTGGGCGCATATTTTAACTGTACCATTGAGTACAGATTAGAACATGAAGGTATTGTGTACATATGCAAAACAGCTGTCACAATTTTTTAAAATTATAATTAATAGAAGTTATATTCGCCAGATAGAAGGTGTATTACTTCACACACATGGATATCCTTTCTCATGTAAAAATTGTTTTTAATCATGATTCTGTGGTACCAGAGTTTTTGTCTTTGGGACTGTTTCAGCAGGAAGTGGTGTGGAGGTGAAATGGAGCCCAGCAAAGCCCAGTTGACTACCACCACTAGTGGGTTAGCTCTGAGCATGTCCAAGTCTGATTTTAGAAGAAAATGTTACAACCAGAGAAGATGATTCATTCTGAGACTTTTTGAATTTGTTTAAATCAGGGTAAGGTGTGCATAGATTCAAAATTAAAATATTAGCATTAAAACTTTATGAAGGGGGCGGGAGTTTGGCTTTCCTAGAATACAAAAGACCTGGGTTCGACTCCTCGGTACCACATACATAGAAAAAAGCTGGAAGTAGTGCTGTGGCTCTCGTGGTAGAGCATTAGCCTTGAGAAAGCCCAAGGTCAGTGTTCAGGTACTGAGGTCAAGCCCCAGGACTGGCAAAAAAAAATATCTTTATGAAGACAATCAGCAGTCCCTCCATTTTATACCCTGTCTCCATTTTTTCCCCTTTTCTTTCTTCTCTCCCATTCCTTACCCTACTCCGTTTTCCCTACTAGGGATTGAACTCAAAGCCTGTCTTTGCTAGAGAAATACTCTGTCACTTCAGCATGCCCTAGTCCATATCTATTTCTAAACAATATGCTAACTGTTCAGAATTCATATTTTCACAATCTTTATCAGAATTTCTAAATGTGGATCAATACTATTCACAAGCTATCTGGCATTGAAAGTACATGTTAACCTTTTCTTTTTACCCTCCTTTTAATTTCGACTTGAGCTCTACTGGCCTACAGTTTCTGCCTTCTGACTGTGTAACTCCTGCTTAACTTCCAGGTCTTATCTTTCTTTTCCTTCTCATATTTTAGGCCAGCCCTTTCATCACTACAGCACATTTTTTTTCCCGGTCACAGGGCTTGAACTCTGCTGTCCCTGAGCTCTTCAGCTCAAGGCTAGTACCCTACTACTTAAACCACAGCACCACTTCCATTTTTCTCTGGTGGTTAACTGGAATAAGAGTCTCACAGACTTTAGTGCTTAGGCTGGCTTTGAATAGTGACCCGCAGATCTCAGTCTCTTGAGTAGCTAGGATTACAGGCACAAGCCACTGGTGCCCAGCCATTAGAACACATTTTTAAGCTTCCAAAGAAACACCACCTCTTGAGAGACAAAATTCAACAGCCACTGGCTAACTAGGGCACCTTGTAGGATGATCAAACAGAGAACTGGCATTCTGGGGAATGGCCACCTCCAGTGGCCTTATCTGGGAGCCTTTTCTTTGGGTCTACCATGTTTTCTTGTGGGGAGAGTGTTAATTAACTTATCTAAATTCCTGCATAGTGAACTGGGGGAGACCG
The DNA here is from genome assembly GCF_031878675.1 of Megascapheus bottae. Taxonomy (NCBI): domain Eukaryota; kingdom Metazoa; phylum Chordata; class Mammalia; order Rodentia; family Geomyidae; genus Megascapheus; species Megascapheus bottae. The sequence continues at coordinate 14,273,054 of NC_143526.1, forward strand.
TACAATGGTTGGCGAAGATGAGCACATCCAAATCCCTACAGCCATGGGTATGCTACTTTATAGGGAAGGGGACATTGCAAATGCCATTAAGTGAAGGGCTAAAGGAAGAAGATATTATCTTGGGATTTTCCAGGTGGACACCAACAAAATTGTAAGGAACCTGATAATAGGGAGGCTAAAGGGTCAGAATCAGAGGAAGGGTAAAGCTCTGTTCTGGGTCTCAAGGCAGAGCCAAGGAATATACTTGCCTTCTAGAAGCTGGCAAAGCCAGGGAATGTTGCCCTCGTGCATCCTCCAGAAGAGACACACATCCTCTTCTACCTGGATCTGTAGCCTCCTTAGACCCATTTTGGACATCTGACCTCAAGGACTGTTAGGTAACAGATCTCTGTTGTTTTAAGCTACAACACTGTAATTTGTTATCGCAACAACAGAAAACTCTTAACACTTGGTTTCTGGCATTCAGGGATCATGGAATGGAGGAGGGGAGACAAATATGCTATTTGAAATAGAGTTTTACTCCTCTGGTCTCTGTCCTTCACCATTACTTCATGTGGTACAGCATCTCATAAGTTCAGGCTCGACCTGAACTTGGAGTCTATTTAATTTCTCCAGAGAACAGTCCCCTGGAGGTCCAGCCTGCCAAACATCCTTTGTGCTCAACCCCACTCCTCACTCCACTTCAGTAAAACTCTAAGTCCTTGACCTTGTAGAGAATTCATACACTTTCACCAGTCTCTCACAAAGACTCAAGTATCAACTTTGTCAGCTGTACTAAGGCAATGTAAACGCCATCGATTTTCTTGATTCTAAATATTTTTAAAGTACTTATCTTTCAATAACTCCTCTCCCTCCTGTTGTCTTTGTGGACTTGTGCCCTTTTTACTCCTTTATTGTCATTTCAGTGGTTTTTACAGGAAGGATCAGAAAATAAACACAGGAGATTAATCTACCTGTTTATCCAGAGGCTCTCTGGGTAAATAGATTCTATTCAGACAAGGGACCATTCTGGCTTCCCACTATATCCTTGTTTAGGTTTATTAAAAAAAATAGCCTCTCCCTTAGAAGAACTGGAGAGAAAACTGTTACCCTCTATGCATTCTCTGTCACCCTTTGGGCACAAGCAATGACCTCTGGTAGGCAATCTTCCTAGCATGACTTCCTCTGGAAGAAAAGCCTGTGCTAAGGGTCTCAGTCAGTAGCTGTGCCAGGAAATGTTGCAGAGTGTGGGGAAGGGAAGTATATTGATACAGATGTGTTAGGAATGGGTTCCACCATGGATCTGATCTCACAGAAATTCTGAGAGACTGTAGAATATACACACAAGTGCTAGCCCACCTCAGGGGTAAAGGAGCTATGGTGCTGATTCAAGCTCTCTTCAGTCACAGACTCATGGTTGATCCCCAAAGAGTCTTATTTACTGCAAGTATAGACTCAGCAAAACACCAGGCACTTCCAGCCCTCATCCTCAGGGTGCTGAGAGATGAATGCCATGGGGATAGGGATGCAGTAGGGACCTAACAACCTATGCTAATATGGGCACTGATAGTGGACCTGTGCCTACATACAGCCATCTCTCTTGGCAGCATATCTTGCTCCCAGACTGGGTATCTCCCTGCAGACAGCCTGGGAGAGGACAGACCCTTCCCCAAGGAGAAATGGGAAGTTCATTAATATCAGAGCTCTATTTGTTCTCTAGATAAGTTAATAATAAGCAAATGGTGCATGTACCCCAAACTGACTTCTATATAGACTCCTTAACTGCTCAGGATCTGGAGAGGAGACAGCAGTGAGTTGGCCTCCCACAGAGCTCCAGTGTACGGAAGAAGTATTCTGTGCAGGTAACACAATGATTTCATGGGTCTGACTCCTCTACTCTGCCTCCTCAGGGTTCTTGAGGATTTGCAGGTTGACTGTTGGAAAGTCCATCAGCTTGACACCAGAAGGCCCTCAGGAATATGACCAAGGTTCTACTGAGCTCATCAGTGGGGTGGTGGTGAATCTGATCACACCCATCTTTTATTCAAAACCCCACAATGCCTTCCCTTGTTCCATAGAAGATCAAACTCATGAACAGAGCCCAAAGAATGCTGCCCATCTCCTGACTCCTCAGCTTCCTGGCAGAAAACAGATGGTAGTAAACAGAGCTAGTCTGACAGAAAACTAGGTACAAGGGTTTGGGTGGGGGTCAAAGAAAGCAAAGAAGGATAGGGAAGTGCTCCAGCAACAGCCACAGAGGAAGACGCTACTGCACTTTGGCCTACTGTAATGGCACTAAAGTCTGAAATGCAAATGAATGAACAATAAATAATACATATAAGCACATGCCTGAGTTTGTGCACATGCATTATAGAAAGACAGAGACTGCTACATAGATGTACTGATATATTCAAGAGAAAATACTTACAGATATTTTACCTCTCCAGAGTGTTTTGTCTTTTGGAAAGGGAAAAGAAAAAAAATTACTGAAACTGTTGCAAATATTTGATTTTATAAAGTGTGACCTCTGTTCCAAACTGTAAGTGATACAGTATAAGGGCATAATCACAATTGGGTCAGTGATAATGAGGGGAGGCTTTATGGAACAGGGCTTAAAGACAGTGGTTGGTAATAAAGCAGCTGCAACAGACAGCTATACAGGCTGGAGAACAAAGACTTACCTGCATTTCACTACTGCCAAATGCTGAAAGAGATTCTCCATATTCTCCCATGATTTTGTCCTGCAAATGATAATGGCAAGACACAAGTTTTCATTGTATTTCTAGTGATTTGGGAACAACACTCCAGAAAAGACTGCCACTGTTCAGACCCTGGGTCCACTGTAAACTGGCTGGGAAACTGATGGACCCTGTTTCCGCATCTATGAGGCAAAAGGCAGGGTGGGGATGATGAAAACATTATCCATTTCAGAAATAAAGAGAGGGGAAAATAGGAATAGGGGGAGAGAGAGGAGATGGAGTGAGGGAAGAACAGAAAGAAGGGAGAAGAGGGAGGAAAAGAGAAGTAGAGAGAAATGGAAAGGACTCCTATTTTAGGCTATTCTGTAGGTTTATCACATACTACTCTCAAAGTTGGATCTTTTCTAAAGTGTATAGTATGCCCCACTATACTACAGTGCAGTGCCACTAAATGTCTGCCATATCGCCACTGCACTCTCTCTACATGAAACATATCCATTAATTACTTGTTTATCTTTCATTTTGTGTGCAGGGATATGCAGTAGGCACCTCTAGAGCTAAAAGCTGTCTTGCTGGCATTATTTACGTTTCACTTTTATGTTTGAAATATATTTGAGTATAGATTTCTAAGAAGACAGGTTTTATTCCCCTCCAGTTCTTTAAATACATGACTCAACTCCTAGGGAATATAGTTTAGTATAGCATGTGCCTAGCATGTGCAAGGTCCTTGGTTTGGTACCACTTGTCTTTATGCTTGCATTATTTCCAGCAAGAAATCTACTGTGATCCTTACCTTTGTAAGGACACCCAGGTCCTGACTCAGCCTTCCACCCTCATGTGGTGCTGCCTTGAAGATTTTCTCTTCCTCACTGGTTTTCCACTATTTGATCATGGTTGGTTTTGGTATAGTTTTCTTCCTGTTTCTCACTGGTTGAACTTCTAGTACCTACTGGCTAATTTATTAAGGATGCTTGGCAATCATTCCTTCAATGTTTTTAATCTCTCTGTTCAAATATGTAATTTGTAATTTCACACATTTAGTGTCTTCAAGTTGTTTGAGATCTCACTGATATATTCACCTTTTAAAAAAGTTATCTCATCTCTTTGTTTCAAGTTTACTAATTATTTCTTCCATAATGTCTTTCCTTCTGTTAATTCTTCTAGTGTTTTTCAACTTATTCATTATAGTTTAACTTTTAACTTTTTTATTTAAAGAATTAACATTAATTTTTACATCATATTTCAAACAAGTATTCAAGAATGGAATCTCTATATACAATCACTAGCACTTAGATTTTAGAACATAATTAAAATTAGGCTGAGAGTTTGTATGTCATAGATACATATTATAATTTTTATATCATAGTGTTTGTATCTAGAAATTTGATTTGGAACACTTTAATGTTTTACATTTCTAATTTTAAATATATGTGTCATATGTTCCTAGTTTTTGAGTACATAGAAATTTTATTGGGTCCTAAACATTGTAAATTTCACCTAGTTTTCTGTAGGATAATTTTATATTAATAGAAATATTCTTGGATTTTTCAGGGCTCAATAAAGTTACTTAAAAACAATTTGATCCTTTTTGGTTTTTGCTCTAGATATTCATCGACAAAATTGGAGAAGTGCTTTCTCCAGAACAAATTACTCCTCTCTACTCAGGCAAGACTTTCCATGCACTTTACCCAGGTGAAATACAGTTCCCAGTGTGGGATATTTTCAGTTTGGTATAAGCATTGGACACTGTTATCTAATCCTCTAGGGAGGTTCTTTCCTTAATCTAACCTTAGAAACTGATCAGTACTCACTCAGATGAGAACTAAATCAAAGCCCTGATGATGAATGATCTCTGTCTCTCTCTGTTTCTCTATCTTTTTGAAGCTCTCTCCTCTCTGTAATCCTGTCCCTCAAACCTTAGTTGTTTTAGTTTCCACTTTAGACTTATAGATCTGACTATGCCATCCAATTTTGAGAAATCTGGTCTCCTCTTAGTTGCTTGTCCTTAGAAGTCTCCCATCTTTATATTCATGTACTTCACTAGAGGCCTTTCTCCTCTTTCCTTTTGAATAATTTCACTAAGGCTGTGTCCTGGTCTTGTATTCAGAGCACTTAGCAGAAGGCCTCAATTGCATGAATAAATCTCTACTCATTGAATAAATTGTGATACCTAACCACTACAGGCTTTGTCCTTTTGTGATTTGGGAGATCAGTATGAATTTTTCCATAGAGACAATCATGAAAATCAGGTCGATCCAGGTGACCTATTAAGACTCTCCCTCCTCTGCTTCCCAAGATGACCTCTGTGTGAATTTGCAGGTAAGGGAAACATTGCTTTGTCCAAAGAAAGAAAGAAATAAGAAAGGAAGAAAGGATGGAAGGGAAGGAGAAAAGGAGAGAGGGAGGGAGAAAAAGAGGGGTCTGAGAGTTTGGACTAGTGGTAAGAGCGCTTGCCTAGTAGGCAGGAAGACCCAGGTTTAAGTCCTTGGTACCACATACACAGAAAAAGCCAGAAGTGGTGTTGTGGCTCAAGTGGTAGAGCTCTAGCCTTGAGAAAGCTCAAGGTCAGAGCTAAGGCCCTGAGTTCAATCCCTGGGACTGGCAAAGAAAGAAGGAAAAGAAAAGAAAAGAAAGAAAGAAAGAAAGAAAGAAGAGAAAGAAAGGGAAGGAGAAAGGGAAGGGAGGAGGGGGGAGGGCAGGAAGGCGGGCTTAAGAAGCAATGGTCCTCTACCTGTCCCTAATTCTGAACTTCAGAAGAAGTTCAAGGGACAAGTAGATGGAGGATTCAGACAAGCCAAAGGAGCTGTATTGTGAAACACAGCTTATGGCTAATAAGCAGTACTGATAACAGTGGCAGGATATTAACATATAAATGAGTGCATTTCTTTTAATCCTTCCTTCTCCATCCTATTGATGAAGTCTTCTAAAAGAGGATGAGCCCTGAATGGCTGAGTTCCTGAGAACAAAATGGGTATGCACTGAGGACCAGTAGGAGGGTGTAAAGATCTACAGTCCAGAAAATGTGAGCAGTTTGGTATTACTGGGGACTGCAGGAGATGGTGGCTAGACTCCTGAAACCATCAACTGAATTCTATCTACTCTGCCTGAAGCCAATCCCAGACTCCCCTGAGCCTAAGACAGGGTGGCAGCCCAAAGCCTTCGCCTGCTGGCAGTGAAAGGTGCAGGACAGCCTCGCGCTGAGGTCAGGAAGGACTTCAAAGCCAGTAGCTCTCCTGGGAATTGAGAGAGGCATTTCTGTAGACTACAAGGTACAGTCAGGTCATGAGAAAATTCACTGTTGCATCTGAGTAGGCAGAAGGTTTTGTAGAAAGACTGGATTCCCTAAGCAGATTTAAATGAGCAGCTTTCTCTGCTCCAGCTTCCAGAAAACAGGACAGGCAGCTGGAAAGATGGGAAAAGGCTGAAGTTCTGACCTGACCTGCATTCTGGAGCATACTCATGATGCTTTGACCTGACATTATGAACAGATCTATCTCCTGACCTTTGTGCTCATGAGCCCTTTTCTGTACAAGATGCAAGAATTTGCTGGTAATCATCCTAGCATCAAAAAAGCACTTAATGTCCCAGGACTGTTTTCATACTCCAGGCATTGGTGGTCTCCTTTACCTGAATTTGCTCCACAACTTCTAAAGAAAGGAGTTCTGGTGACTCTGGGGATTCTGGGAAATCCTGGCTGTCAGTCTTGTGAATCTTAGACTCAGAACCTTTGAAAGGAAGAACAGTGTAAGAACAGAACATACACAATAGATACCTACAGAATTTTAGGAAACTGGGTGTCATGGTCCAGTATTTCTAAACAATGATGCAATTAGAAGTACTCTAAAACTTATCCTGACTAACATCAAGATCCTGGCAAATTTCCCATCAACTTCTCTGCAACCTCTTGGGCATGATGTAGAGGAAATGATCCTGCCTTGGAGTAGGGGTGATTAAAGGACTTTTCTGCCAGTCACTGGGCAACAGGCTCTTTTGACACTAATGCCTTTTGAAGTTTATTGACAACTGGCTATCATACCATCCTAACTAGCAAGCTATGAATTGACCTTAAGACAAAATGTGACAACGACCACAATCAACTACTTTGGAGGTACTAGATGCCATGGATTAGCACAAGGACAGCTTTCTTTTTGTTGAAAAATAAGAGTTAACTTGGAGTCTGCCAGTGGCCATGACATTCACTTCATATTTTCTAAGCCAGAGAATTGGAGCTGAACATTATTGTCTTAATATGTTTTAGAAAGTCAATAATCAGAGCATGTGTTTAACCTGCACTAAAAATTGCAGTGAGGAAAAAAAAGCAGCCATATTTTCTCTAAAAAGGCTTTTTTTACTCTTCCTACTGACCTTCTCACAATCCTGACTTACTCATAAAGCCAAAATTATTGCCCTTTTCCTCTCCTTTTTTCCCCCATGCACTAGGAAGGGATTTAGAAAATCCACCACAACAATAAGAGTAACCTTCTGTCTGCCTTCTGCCTCACCCAAGGCGTGCACTGCTAGGGGATTCCCAGCAGAGACATTGCTTACAGTCTTTGAGTCTTTAGCTCTGGGCTGTCCCAGAGTGCTCTGCCTAGACGCAGAAGGGACCCTGTCTCCCCTGGAGACTCTTAAGATTCTCTGCTGCTACCACGGCCATACTGCTCTGCCATTGTGTTTAACCATCCCAGGGTCTTCTCTGCTAAACTATCCCAAGGTCTTCTCTTGCCCTAGCACTCTTCCAATACCTGTTGAGGCAACAGCTCCTGTATGTATCTCTCTGTCCAAATGACTGGATCATGAAATGCCTTCCACCTATTTTTGGCAATGAATGAACAGCAAATGAAATAGGAGATTCTAAGAGAAAAATGAGATGCCTAGGGAGGTGAAAACAGTATAGTGAAAAAGATACAATGGGAGAGAATCAATCCTGTAATAAAGGCTTGCTCTTTGGACATAAAGAGAAAATTTCCTGAGATAAGATTTAGAATCTCTTTTCTGAAGAAAGATACTTTGGGGAAATATAAAAATGTATCATAGCCCTAGTTTCTGAATTATCTTGTGTTCTGCAAAATTTTCCAGTCTTCTAGTACTTTTATGATGGCAAGAACAGTGTGCCATTTTCAGGTTAATTTGCATTGTCCTTGAGATAAAACACATGGAAACACATAAAGCTCAGTTAATTCCTACATATACTGTTCTTGTGTAAGCCACGGTAAATATAAAAAACATTTTCAGCTCCTAGAAGCTTTCCTTGTCTCCCTCTCTAGTCAATATACCTATTCTGACTTTTACTATCTTTGATTAGTTTTACCTAGTAGCAAACATTTGAATTAAAAATAAATCACTCAGGGGCTGGGAGTGTGGCCTAGTGGTAAAAGTGCTTGCCTAGCATGCACGAAGACCCGGATTCAATTCCTTGGTACCACATACATAAAAAAGCCAGAAGTGGTGCTGAGGCTCAAGTGGGAGAGCTCTAGCCTTGAGAAAGTCCAAGGACAGTGCTCAGACCCTGAGATCAAGCCGCAGGACTGGCAAAAAAAATAAAATAAAATAAAAATAAAAATAAATCACTCAGATCATGCTGGGTACTAGTGGCTTGTGCTTGTAATCCTAGCAACTTGGGATACTGAGCAGAGAAGGATCCATAGTTCAATATAGGCCCAAAGGGGAAAGTTTGCAAGACTTTTTCTTAAGCCATATCTAGGCATAGTGACACACCTGTCACCCCAAATTACATGGGAGGCTGAGAAAAGAAGGATCATAGTTCAAGGCCAGAGCAGGCAGGACAGTGTGAAATTCCATCTCACTTGACGGCAGCTGGTTGTGGTGATAAGCACTCACTATCCCAGCGACTACTAAAAGTCTAAACTAGATAGACTGTGGTCCAGGAAATAATGAGCAGAAGAAGCAGAGCTAAAGGTATTGCTCAGCAGTAATGAACCTGCTTGTTGTGAGGCCCCGAGTTAGACCTTATTAGTGCCCTGCAAAAAAGGAGGGCTGGGAGTTTTGCCTAGTGGTAGAGTGCTTGCCTAGCATGCACAAAGACCCAGGTTTGATTCCTCAGTACCACACATATAGGAAAAAGCCAGAAGTGGTGCTGAGGCTCAAGTGGTAGAGCTCTAGCCTTGAGTAAATCCAAGGACAGTTCTCAGGCCCTGAGCTCAAACCCAACACTAGCAAAAAAAAAAAAAAAAAAAAAAAAAAAAAAGGAAAAATGACTCATATCTAGATTTCACAATTTTTTTTTCTAGATCTCACAATTTTTTTTTTTGTGGGTCATGGGACTTGAACTGGCCTGGGTGCTATCCCTGAGCTCTTCAGCTCAAGGCTACTCCCCTAGGGTAAAGTGCTTACATAACATACATGAGGCCTTGAGTTTAAGCAATGATACTACAAAACCAAATAAACAAAACAAGAAACTTCTTGCCTATTTTAAGTTTTAAATTAAACAACTATAAAAGACCAATCCAGAAACAATCACCACCTAAGAGTATAGACCTACACTGTACACGTACTCTTTTAAAAACAGGATAAAATTACTGTGAAGTAAAACAAATCTTAAAGAACAGAATTTCAAAAAATAAAAAAGAATAAGATTTCTAAGCAACTAATAATCTTAGTGACAACTATTTAGAGAGTTTAATGTTCATGAGACAATTATCAACTACAATGACTAATTGTCTTAGCTAAACTGTCCTGAAGTGTTATAGTTTGTTATTAAGCAGCTGCCACCCTGTCTCCAGAGGTATCTGCATTTCAAAGCTGGGAAAGGTGACGCTACACCTCTCTCTCTCTCTCTCTCCCTCTCTCTCTCCAATGTCTTCTGGGATTTGTGAAGTTTAATTAGTTAATGTTCATAATGTGCCCTGAGGTCTTCAAATGTGACATGCTATCCTAGAGAAAAGTCAAGGCAGTGGCATCATGTAACACAACACTCATAACACAACAGAGGCTGCCGATTCAATTGTCATTTTCTGGCTTATCCTACCTGAGGAACAAACAAGTCATGAACTACTGGTTTCTTCTAGTAGAGGTTGAGGCAATTTTCCAGAGCTTTTTCTCTATGTAACATCGCTTATCCAAAGTGTGTTTACCGCAGAACTAAGCTAGAAGCTCAAAAGTACTTTCCTATCACTAAGCCACTCCCCCAAAACACCGTAATATTACATTCATACTTTACAATTATTATTTTTAAAGAGCACCGTGGTAGATTTTTTAGTCTATCCTGCTTTCTAGCTAGTGGGACTAATAAAATGCAAAATAATGCATTTTGAGGGCTATAAATCCTATCTATAGTCTTGGCATATACTTACATTTATATTTTAAATACCTATTGAAAGTTCCAATAGTTATTTCTTAGGTAATGAAAATAACTAGAAAAATACAGAGGAATATTCCATAAACAAGATTTTAAGAATAACAAATAGGAGGTAAATTTTCTTCCTGAATATTGATATTATAAAGGAGCAGTTATTTAAACAGTACTATCATGAGTTAGGATTAAGGGAGAATGGAATCTTCAAATAAAGCTAGACATTGATAGGCATTAATGGTAGTATTCCAAAGGTGTGGAAATAAACTGTAATCAATAAGGTTAGTTAACCACGTGAGAAAAACCTATACTTCAGTCTGTTTCATAACAGATACAAAAGTCACTCATAGCCAAAGACCAGTGGCTCATACCTGTAATCCTAGCTACTCAGGAGGCTGAGATCTGATGACTGTGATTCAAAGCCAGCCCAGGCAGGAAAGTCCATAAGGCTCTTATCTCCAATTAATCACCAAAAAGCCAGAAGTGAAACTGTGGCTCAAGTTGTAGAGCACCAGATTTGAGCAAAAAAGCTCATGGATAGCACCAGTCCTTGAGTTCAGACCCCAGGACCAACAAAAACAACTATAATCTTTTGTGTGTGTGTGTGGGGGGGGGGTTAATGGGGCTTGAACTGGGCCTAGATACTGTCCCTGGCTCTTTAACTCTAGGCTTCCTCCCTACCCCTGGGCCTGGGTATTATCCCTAAGCTCTTCACCTCAAAGCTACCATCCTACCCTTGAGCCAAGCCCCACTTCCCGCTTTCTAGAGGCTAAATGGAGATAAGAGTCTCAGGTCCTTTTGTGCCCGGGCTGGCTTTGAACCTTGATCCTCAGATTTCAGCCTCCTGAGTAGTTAGGATTACAGGCCTGAGCCACCACATCTGGCTCTATAATCTTTTAAAAAGTAGGGGCCAGGAGTTTGACCTAGTGGTAGTGGTAGAGTGCCTAGCATGCACTAAGACCCAGGTTCGATTCCTTGGTACAACATACATAGAAAAAAGAAGCCAGAAGTGGTGCTGAGACTCAAGGGCTGGAGTTCTAGCCTTGAGAAAAGCCAAGGACAGTGCTCAGGCCCTGTTCTTAAGCCCAGAACTGGCAAAAAAAAAAAGTCATTCACAGACTTATGATAGCTTAAAGGCTTTAAAAGTCTCACTTTCAAATTATTAGAAAGAGAAGGAAAGATATTTCTGTTGCCATGGGAAAACCTTTCCTTAGAAATGTAAAAAGCAGAAGTCATAAAAGAAAAATATTAAGATATTTACATCAAAATTTTAAAGTACTATTCAAAGTATCCCTTTAAAAAGTTTTGAACAGGGGGCCAGGAGTTTGGCCTAGTGGTAGAGTGCTTGCCTAGCATGCATGAAGACCCGGGTTCGATTCCTCGGTACCCCACATACGTAGCAAAAAGCCGGAAGTGGTGCTGAGGCTCAAGTGGTAGAGCAGTCCAAGGACAGTGCTCAAGCCCTGAGTTCAAGCCCAGGACTGGCAAAAAAAAAAGTTTTGAACAGATATTTATGTGAAGAGAATATTTGCAACACATATCATACACCAATGAATGAAACAGAAACAACCTAACAGGCGAAAGAAATGAACAGGAAATGTAAGTAACAAATAGCCATATGAAGTGGTCTGACTCAAAACATTCAGAGAAATAAATTAATCTGAGAGCTGGACTCCCAAGAATTCTACATGTCAAATCAGGCTACCTGCCTCTGTATAACAAATAGAGACATGGTGAAGAACAGAGAAAGGAGAATATGTGGTAAACATGAGAAGACAACACACTTCAGGGCATACATCTTCAGCCATCTTCATGAGCCTGAATTTTAAATAGACAAGGAGTGGGGGAAGGGGCAGACAGGTATACGTAGGTATTAAACAGTCCCGGTCTGAATATGGCCTGGTTGATTGTTGTAGCAGTACTTATTTATGAAGGGTTCTAAAAAGGAACTGTTGTTACAGTCATCACCAGTCAGGTTCCTGGAGGATGGCTTGTCCTGTAAGGTTCTATTGTTCCCTAAGGATGGTTTCCATCCCTTCTCATACAAACATTATTGATCCATCCTGTCTCCCAGATTCCAAGGTACTTATAGTGACTGAAGAGACAATGGCTTAAAGACACATTAAAAAAAAAAATAATGGAGGGAGAGTACCAAGCTTTTCTTCTGCTTTTAGTTAATTTGTAGGCACAGCAAAAGTAGCTTTTAAGGACTTCTTACAGGGATAACCAAAGTTAAAAGCCTTAACAACATTAAAACTTGGGAAGTAGGAAAAGCACAGGAAAAAGGTCACTAGTTAGACCATATTGGATGATGATGTGAACATCTCTAAGCCCAGCAACAAAAAATTCCAGTATTGTATCCTACAGAAACTCTTGTCCAGTCATGTGCAAAAACAAAACACCTACAAAATATACTCATCTAAAGACAAAGTACACTCCACACAATGGCAAGCTAACCAGAAAGTAAAAGAATATCCTAACCTTATGCACACCAACACTGTTATTAGATCTCATAAAGTTAAGTGAATGGGCAAATTTCTCAATATTGCATATCTTTGTGCTGTCCCTGAGATTGTTCTCTCAAGGGTAGTGCTCTACCACTTGAGTCAGTTTCACCTCTGGCTTCTTGGTGGTTAATTTGGAAAAAAAGTCTCATGGACTTTCCTGCCTGGAGCTGATATTTATCTCATAATCCTCAGATCTCAGCCACCTGAGTAGCCAGGATTACAATGTGAGCCACCAGAACCCAGCAAATTTGTACTTTATAAAAAGCAGTATTGACACAAAAGGTATTATTTTTTCTATGAATACATGGACTTAATTTAAAAGTATAAAATAAATGTGTGGAAGGATGCTAAACACTAACATACTAAAGTTATAACAATGGCTATCTCTGGAGAGTAGCATGGAGAACCACAATTACAAGTTGATCAAAAGGAACTCAACTTTAACTGCATTATGCTTTGTTTTTTTAAAAGAAAACAGTTTCCTATATTTCTAATGCAATTAAAAATTTAAAATTGCTAAATTATAAAAGTAAATCCCTCTTCTCAAAATATTACTGAGGTCATTTTTGTTTAGCATTCTAGTATTAGCAGTGAGTTCAGAAAAGACTCTCAAGTGAATTTAAAGTCACTCAGCTTTCAGAAAAAAAAAAAGCAACAATTAGAGATTAACTGAAATCACTCAATCTAAAGTTCAAGGATGAACAAATTGCATGGTTAAGAGGTACTCATAAGCCGGGGTGTGGTGGCTCACACTTGCAATCCTAGCTACTCAGGAGACTGAGATCTGAGGATCAAGGTTGAAAGCTAGCAGGAGCACAAAAGGACCTGAGACTCCAATTAACCCCTAGAAAATGGGAAGTGGGGCTTGGCTCAAGGGTAGGGTGGTAGCCTTGAGCTGAAGAGCTCAGGGACAACACCCAGGCTGAGTTCAAGCCCCATAGACGCCCCCTCCACCCCGGCGCTGCCAAAATAAGATATAGCTCCTCTTCTAAGAGATTCCCAAGTAATCAGGAGGTAGGGGTGTATAAACACATCCATTACTATTGTGTATGATTGTGTATGCAAAGCAGATTGCAGGAATAAACTGATAAGAATCTTCAGCTGTTGTTTCGGAGAGCACAGCTGACATAGCCTTTTGGCATCACAGATCTCCAGCTCTGAAGCTACAAGAGACTATAGGGCTTCAACCTTGAAGCAAGCAATGCCTATTTAGTGTTATAGCTCAGTGGCAGACAATATCTGGCAACATCGCAGCTCAGAAGCAGGCAACTCCTCTAGAGTGCATTTCCTCCTCCGTTGCTGATAGTTGCTACCACAGTTTTTGCTTCAAGAATTCAACAAATGACATCCAGGACAATAGAGGATGAGTTTGAAGAACTCTATTCGGAAAAGAACTATCTTGGTTGAAGGTCACTGCATTTTGCTGTCTAGGTGGCTTAGTCAAAGGAGGTGGCTTAGTCTAAGGGTTTTTATACTCTGTGCCATGCTCTAATTGTCTGCCCCTATGATAATTAAGTGTTTTGGAAGGTGACTCTTTATTGGTCAGGTTCCAATTGGTTATTACTTTCTAATCAGGTCCCTTTTGCAAATCCTTTCCCCAGTGCCATGGAAAGATGATAGAGACTAGTATGAGTCCAGGAGAGGTGATACGTTCTATAACAATGTCTCTCTTTTGCATTTGGTTTGGAGTTGGAAGGCCAAGATATTGTCTAGTGGCCCTGGGTCAAAAGCACACAAAATATTCCTTCTTTAAAATGAGACATTTCACACTTTCCATTGGATACACTTAACACTGCTGAAGCAAGCTAAGGAGGAAACGAGACAATGTTAAGTGCTCATAGTCTGTGCAAAGCTAGACCTTGGCTGCTACTTTTAATGGGGTTAGTTGGAGAAGTTCTCCCTAATGTTTAAACTGGATCTTGAATGGCAAGCAGTAGCCTGAGTAACACAATGGCCTAATGAGCACAGACAACTCTTTAAAGAATTGCTGAAGAGTCCTTGTTTGTTGACATATTTTTTTTCCAACTTGATTGGTCTACTCTTTGTTCTTTGTAATTGTGTTAGTTTGCTATGACAGCTCCAAAAATATCACAACTCACTTTAGTGGCTTGAAACAACAGAAATTTATTGTCTCCGTTCTGGAGGCAAGGAGTGGAAATCTGTATCCCTGGACTGCATCCAGGAGTTGGCAGAAACACTTTTGCTTTAGGGAAGAATCTACTTGTATCTGCCAGCTTCAGAAAACTGCATTTATGGCCACATCATTATAATCTTCTACCTCTTCTTGACTCTCACATAAGGACATTTCTGATAACATTTAGGACCCCTTGGAAAATTGAGAGGCTAGTTCCTACCCTCAGAATTCTTTATATTTTTCTTATTTGATTCTTTTGCTATTGAAAAGATGAAAAGGGTTACAGTTAAATAAGTCAGGTAATGGGTAAATTTCTTTTTGAATAGTGTCACTTGTTCGCTAGTTTTCTCCCAGTTTTTTTTTTTTTTTTGCCAGTCCTGGGCTTGAGCTCAGGGCCTGAGCACTGTCCTTGGACTTTTCTCAAGGCTAGAGCTCTACCACTTGAGCCTCACCACCACTTCCGGCTTTTTTCTATGTATGTGGTACCAAGGAATCGAACCCGGGTCTTCATGCATGCTAGGCAAGCACTTTAACCACTAGGCCAAACCCCTGGCCCTTCTCCCAGTTTTACTCATAATTCTTCATCACATATACCAAGAAAATTTTTCTAAACAAAGAGATTAGGCGAAAGACATCTTTGAAATTTTCATTCTACCTCAATAAGCACCCATGGGTGACTGAATGCAGCATAGTCATTCAAATAGCTACATACAAGGAAGATTAAATTCAATCTGCGCAAATCAGAAATCACTGCCTTCATTTTGGCAGCTCTAGCTAATAATACATTTGCTCTGATTAATCTCATTTCATGATATGGGTTCAATAGATACTAAATTCCTGAACTCATCCTCAATATTTCCCTTTACCTCAACCCCCTATCCCCATTCCCTTTGCAGTAAGATAGCAAGTGCCAACAATTTTTGAAAATTTGAAACTTCTCTCATGTTTATTCAGATTCAGTCCTTCCCTATCTTGTTCTAAAGCAGCCTTGGGACAATCTTCCTGCAAAGTGAAAGCTGAGCATGCAAACCCTTCCAATTAAACATTTCCAATGGCTCCTTGTCACATCACAGATGAAATGATAGAATCTATGCTCTCTTTCAAGGCCCCGTTGTCTGACACCAGCCTCAAGCTATTTCCTCTCTAAATATTCTAGCACCCACGCCCAGCTGATAGCCAAAAAACAATCCCAAGAAATAGGAAAGGACATAGCCAAGATCAGCAGAGCTGCCTGGATGACCCCATATGAATAAACTATGCATGTTTATTGCCATGAATTGTCAAACCTGTCAAACTTGTCAAAATTATGGTTCGTGTATGTGTTCCCAGCAGTATTATGTCAACAGATTACTTAGGTAGTTTCAAAACATAACTGAAAGAAAAATGCCAGTTAAACTGACATATCACTAGAAAGAAAATATAGAAATTAATGGTACCGGAAATATAAAAATAGAGAATGTGTAGAAAGATGATAGATAAAACCATAGCTGTATTAAATATAAATGGTCTAAATATTCTAGTTGACAGACAATAATTGTAATGATACACTAAAAAAAAACAACTCAGGTTTGTTTATGAGAGACACATCTGAAATAAAAGGAAACAAAACAGTTGAAAATAAAAGGTTGAAAGCATGAATCAAAGAAAGAGTGCTGTAAGTCTAAAAAATGGATTTTAAAGCAAAAAGCATAAATAGAGATAAAGCAGGATACTTCACAATTGATAACAATTTCAAGGAAGAATTTTATGAGTAGCATGGTAGCTGCCAGTGGTTTAAGAAAGACATGAGTTGTTATTGCATAGGTACAAATTTTTACTTATACAATATGAGTAAAGTCTAGAGAGCTACTTTATAGATCTAACAATAATGTGGTTTACAGTTAAAAGGGTTTGTCCCAATTAAAGTTGTTATCAGAATTAAAAAGACAACAACATTACCAAATGTTTAGAAATATTCTTTTAAATAGTCATGGGTCAAGGAATAAAACAGGATTTAAAAAATACTGACAGTGGGGGCCGGGAGTTTGGCCTAGTGGTAGAGTGCTTGCCTAGCATGCGTGAAGACCCGGGTTCGATTCTTCCGTACCACATACATAGAAAAAAGCCAGAAATGGTGCTGAGGCTCAAGTGGTAGAGCTCTAGCCTTTGGAAAGTCCAAGGATAGTGCTCAGGCTCTGAGCTCAAGCCCAGGACTGGCAAAAACAAAAACAAGAAACAAACAAAAAAAACAAAAAAAAATACTGACAGTGAATCTATTACACAACTGAACTTGTGGATCTTATGGAAAAATACATTACAAGTTAAAATGCTTACATTAGGAAAAATCTTGCCTTAAAATATAAGAAAATATCTTCATGGAATATTACACATCAGGATACAGTGAAGATACTTGCACATTGCTGCACTATGCACAAAAGCCAAGTTATAGAAAATAGCCCAGGTGCCCTGCAATGAATGAGCGGACCAAGAAAATGTGGCACATACACACAATCAAATTTGATTCATCTATCAGAAAGAATAACATGTCATTTGTAGGGAAATGAACAGACTTGGAAGATGTATGATAAATGGAGTCAGGATCCAAGAGACAAACAGAAGTTAAAGGTAAAATATCAATATCCATGAAAACATATACAGGGTTATATTAATATACATACAAACAAATTGACAAAAGAATGATAAACTCAGAGGAGTCCAGTGATATAACTCCTCTGAAAAGCTAATAAGCTGTTAACAAAATGAATTCTAGGAAGCTGAAACAAGTCTTTTCTGGGGTAGGGGGAGAAGAAACAACACACAAATGGAGAAGAATGAACAAATGCAATTCATTACATTAAATGTGTATTGTAAAAAAGTTGAACTATGCAATGAGGGTATAAAAGGGATGGGAAAATAGAGCAAAAAGTTGATACATAAGGCCATATAGTATGAAGCTAATTGAATGGACTTCTAGGATATTGAAACAAAAGCCATATAACGAATGATTGCTATCCTTAAGGTGCTATGTTATCTCTCATCTCTTTTGCTGTTCCTTTGTTATCTCATATTATCACAATATCTCACTTTGTTATCTGATATATGGGATATATTTGTATTTGGTTACTTGAAATTGGACAGGGGAGGGGGGAAAACCAAGAGGGGGGTGGGGGAGAGGGTAATGGGGACCAAGTCATGTGGAAGGGTATCAATGTATGTGAATTAATGCACCTTCTATCTGGAAAATATCATGTAACCCTTTTATTAAATACAATAAAAAATATTTTTTTTGCCAGTCCTGGGCTTGAGCTCAGGGCCTGAGCACTGTCCTTGGACTTTCTCAAGGCTAGAGCTCTACCACTTGAGCCTCAGCACCACTTCTGGCTTTTTTCTATGTATGTGGTACCGAGGAATCGAACCCGGGTCTTCATGCATGCTAGGCAAGCACTTTAAACACTAGGCCAAACTCCCGGCCCCATAAATACAATAAAAAATATTTTAAAAAAGGGATTGGGAAAGATGAAGAAAAACAATGGAAGGGGTAACAATGATAAAGATGTACTGTACTTGGCTGGGAATGTGGCTTTTTTTGTAAGACAGCAGGTAAGTCAAAAAATGAGGATGAAGGGGCCGGGAGTTTGGCCTAGTGGTAATGTGCCTGCCTAGCATGCATGAAGACTCTGATTGAATTCCTCACTACTACATACATAGAGAAAGCAGGAAATGGTGGTGCGGCTCAAGTGGTAGAGCTCTGGTCTTGAGAAAGGCCAAGAACAGTGCTTAGGCCCTGAGTTCAAGCCCCAGGACTGGTGGCAAAAAAAAATGAGGATGAAATAACCATGCAAAGAACAGAAATAAGTCAATAATAAGTAAATTTTGGGAGGGAACAAACAAACCAAAATTGGTTCTTAGAGAGGACTAATCAAGTTGACAAAGCACTTTACAAGTGCTTTAATTAGATTAGCTGTTTAAACCACATGGATAAAGCAGTATGGCTGAATACTAAGAAGAAAACAAAAAGGAATATTCATATCTGAGATCCTGAAATAGTCAGCATCTGCATAGAACTTTGAGCAAAATAATAAAAGAATAAAAGAAAATGAAAAAATTCAGTTATCCTAATGCATTTTAAAATATAAATGAAATATAGAAATTCACATAAAAATACTAAATTCTGCATTCTATGTGATCACAGTGGAGTCAGACTAGTTCTGAACAATGCAGTAAAAGTCAAAAAACATTCAAATACTTGAAAGCTGAACTACACACTTCTGAATAACTCCTGAGTTACAGATCAGATCAAAGAAGAAATTCAAAACTTTCTTAAATGTAATGACAATCAAGAGACATCACAAAGGAACTTATGGGACACAGCAAAGGCAGTTCTAAGGGGCAAATTTATCACACTAGGAGCGCATATTAAAAAAACAGAAGAAGAGCATGTAAATAACCTAAAAAAGAAATTGAAACACCTAGAGGAGCAAGGAAAAGTTAATTCTAAAACAATTAGAAGGACAGAAATAACAAAAATAAAATCAGAAATATCAGAGATTGAAATAAGATCCACTATACACGAAACTAATAAATCAAAAAGTTGGTTCTTTGAAGGAGTCAACAAAATTGACAGACCCCTGGCAAGATTAATCAAAAAAAGGAGAGGGGAGACTCAAATAAACAAGATTAGAGACCCAACGGGAACAATCACAACTGATATCCAAGAAATTCAGTCCATTATGAATAAGTACTACCAGGGCCTATGTTCAAAGAAACAAAAAAATCTAGTAGAAATGAATGATTTCTTAAATAAATATAGGCTACCCACATTGAACAATGAAGAGGTAAACAAATTGAACAAACCAATTTCATACAATGAAATTGCAGAAGCAATCAGGGAAATGCCAACCAAAAAGAGCCCAGGTCCAGATGGTTTCACTGCAGAATTCTACAAGACGTTTAAAGATGAAGTAACACCTATACTCTTGAAACTCTTCTGAGAAATAGAAGCAGAAGGAGCAATACCAAACTCATTTTATGAAGCTAATATTACTCTCATCCCCAAACCAGGGAAAGACCCAACAAGAAGAAGAAAATTACAGACCTATCTCTCTAATGAAAACAGACGCAAAACTCCTCAATAAAATTCTAGCCAACAGAATCCAGAAACAAATTTTAAAAATTATACACTATGATTAAGTAGGCTTCATCCCACAGATGCAAGGCTGGTTTAACATTTGCAAATCAATGAATGTAATACATTACATCAATAGAACTAAGTATAAGAACCATATGATAATTTCTCTGGACATGGAAAAGGCATTTGACAAAATACAATATCCATTCATGTTGAAAGCACTAGAAAAAATAGGAATAAGAGGTACATTCCTTAAAATAATTAAATGACAAGCCTACAACCAGTATTGTACTAAATGGAGAAAGACTGGAACCTTTTACCTTAAAATCAGGAACTAGACAGGGATGCCCACTCTTCTCCACTTCTCTTCAATATAGTGCTGGAACCCTTAGCCAGAGCAATAAGGCAAGAGAAGGACATCAAAGGGATCCACATAGGGAAAGAAGAAATTAAACTACCCTATTCACAGATGACATGATCCTCTACTTGAGTGACCCAATAAGCTCCACTCCCAAACTCCTACAATTAATAAACCACTTTAGCAAAGTGGCAGGATACAAAATTAACATTCAGAAGTCAGTAGCCTTCTTGTACACCAACAATACACAAACAGAAGGCTAAATCAAGAAAATGATCCCATTCGCAATAGCCCCCAAAAGAATAAAATACTTAGGAATGAACTTAACCAAAAATGTAAAGAAATTATTCAATGAAAACTATAAAAGCCTAACGAAAGAAATTAAAGAGGACACTAGAAAATGGAAAGACATCCCATGCTCATGAATAGGGAGAACCAACATAGTGAAAATGGTTATACTGTCAAAATTGATATACAAATTCAATGCAATCCCCATGAAAATCCCAAAGACATTCTTTACTGAAATAGAAGATACAATCCAAAGGTTCATATGGAACAAGAAAAGACCTAGAATAGCCAAAACAATTCCAGGCGAAAAGAGAAATGCTGGTGGTATTACAATACCAGACATCAAACCCTAGTATAGAGCCATAATAACAAAAACAGCATGGTATTGGCACAAAAATAGATCAGAAGATCAATGGAACAGAATAGAAGATCCAGAAATAGAACCACATACCTATAGTCAACTTGTGTTTGACAAAGGAGCCAAAGATATACAGTGGAACAAACACAGCCTATTCAATTATTGGTGCTGCCAAAACTAGGCAGCCACATGCAGAAAACTAAAAATTGCCCCTAGCCTTTCGACATGCACAAGTATTAACTCAAAGTGGATCAAAGACCTCAATGTCAGACCAGAAACAGTGAAACTGCTACATGATAATGTAGGAGAGACACTGGAACTCACAGGCACAGGCAAAAGATTGCTGAACAGAATCACAGGGTCACAACAGATTGCAGAGAGACTCGATAAATAGGACTACCTAAAAATAAAATGTTTCTACACAGATAAAAGCACAGATACAAAAGTAGAGAGACAGACAACCAACTTGGAAAAGATATTTACCAAGAATTCATCTGACAAATGCTTAATATCCAGTGTCTACAGGGAACTCAAGAAACTAATCCCCCCCAAACCTAACAAATCATTCACTAAATGGGCAAGGGAACTAAAGAGAGACTTATCAAAAAAAAAGATTAAAATGGCAGAAAAACATATGAGAAAATGTTTATCATCCATGGTCATAAAGGAAATGCAAATAAAACAACCCTTAGATACCACTTTACCCCAATTAGAATGGTGAAGATTTTGAAAATGACAGATACTGGCAGGGTTGTGGAGAAAAGGGAACCCTACTACACTGCTGGTGGGATTGTGAACTAGTTCAGCCACTCTGGAAAGCAGTGTGGAGTTCTCTTAAAGAAGTGAAAATTGACCTTCCCTAGATCCTGCCATACCACTTCTGGGCATCTACCTTGAACATCATAACCCAAGATATGATAAGGACACCTGCTCAGCTATATTTATCTCTGCACTATTCACAATAGCCAGGTGATGGAAACAATCTAGATGCCTTAATGCAGATGAATGGATACAGAAAATATGATATATATATATATACACAATGGAATTCTACATAGCCAACAAACAAGATAAAATAATGGCATTTGCAGGGAAGTGGATGAATCTAGAGTGAATCATGTTGAGTGAGACAAGTCAAGACCAAAGGAACAAAAGGCGCATGGTATCCTTAATATGTGGCTATTAGATCCAAACAGTACAAGAGTAAGGACTCAAAAGTTGCATACCCAATGCTATGGACATGGTACTGGAAATATAAACACAACTACATAGATATAAAAACTTATGACTCCACAGACATAATGTTTTATTACATAGGTTTAGTACGTATCTATGACATACAAATCCTCAGCCTAATTTTGATTATGTTCTAAAATCTAAGTGCCAGTGATTGTATATAGAGATTCCCTTCTTGAATACATGTTTGTTAAACATGTCATTTGAAATATGATGTAAAAATTAATGTTAATAAATTCTTTAATAAAAAAGAAAAAATGCTAAATTCCCAAATTGATCAAAGAAGAAATAGTTGTATAATGAATTAAAATGTTGAACTTGCAGTTAACAATATTCCCACAAAAGGCACCAACCTTAAGATAGTTTTATTGATGAATTCTATAAATAGAAATCAGTATTTTTCCCATCCTCTGAAAATAATATGAGAGAACTGGGATGGTGGCTCTTAACTGGAAACTCAGTTCAAAAGGAGGCTAAAGGGGAAGGATCGCGGCTTGACGCCAGCTCAAGATTAAAAATACTTATTCTTAAAAAACAAGCCATACATAGTGGCACACATCTGTAATCCCAACTATGTGGAAAACAGAGGTAGAATTGTGCTCTGAGGGCAGTGGTAGGCAAAAGCAGGAGACCTTACCTGAAATGGACAATTTTTCTCTTTAAAGAAAAAAGAAGTAGGCATGTGGTACAGCACCTGTCCAGCAAGTGCAAAAAATGTCATTATATATTGATAAAGGAACCCACAATGACAACCTCAAACATTCAAGAGCCAAGTATTTAGACACATAAACTAAAATATTCCCAATGCAAGGCAGCAGGTATGCTGACAGTGAACTATGAAGTTTTACTTTCCTAGAAAAGGGACCACTGCTACAGTAATTAGAGAGATGATTGAGGAATCAGTAGTAGTCTGCATTTGACAATATTACCTCAAAGGAAACAGAGAAGGTTCATTTCTTTGAAAAGTTCAGACGGACCCCAAAACTGATCTTGTACTAGGCTCATAGTAAGAGAGTTTGATTTCAATCAAAAGTAAAAATTACACAGTTCATATTCAATACAAAAAATATCTCCGTGCGGAAATCCAACTGCTTCTCTAAATGCATCTTGAAGAGGAGATTAAAATCACAGCCAAAAATTGTTCAATGAGAATATTAATATCAACATTGCTTGATTATAGCTTATGAGAAATAGAAAAGCCAAGATTGAGTAGAAAACTTATAGCTCTAAATGCAAAGAAGTTAACACTCACCAAAGCAGGATGAAGATCACTTCAAGCTGTAACTATTTGAATCTTTTTTTTCATATATTTTTATTGTAATTAATAGAAGGGTTACATTGTATTTGCCAGATAGAAGGTACATTAATTCATGTACATTGATACCCTTTCTCATGTCTTGGTCCCCATTTCCCTCCCCCCTACCCCCAACTCTCATCTTGTTTTCCCCCCTTCCCTATCCAATTTCTAATAACCAAATACAAATATATCCACTATATCAGATAACAAGGTAAGATACTGTAACAATATGAGATAATCAAGGGATAGCAAAAGAGATGAGAGATAACATAGTACGTTAAAGACAACAATCACTCATTATATGGCTTTTGTTTCTATATCCTAGAGGTCCTTTCATTTAGCGTCATACTATATGGCCTTATGTATGTAGGTTTTGCTCTATTGCAAATCTCTGCTAGGAGAGCCCAAAGTTTCTACTGATTATGACAAATGAGGGAAACCATTGAGCCTATCTTCCTTTGAGTCTCGCTTACTTCACTTAATATGATTTTTTCTAACTCTTTCCATTTCCTAACAAATGGGGCAATGTCGTTCTTTCTGACAGCAGCATAGAATTCCATTGTGTATAAATACCACATCTTGTTGATCTACTCATCAACTGAGGGACATCTGGATTGGTTCCATATCTTTGCTATGGTAAATAGTGCTGCAATGAACATCGCTGTGCTAGTGGATTTAGTCTGACCTTGTTTCTGGACGAGTGGATAAATGCCAAGGAGTGGAATTGCTGGGTCATAGGGGAGCTCTATGTTTAGTCTTTTGAGGAACTGCCATACTGCTTTCCATAGTGGTTGAACAAGTTTGCACTCCCACCAGCAGTGTAGTAGTGATCCTTCCTGACCACATCCCCTCCAGCATCTGTTGTTATTAGTTTTCTTGATCTTGGCCATTCTAACTGGAGTGAGGTGGAATCTTAGAGTTGTTTTGATTTGCATTTCTTTTATGACCAGAGATGTTGAGCATTTCATTTCTTCATGTGTCTATAGGCCATTTTTGTTTCTTCTTCAGAGAAGACTCTCTTTAAGTCTTAGGCCCATCTTTTAATGGGATGGTTGTTTCTTTGGAGATTAGTTTTGGGGTGATTCAATTTTTTGAGCTGTTGATATATTTTAGATATGAGGCCTTTATTCGTTGTGTGGTTGGTGAAGATCTTCTCCCACTCTGTAGGCTTCCTAATTAATTTACTAGCTATGTCCTTTGCCATACAAAAGCTCTGCAGTTTAATGCAGTCGCACTTATCTAGCCTTTCTCTGATTTGTTGTGATTTCTTATTAAGAAAGTTTCGACCTGTGCCAAGGAGGCCTAGTGTATCTCCTATTCCTTCTTGTAAAGTTTTCAGTGTGTCAGCTTTTACCTCCAGGTCTTTGATCCATTTGGAGTTAATTCTAGTGCAGGGTGACAAAGAAGGATCCAACTTTAGTTGTCTGCAGGTGCTTATCCAGTTCTGCCAGCACCACTTGTTGAAGAGATTGTCTTTTTTCCATTCATTTTTATGGCTCCCTTGTCAAAGGTTAGGTGGCCATAGGTCTGTGGTTTAATATCTGGGTCCTCAGTTCTATTCCATTGGTCTTCAGGCCTGTTCTTGTGCCAGTAGGCTGTGTATGACAAACCCACAGCTAGTCTTATACTTAATGGCGAAAAGCTAAAGCCATTACCTCTAAAATCAGGAACGAGACAAGGATACCCACTCTCTCCACTCCTCTTCAACATAGTATTAGAATTCCTAGCCAGTGAAATAAGGTAAGAAGCAAGCATAAAGGGTATCCAAGTAGGCAAAGAGGAAGTAAAACTATCCCTTTTTGCAGATGACATGATTCTGTATTTAAAGAATCCTATAGACTCCACTCCCAAGCTCCTTGAGCTGATTCAAAACTTTGGAAGGGTAGCAGGGTATAAAATTAACCCTCAAAAATCAACCGCCTTCCTCTACGCCAACAGTGAGAAAAATGAGGCAACAATCAGAAAAGCAACTCCTTTTGCAATAGCTTCAAAGAAAATAAAGTACCTAGGAATTAACTAAGAATGTAAAGGACCTTTTTGATGAAAACTTTAAAACCCTAAAAAAGGAAATTAAAGCCGAAATGAGGAAATGGAAAAACCTCCCATGCTCCTGGATTGGAAGAATCAACATTGTGAAAATGACAATCTTGCCAAAGGCTATCTACAAATTCAATGCAATACCCATCAATATCCCAATGTCATTCTTTAAAGAAATAAAACAGGCAATCCAAAATTTCATATGGAATAATAAAAGACCCCGTATAGCAAAAACACTTCTTAGCAGAAAGAACAGCGCAGGAGAAATTTCAATACCAAACTTTAGACTCTATTACAGAGCTATAATCATCAAAACTATTTGAATCTTAAGCAGAAATGCAGAGAAACTTTTTTGAAACTTAAGCAGAGCCTCTGGAAAACGCAGTGGCTCACTTACCCCTCTCCTGTAGGAGTTTTCCTGTTTGGGAGAAGAAAATCTTCTTAGATAGCCTATAAGTCCAAGTGCAATTATTTCAAAGCACTGACTTCTCTGAGTTCCCCTGGAAAATCTCACAAGATTTATTCCTTTATCTTGTAAAAACAAGAGATTCAAAAAGCAAATTAGGGATGGTCCAACAAGGCAGATAAGGAGCAAACAGCATGTCTTATTCTTCTCAATCACTTGAGAAAACAGCTTCTTAGAGAAATGGATGACGAAAAGAATACATTTACAATTAATATTGGATAGACATTGACACAGACAGTTTCAGAAACTCTGGTTATGTAAGGAAGAGAAAACATATGTCAATGTTGAGTCTACAGTGACCCACAGCACAGCAGATCATCATGTTTTTGGCCATAAAGTTAAGCTTTAACAAATACGAAAAATAGAAATCATTCCCTACCTTTCAGGTCATATTTGAATGAAACAAGAGAAAATGCAGAAATGATTTAAACACTTAGAGAATGAATGATACACTTTTTGTTGTTGGTGGTGGTGGTGGTAGTCATGGGGCTTGAACTCAGGTTCTAGGTGTTGTACCTAAGCTCTTTGGTTAGTGCTCTTAGTTCTTTGAGCCACAGCTCCACTTCCATTTTTCTGGTGATTTCTCTGGAGATAAGAGTTTCATGGACTATCCTGTCAGAAATATCAAGATCCTCAGAGATCTCAGCTTACATGATACATCAGTGGGCCAATGGAAAAAAAATCAGAGGAAAATTTAAACATTTCTAGACTCAAATGAAAGTGAACTATAACATACCAGAATTGGTGGGACACAGCACTGAAAGCTCTAAGAGGTTAGTTTATAGTTATGAGTGCTTACATTTTAAAAAATCAGAAATTTCAAGTAAATAATAATATAACTCAAAGTCTTAGAAAAATAAGAACAAGTCAAGCTGAAAACTAATGGAAAGAAGCCGGATGTGATGGCTCACAACGATAATTCTAGCTACTCAGGAGGCTGAGATCTGAGGATCAAGGTTCAAAGCCAGCCCAGGCACAAAAGGACCTGAGATTCTTATCTCCAATTAACCTCTAGAAAAATGGGAAACGGGGCTTAGCTTAAGGGTAGGGTGGTAGCCTTGAGCTGAAGAGCTCAGGGACAGCGCCCAGGCCCAGAGTCCCAGCCCCATGACCGCCCCCACACACACACACACACACAAAAAAAGTTATGGAAAGAAACCAGAGAACACAGCTGAACTGATGTGCTATTATATAAATGATCAATAAAAATAAAACAGATACCATTGAAACACAGAAATCACTAGGGATTGCTTTGAAAACATATGAAAATCTAAATGAAATTGATAAATGTCTACACATATGTGGTCTGCCAAAATTAAACAAAGAGAATAGTTTGAAAAACCTAAACAGAGCAATCACAAGAGACTAATGCAGTAGTGAATTGTACTAACAAAGAAAATCCAGGACTAGACAGATTTACTGCTCAATTTTATAAGATCTAATGCTCTTCAAACTAATACATAAAATAGAAAGGGAAAGAATGCTTCCAAGCTCCTTTTATAAAGTCAGTATATCCACAATAGCAAAACCTGATGAGTGCACACCAAAAATAGAAAACCATAGACTAATGAATAAAAAAGTTCAATGTAACTTAGGAAGCAGAAATTGGAAGAACTATAGTTCAGGGGAAGTCTGGGCAAAAGGGTAGTGACCTCTTTACTCAACAAGTACCATAGGTGTAGCAGCACATGCTGGTAATCCCAGCTATACATAAGTAGGTAGAGTATGCTCTGAGGATGACCCAGAAAAAATATGTGAGACCTTATCTAAAAAACTAACTAAAGCCAAAAGGACTAGAAGTAAGTTGCCAATAGTAGAGTATTGCTTTAACAAGAACAAGGATTCTGAGTTCAAGGTCTAGTATGCCTTGTCCCCCCTCAAAAAACTCTCAACAAAATGCTTGTAAAATTAATTTAACAATATATTAAATAGGCCATACTTTGTTAGCATAGTTTCATTATAGTCATGCAAGGATTCAATATATGCAAATCAATAAAAATAATATATAATGCAAATAGAATCAAAGGCAAGAATCACATTATTATCATAACAGATGTAGGAAAAAACATTAAAATTAAACATCCCTTTATGGTTAAAGCCTTGAAAGAAATATGTAAGGAAAGATCATACCTTAAAGGTCAACTAGCTGAAACCCAACATCATACTGAATGGGGGAAAAAATCCTGAAAGCATTTCTTTTAAAGTCAGAAATTAGACAAAGAGGTCCATAATCATTGCTTTTATTCAATCTAGTGATTGAAATCTTAATTAGAGCAATAAGGCAAGAGGGATGGGGGAAAGATACACATAGGAAAGAAGTCAGATAACCCTATTTGTAAATGAAATAACTCTATACTTAAAGGATTCTAAGACTCTACTTTTTTGCCCCTGATGAACAAATTCAGAATATTAGCAGGATACAATACTAATTCTATTTTTTATATGCTACTAATGGGCCTCCTGGCAAAGAAATTAGGAAAATAATCCCAAACACAACCTCAAAAAGAATAAGATGCCTAGGGATAAACTTAACCAAGGAGGTGAAACATCTCTATAATGAAAACTATAAATAGGGGCCGGGAGTGTGGCCTAGTGGTTGAGTGCTTGCCTAGCAGGCACGAAGACCCAGTTTTGATTCCTCAGTACCACAAACATAGAAAAAGCCACAAGTAGCTAAGCGCAGTAGCTCACATCTGTAATCCTAGCTACTCAGGAGGCTGAGATATGAGGATCATGGTTCAAAGCCAGCCTAAGGACTAAAGTGGTGAGACTTTTATCTCCAATTAACCACCAGAAAACCAGAAGTAGCACTGTGGCTCAAGGGACAGGGAAGTAGCCTTGAACTGAAGACCTCAGGGAAAACACCCATACGAAGGCCCAGAGTTCAAGTCTCATGACGACAAAAAAAAAGCCAGGAGTGGTGCTGTGGCTCAAGTGGTAGAGCATTAGCCTTGAAAAAGCCCAATGACAGTGCGCAGGCACAGGACTGGCAGAAGAAAGACAGAGAAAGGCGGGGGGGAAGGAGGGAGAGAGGGAGGAGAGAGAAAAAGGGAGAGAGGGAGAGAGAGAGGGAGGAGAAAGACAGGGAAGGCGGAGGAGGAAGGGAGGGAGGGGAGAAGGAGGGAGGGAGGAAGGAAACTATAGAAAACTGAAGAAAGAAATTGAAGAAAATCCCGAAAGATAAGAAGACATTCCATTTCCATGATTTGGCAGAATATTATTAAAATGGCCATTACTGTATATTACTTTAGCAAGCTACATATTGAATTTGATTCTCATAAAAATTTCAATGGCATTCTTTAAATAACAAATTCAAATTTCTTCATAAATTATGTTCTCTTTATTCTTCTAATGAATTATCATCTAATCATTAAAAGCCTCTGGTCATCTATACAGTTTTACTTTTACTCTGAAGCTTTTCTGAAAGCATAGCAATCAGCTGTGAGCTATGGCATGTACAATACTTGTCCTCAACAAAAGTAAGTATCTCAAAAGCTCATAGATAACTACGTCAATTATTTGAAGGTTATTGGCTTCTGATAACATTGATTCAGTAACTTTGACATCACATTACTGAATTTTGCAAGGGATTTCAGAACTACAGAGAAGCTGAAGGTTCACAAAATCACTAAGCAATGATCAAGATGATAAACCTCAGATTACAAAGGACTAAATGAACTGATGAGAAATAATTATGGGTTTTGTTTAAATTATGATGTCTGCATTCAAGAAACTTGCTATGGGTTTCTCTTTAGCTATCTAAAAGTCAATATTAAAACAAAAACAAATGAAAACAGGCAACAAGAAAAAAGAACAAATTATAATGTAGCCACTACCTGATGAATGTAACTGCAAACCCTCTGTACATCACCCCAACAACAACTACAACAACAAAGAACAAACTGAAGAAGTGGAAAGAACAGAAGTCATAAGCGTAAAAGCAGGAGAGAGTTTAGCAGAACAAGAGGGATGAGCTTGTTCAAAGTGCACTAAACACAAACTATTGCAATGAGCATGTGTATGCTAATAAAAACAGACTACAAGGCTGTTTTGATTAGAGGAAACGTCAGGGACTGTTGCCAGAGAGAAGACAGCATGAGGGGTTCTCTTCCCAATTTCCATGTACCTCAAAGGCACTTATGATCCATAACAAAAAACGTTTTAGAGGCATCTCAAGGACAGGAGAATCTCACAAGGCAGAAGGTTAGCAAGGATTTATTTTAGCAGGAATGCAAAGGAGAAACATCTGCATCACACACAGGAGATGAGAATAAGGTAGAATCAAAATGGTGGTTCATGTTTCACTGCATCTATTCCATGGGCTCCATCTCAAATTCCACCTAGACATATATGATCACAGCTCTTGTTACTAAAAACTGGAGACAGTCTAAGGTGAGCTTATCAGTCATTACATGAAGACTTCACTTGCCAGGTATGCCCTTTTATTTTTTCTCTCTCCCTATGCGAGGTGTTTGCAGCTTCTTAACTTCTAAAGGGTAAAGCAGATACATATTTTATTCTTCTATGCCATACTGTTCTGGTGACTTTACTTCCTTTTTATGTTGTCTAAAAGGGAAGGTGACAGGAAGAAAGCCTGCTGTTCTGATTTTCCTGGTTTGCTCCCTGATTCTGGCCTGAGTATGGTCATTTTGATATTTTTATTATCCTTAATTTCCCTGTCCTCTCTTCTATCCGGCTTCAGAACCATTTGCCTGAAATAGACCACAGAGCAGCAATTACCAGAGGCTGAAACCAGCTCCAGCATAAAAAGATTGACTCACCAGACTACTAAAAGTAGTAGCTTAGGCAGCTAAGTGGGTATGATCAGGAAAGAGGAAAAGCTACAAGATACCATTCTAAAACACCAGGTGACCCATACCCTGAGCCAGTGACTAAGATAATGGGCCTATATCCTCCTTATGACACTCACTCCCCATATGGAAATCAGGGATGCTGTTCTACAACAACATCCTGACCTTGCACAGGCAGCTATTAAACTGGAGAGGACAAAAGAAGATCAAATGGGCAAGCATGTGTTTTCCCATGCCCCAGTAGTCACTGATCAGTCAGTAAGTCACCTGGAGAGGGCCATGAAGAGAGGGCCCCAGTTTCACACCACTGAGTAACCTCACTTTACTACATGAAAGCCCAATCCTTGACAGCTTCCCATGCAATTTGTCCAGCCAAAATGCTTACCTCACACCTGGAGCTGCACTCTTGCTTTGTTACTAAATCACTCTATGCCTCCTTGCTACACCTGGCCAGCACCCTAATCTTACACATCTTACCCAAGAAGTGAGGATAACTCCCAACACTCACAATCACCAGTAAATAGACCAAGAGCATCATTTACCCAAGGGGACTTCACCAACTACCTATCTATTCATCTATCCATTCAACAAATACCCGTCTATCCATCCATCCATCCATCCATCCATCCATCTTTTCATTTATCTATCTGTATAATACCGTTAAACCTAAATTCCAATACTTTGTTTTCTCCTTTTTAGGGTGCTGGAAATGGAACCCAGGTTCTCATGTATGTTAAACATACACTCTACCACTATGCTACATCCCCAGTCATGGTAATAATCTTCAAATCTTTCTACAGTAACAGATACTCATGAAGAAAAAAAAAATCCCAATCAATTTCATTCTTCATATAGACTCTTAAAAGACCTGAATCAATGAATAACTTTAAGGAAAAATGGGAAGGTTGTAAGATAGTTCCAAGGTGTCACTCCCAGTGTCCCACTGAGTGAGCTTATGTGTCTATTGAGGCCTGAGGACAATAGCCCAAGCAAAATACAACAGGGAGGAGGAGATTGAAATTTAGTAGCAAAATTATTGGCTTCATGTTAGGCATCAGGATTAATACATTTTCTTTTGTTGCCACATTCAAAGACTGAGATTTTTAGTAATTGCTTCCTTAGTTACTTTGCACAGATGAAATTTGATCCATGATATTTTAAGAGTTGTCAAAGAAAAAAAAATGCTTTGTAACAGACAGGAAGCAGTGACCCCATGCAATGGGTGCAGTCCATAGACAACCAATTTAATCAAGGGGGAATTCAGAGTACTCAGGGAAAGCAATTGATTTTTCAAGAGAAAAGTCAGCAGGATCAAGCAGCCAGTTGGGATGAAAATCCCTTGAATCACCCCTATCACTGTGTTTTCTAGCAACCAACTCCCGCCTGCATATAGTGTAATAGCCAAATTACTATAATTATCCTACAACACAAGTGGCATATCAACATTTTTTTAAACATGGAAAATTTTTTTGCATAATCTTTCATTATTATTGTTCAGCCTTCCATTTGGAGATGGAAAACAACAACAAACTGTGATCTACCCCCAAAAGAAAAAGGGTCACCAGAGAGAACAAATAAAAGGGTTATTTACATGTGAATATACTGAGATGTGTTTTACAGGCAAATACACTCTTGAAATTCATTAAAGGCCTTCTCCCCTGCTTCATAAATATGGGCAAAAGAGACATCGCCTACTGAGAAAATAATCCCAGCACATAATGATCATAACGAATATAAATAAAGCCACTTTTCTTTCAAAGACCTCCAGGCCCTATATCAGAATGCATTTGTATTTTCTACCCTGGTGAAATGAATCTGACCGACTACTAGGGGAGCAAGGCTGAGTCACATTACAGGTTGTTCCCAGTGCTGAAGAGGGGAATAGGAATGTTCATCTCAAGCATCTAGCACTTCATAAAATAATAGATTCTGAAGTGGTTGTCATCGTTTGTTGATGCTTTTGTTTTTGAAGACACTGGAAAGGGCTTAGAAACCAGCCTTGGAATGAAGATGGGAAATGGGCAGCAGGTTTTGTTCAACAACAACAACAACAACAATAATAATCACCCCAAAGTTGAGGGCAATAATAATAATAATAAATACCTCAAAAATTGAGGGCAATTTCTCTTAGCTGCAGCTCTGCGTTTCAGGTCTGGTTCATTTTCTTCCTAGTATAAGTCCAAGGGTTCTACTCTGAGAAACCTCTATGGTGCTGTCTGGACTATCAAATCTGAAGATAATAAATGATTCAACTTTGACACAGATCAAGTCTTATTCACTTACTTTTTCAACAATTCTCCCAAAGCATTAACACTCACATAGTTCTACTCTTGTCAACTTTGGTTTTCTATGGCTAAAACCATAGTTAAAGCTTTGGAAGAAGGACATTTTTCTGCCTTCATATGATAAAGGTTTCCCTAGATTAAGGAAAGATTGGGAGAAAATGAAGGTGGGTCAAAAAAAAGAAATGAGGGAGGGGGTTACACTGTTCAAAAAGAAATGTACTAATTACCTGATTTATTAACTGTAACCCCTCTGTATATCACTTTTATAATTAAAGGAAAAGGGTAGAGATCAATGGGAAAGGAAGTCTTGCCTAGAATGATGGAATCTGAGTTCAAACTCCAGCACCATAGCAAAACATTTTAGAAAGACAAAATCCAAACTGTAACAAATATATTACCCTATTAGGTTTTGTATGAATATTAAGGCAGAGTTTTCAGGTGAGGTAGGTAAATTTAAAGGATGCTAAAAGGAAAATAGAAAGAGAAGCTAAATCTTTTTTTTTTTGGTAGGTCATGGGGTTTGAACCTGGCCTGGGTGCTGTCCCTGAGCTTTTCAGCTCAAGGCTACCACCATACCCTTGAGCCAAACCTTACTTCCTGTTTTTTAGGGGTTAGTTGGAGATAAAGAGTCTCAGGTCCTTTTGTGCCAGGGCTGGCTTTGAACCTTGATCCTCAGATCTCAGCCGCCTGAGAAGCTAGGATTACAGGCATGAGCCACTGCACCCAACATGCTAAATCTCTGTTCATTTCTCCACATCTGACTTCAGAGACTCTGCAAAGAAATATAAATTGGACATTTCTATACATCAACTTCACAAAGAAATCCCATAGAGAAGTGTAAATATTCCTATTAGGGTACCAGACTTTAAAAAAAAAAAAGCACATGTTGAAGTGTCACTAACAAAATCAAGCCTGTACCTGTAGAGCAAGAGCTAACACCATGTCCTTCTGTTTGGCCTTCTCACTGTTTATCAGATAAGACTCCATCATCAGGAATCTCAGGTGGGACTTTTAAGAAGGAAGTCAAAGTAAATAAATGAGTAGTGTGAGGTCAATAAAACTCATATAGATCAGAATCTAAAAAATGTAGAGTGTGTGTGTGTGTGTGTGTGTGTGTGTGTGTGTGTGTGACTAAAGATAGGACAGAACTCTATCCTTTGAATGTGTACTTGTCTGGCTTTTCTGATAATTCTTCTTATAGCTCAAGTCTGAGTCATCCTCAAAAAAAAAAATTTCGTTTGGTTGGTTGTGGGGCTTGAACTCTGGACCTGGGCTTTGTCCCAGAGTTTTTTTTTATTTTATTATTTTTTTTTGTCAGTCCTGGGCTTGAGCTAAGGGCCTGAGCACTGTCCTTGGACTTTCTCAAGGCTAGAGCTCTACCACTTGAGCCTCAGCACCACTTCCGGCTTTTTTCTATGTATGTGGTACCGAGGAATCGAACCTGGGTCTTCATGCATGCTAGGCAAGCACTTTAACCACTAGGCCAAACTCCCGGCCCTGTCCCAGAGTTTTTAAGCTCAAGGCTAGCGCTCTACCACCTGAGCTATAGAGCCACTTCCTGTTTCTGGTAGTTAATCGGAATTAAGACTCTTATAGGGTTTCCTGCCAGGGCTTTGAACTACGATTCTCAGATCTCAGCCTCCTGAAGAAGCTAGGATTACAGATGTGAGCCATCGGTGCCCAGCTTTCATCAAACTTTTGTTGATGTAGTCAAAAGACCATTTTTTAGACTGAGTAGCAATCCCCACCTTTTCCCTGGGGGATATCCTCAGGATTCTACCAACCCAAATGACATTGCTGTTACCCTCATTTTTGACATAGCCTTATAGATTTATATCACAAAACCTCCCTACCCCCCAAAAAAGGCAGAGGGAGGAAATATTGAGATGTAGAGTCAAAATCATGATGAAAACAATGTTTTATGGCACTTGCTACCAAGTGGGCAAGATGAGCTAGAGTCCTAGAACTCAGCCTAGATTCCTGGGAAACAGAGATTAAAAAGGACTGAAGAGTGAGCAGAGTCTGAAACCAGATCAGAGAAACCCACTGAGTAAGAATTGGGAGATCAGACAACTGGGTTTACAGCATCTAGAGAAAGAAAGTAACTTCCAGAAGAATGTCAACTCAAGTGCAACCTCCTTAACACATACCACCACCCTAGCTGGGATCAGAGGAAGAAAGGAAGATATCATGTAGCCTCCAATAGTCTGACATGTGTCTCCTCCTTTCCCACTCTCCAAAGCTGAAGTCTAAACCCCCTGTATCAGAATGTGACTGGAGATAGAGGGTTTAAAATTGTGAAATCAGAACAAAATATAGCCATTTCAGGCTTAGATCTCATCTTGCTAAAAAGACACAATGACTGGAAATGTGTCCATGATCCCATCCCCTAAAACCTGTAAGACCCCTCTCCCATCCTCTATAGGCATCTCCCGTTCTCATGAGGAAGATTAATCTTATGTTACCTAAAACTAACCCAGACCCCACAGAAACGTAATTAACTCAGGAAGTTCCCAAACAAGCTGTGAACTAATAACTCCCCACAGCAGAACTCAGTAACAAAAGGCAAGAAACTAAATGGAGGAGCCCAATCAAGAAGAGGCATATGGGCAGCTCTCCCCTTTCTGCCACAGTTGCTGACCATTCCTCTTGCCCACCAAGACTACAAGCCAAAGTCAGGTAGAAAAAGATAGGGTAGTTCAAATGACTCCCCAGAAACTCGTTAGGATTTGAGTGGTCACTCACTGTGATATAACAAAGTTGTGCAATCCTATTGGCTCCTGTGTGTGGTCAACTAGCACCGTATGGTCAGTGTGTTATAAAAACCCTGGGAACAAAGGAGTCAGGGCTCTCAACTCTGACCCGCTGCATTGGTGATGGTTGCCAAGGCTTGAGCTTGTAATAAAAGACTTTCATGTGCTTTCATTGGATTTGGCTCCTTGATGGTCTTTGGGACCATCAAGGCATTACAAAATGAGGTCATAAAAGTCCTAATCTGATATGACCATTTTCCCCCCTATTTTTGGCTGTTACTATGGTTTGAACTCAAGCCTCACTTTGCTACGTAGGCTCTTTACTACATGAGCTACACGCCAACCACTTGACTGGTGTTCTTGTAAAAAGAGAAAATTTAGACAAGAGAAGGGTACAGGGGAAACCCCTGTGAGGACACGGGTAGAAGACGGATGTCTTGCAAGCTAAGAAGAGAGGCCTCAGTAGAGACCAATGCTGCCAACACTTGTTCTCACAGACACCTGCCCTCAGAACTGCGAGATAATAAAGTTATATTGTTTACACCTCTTTTAAGCAATAGAAAGACCACAGTTTCGGGGCAGGGAGTTTTGCCTAGTGGTACAAGTGCATGCATGGAGGCCTAGGTTCAATTCCTTGATACCACATACACAGAAAAAGCCAGAAGTGGTGTCATGGCACAAGCGGTTAGAACCCTAGCCTTGGGAAAGGCCAAGGACACTGCTCAGACTCTGAGTGCAAGCCCCAGGACTGGCAAAAAACAGAAAGAGAGAGAGAGAGAGAGAGAGAGAGAGAGAGAGAGAGAGAGAGAGAGAGAGAGAGGGAGGGAGGGAGGGAGGGAGGGAGGGAGGGAGGGAGGGAGGGAGGGAGGGAGGAAGGGAGGGAGGGAGGAAAGACCATGGTTTCATAAAATACAGCTATAGAATAATATACAATACACACTGTCCTGAGTTACATAGTGCAAATACATTAGCAAGAATACTGCCATGCTCTACAGATGAGTATTTCATTCATATTTGGAATTTATATTGAGAGAAGAATTTAGAAGGGACCCTGGAACATCAAGTAAAATCTTGGGAAGAGAGGTTAAAAAACCTGAGAGTACTTAACATTCTAAAAGGTTTGGGGGCCAGGAGCATGGCCTAGCGGTAGAGTGTCAGCCTAGCATGCATTAAGCCCTTGATTCAATTCCTCGGTACCACATACACAGAAAAAGCCCAAAGTGGTGCTACGGCTCAAAGGGGTAGAGCTCTATCCTTAAGAAAGCCCAAGGCCCTGAGCCTATGCCCCAGGACTGGCAAACAAAAAAGGTTTAGTTTAGTCATTGCTGCTTTCGTTTTGACCCATACAAAGTGGTCCCAACATTACCTACTCCATAAGTGAAGAAACTCAGAAAAGAAGCTAAGGTAAGGTCAATAAAAAGGAATAAAAAGGTGTTTCCTGATAGCCAGTATAATTTTTAAATGATTTTAAAGTCAACACTGCTGTTTCATATAGGGATGTTATAAAGAAAATTCTGAAAGGCCCTTTAATATATAATAAGCAACACTTCTGCATAGCCTGGTTACAAAGGGGCTTACACTAATTATCCTTTTGAAAGCCCACAATTCTGTTATATAAAATTAAATTTATCCCTGCCAAGGAGCACATCAAATTCTACAGGGATTTTCTAAGGTGGGCCCCGGGTGTGTAATGAGATTTACAAGTCTGAACCTTGCAGGAGTCTTTTAAAACAGTCATTTGTGTTGTCCAGAACACACCGGCCTACATGAGGAACAAAAGTTGCTTTATTTTTGCCTGTTTTTATTTTTATTTTTATTTTAACAAGTCAACGTGGTGATGCCAATACAGCTGTGGAAATGCAGGCTGTGCCCTATTTTGCCTTATGCATCATCAAGAAAATTGCCAGCTCAATTCTGATTCCAAAATCTTTATTGTGATGATGTAGCTAACAAAAGACACAGCTTGATTTGCAAACGCCACCCAGGGCCAGGGATTGGGCCAACTGGAAGAAAATGCTGTTTTGAGCCATTGTATTGTCACTGAAGGAGAATATTCATTAACTGCCAGCATATGGAACATCTTGATGTGGCTTAGTACATTTTCACAGACAGTATTTGAGGGATGGAGTTTTAGACTTCATTTGGTAGTC
The DNA here is from genome assembly GCF_031878675.1 of Megascapheus bottae. NCBI lineage: Eukaryota > Metazoa > Chordata > Mammalia > Rodentia > Geomyidae > Megascapheus > Megascapheus bottae. Next base: position 14,310,831 of record NC_143526.1, read on the forward strand.
TCCCATATAAGAAGAAAGTATTTTTCTAGTACCTACTACTGTTTTATTACCCATTTTTTCTTGCCAATCCTGGGCCTTGAACTCAGTGTCTGGGCACTATCCTTGGGCTTTCTCAAGACTAGTATTCTAGCCACAGCACTACTTCTGGCTTTTTTCTGTGTCTGTGGTACTGAGGAATAGAGCCCAGGATTTTGTGCATGCTAGGCAAGCACTCTACCACCAGGCAACATTCCTGGCCCCTCTTTAACGCCTTCTTTTAACATTCCAGGAACTGTTTTTCTTTTTTTTAGACAGAACCCTACTAGGTAACCTGAGCTAACCTTGAATTTGCTATGAAGTGAAAGCTGACTTCAAGCTTACTCACCTACCACCTTAGTTTAGTGCCAGAATTACCAGTATGTACCACCATGCCTAACTTTAGTACTTTTTATTTCTAAACCAAATTATCTGCTAGATAATAATTGTTACTAATTTTTCCTGTATTTGGACAAAATTTGCCTCCTTAGACCAATTTCCTATAGTTTTAAATACAAGTTTTAAATTACAAATGTGTAATACATATGTGCTCTCTCTGCCTCTATGTATGTATATATAGTCTATAGATGCATATATGTACATGGATATGTGTGTACATACATGTACCCATCGATACATGTATATATTTACATATGTGTATGTACACATACTGTGTGTAAAGAAGGAGCTAAAATTTGACCTGAAGAATGTTAAATCTTGACATTCTGCTCTGAAGAGTGAGCAACTGCAACATTTCATAGCTGGTAGGAAAATATAGATCTTGAATCGAAGATATAAGAAGTAACTTATTTGGGAGATGATTCCAGGAATCACAAGGAAAGTGAAGAAGAGAACAACAGAGAAAGGAGGGAATGGACCAAGTGTGAATTGCCTCTTAGATGACCACATGAGTATCTGGGAGTTCTCTGACCTGAGGTGTGAGGGAGCTAGGGTTTCTCTATCTGTTTTGTATATGACAGCCTAGAGGAAGAAAAAGCAACTTCAAAAAAAATTAGAGGATCTACACTGTGCTTGTCATTGAGCTAAAGCACATCACAGGGATTATCTCCGTTTATACATGACAACATTGAGCTATAACAAGGCTCCATTTCAGTGCTACCTGCACAGAATTTAACTACTAGAAAATGACAGGGTCACTTCACAGTTCAGGACTGTGCTTCTTCAGAGCACATTTGAGGGCTTTATTAGGAAACAGTTATGACATCAAATTTCTGTTTTAGGAATGGTGGTATTATCTGTCTAAAAGAAACACACTGGGCATCTGTGGCTCATGCCTGTAATCCTAGCTATTCTGGAGGCTGCCATCTGAGGGTTGTGGTTCAAAGCCTGTCCGTGCAGAAGAGCCTATTATAAAAAGGCTCTTATCTACAATTAACCACCAAAGAGTTGAAGTGGGGCTATGGCTCAAGCACTGAACAAAAAGTTCAGGGACAGAGCCCAGGCTCTGAGTTCCTAGGACTGATACTCTCCACTGTTGCTTTACAAGGTCCCTATGATGAGTGTGTGTAGTCACATTACATCTATAACCCATACATTTGGTTTTCCCATCCAATGGATACGATCAGTTAAAGTGCAACTTTGCAATTGTCTAGAATGCCAAATATTTTGATATCAATCAACAGGCTCCCTTTCCTATTTATGAATCATCTTGCTGAAAGCTTACACACAGGAAAACTAAGTACAACACAAAATGTCCTGGTTTTACCTTGGAGAGATTCATGTGCTAAACATACATAAAATCACTAACAATGATGATCAACATTTATCAAGTTCTAAAATTGAGATATTGTGTAAGGCATTTCACTTGGCTTATCGCTGTGAAAATCCATGAGTCCTCTATGTGGCAAGTACTACTATTAATCCCCATACAGAGGAACTCAGGTTTAGGGAGGTGAATTATCATACCTATAGTGACTTGTCAGCTCATATCTATCTTGCACAAGTACACAACTGTGGATTTGGTAAGTCCTCAATAAACTTAAACCGTGAAGTCTGAGATTACCTCATTCATTTGGTGAAAATGTGATACAGACTTTATCTCACAAAGTTTACTTTATTCTTTCATACAGTAAGAAATTAGTTAATCCAGTTGAAAATGACTACACATAGTAGACCTGTCCTACATAAGGTTTTGTCAAAGACATAAACATAGTGATTGCTAGGATTAAATTTTGCAAGCCATATAGAACCTCAAAAAATTCTTTTTGTACTGCTAGAGATTGAACCCATATATAGCTACATCTCTAATCCCTAGAGTTCTTGATTTGAAAATGTATTATATGTGTGTATATTAATCTAAAAATGTTGCAATACTATTATTTCACCATAACACATACTTACTTTACCAATATACATTTGGAAGGCAAACATTCTAAAATTAGAAGTCCCTGGCTTTGATGTCACCATGTCTATACCTGTCCCTGAGGATGATATGTGCTCATGGACACATTGTAGCAGCATGTGATTAACCATGGGAATAACCCCTTCCATGGAAACGAAGAAGACACTCTGTTCAATCCATCGCTTGGCAAAAAGCACAGCTGTGTATACAACATGGGTTTATTTTCATGATGTGTTCCTGGGTTAGCCACTGTACCTTGACCTTTTGGTGGTTCCAGAATATCATCAGGATGTGGGACACAGAGTCCATGGAAAGGCCCCAAATCGAAGCATTCATGGAGCAATTTCATGTTCACACTTGAGCACACGCTCATGAACCCGACAGCTACACCTTCCACCTGGAACATTCAAAATATTCTGTTACTCTAGCAGACCTCAACTGACTTTTACTACAAAACTTTCATAAGCACATAGCATACTGGTGCACTTTGAATTGTGCTCCCAAGCAGCTCTAATGTCTGGCATAATGTATATTCAAATAACATGCTCTAGGAAATAGCCAACAAGTTACCACTTGTGGACATTCCAGAGATGGATAGTAACTTAAGGGAGTTGACAGAGAGCCCTTGAGGGGAAACTACTGAAACTTAACACTTGTGCCCTTCCTTCCAGAATCCCTCTGTCTATCCTCTGCCATCTGGTATCTTTTGTATTCCATCATAAGCCCAGGAGCCTCCTGTACACTATCTCCCTTCCATCAATGCCAGTTCGATTGGTCCCTAATTCAGGCAGAATGGGCATACTGACCAGCTCTTCATCAGGGAGAAATTCAATTTCTCTCAAATTCCTCTATTTATTGATTGGATAGTCTGATGGGAGGAGAGATGAGAAGAAGCTTGATGGGAAATGGCTGAGTGAAATAATGTGGTGTAAGGCCAGGCTGGTTCAGCATGTGTATGTTAACTCCAAATAAATCATTCCTCAGCATACTAACAGATACTGAATTAAAATGATTAGAAAAGTCCTCGCAAAGTTTAGTCTTTGATGAGGACTATACAACTTAAAAGTTTAAAAAAGTTGAGTAGCTGATGTAGACCTATTACTGACACCAAAATATAAGGTAACAAAAAATTTAGTTCTGCAGTATGACACTTTAGTAATTCTGTTCTTTTTTTCTGCAAGGAAAGTCTTTAAAATTTACAAACAGAGAGATAGTATAATTTTTAAATTCCACACAACTAATTTCTGTTGATTGTAAGTTGGTCTTAAGCAAGTTCTAAATTACAGATTAAAGTGTTCAATCTAAGTTTTTTAACAAAAAAAGCAGCATTTACTAATAAGTCCTGCCCCTCAACTATTCAGGTATCGTTTCTTCTGTTTTGTTTTCTTTTTTGGTGCCAGTACTGGGACTTAAACTCAGAGCCAAGATATTGTCCCTTAGTTTTTTCATTCAAGAATGGTAGTCTAACCATTTGAGTCATGGCTCCACTTCTGGATTTTGCTGGTTAATTGGAGATGAATCTCACAGAATTTCCTGCTTGGGATGGCTTTGTAGCGCAATCATCAGATCATGGCTTCCCAAGTAGCAAGGATTACAGACATGAGCCTCTGGCATCTAGCTCAGATATCACTTCTTTTTTTTGCCAGTCTTGGGGCTTGAACTCATGGTCTGGGCACTGTCCTTGGGCATTCTCAAGGACAGAGATCTACTACTTGAGCTTTTTCTGTGTATACGATACTGCGGATTTGAACTCAGGGCTTCGTGCATGCCAGGCAAACACTCTACGACCAGGCCAAACTCCCAGACCCAGATATTTCTTCTTGAGCTAGGCATTCTATTCCAAAAGTAGAAGAATTCAACAATTACCGGCACTCATTTCAAACAACACAGCATCCTTATATAAACACCCAAAGAAAATGGCCAATGCCTTAGCATCCTAAAGCAGATAATCAATCTGTGATATGCTTAATCTTTTAGATAACACAGGAAAAAAAATAGGTATGCAGGCCAGGAGTTTGGCCTAGTGGTTAAAGTGCTTGCCTAGCATGCACGAAGACCCGGGTTCGATTCCTTGGTACCACATATATAGAAAAAGCTGGAAGTGGTGCTGAGGCTCAAGTGGTAGAGCTCTAGCCTTGAGAAAGTCCAAGGACAGTGCTCATGCCCTGAGCTCAAGCCCACAACTGGCAAAAAAAAAAAAAAACAGGTATGCAACTTGGTTCTCCAATATGTCTTCCAGTTAAAAGCCATTTGTTCTTTCTCAAGGTCAGAGCTCTACCACTTGAGCCTCAGCACCACTTCAGGCTTTTTTCTATGTATATGGTACCGAAGAATCGAACCCGGGTCTTCATGCATGCTAGGCAAGCACTTTAACCACCAGGCCAAACTCCCGGCCCCAAGTCATTTGTTCTTAAGCACATCTGTTTTGAAAATAAATCTGAAATGCACTTTAACTTCTCCCAAAAATGGAATTCAAGAGAAATTCACATTTTCATTTTCTATGCATATTCCTTTTGTTATAGGACCTTCCAAATGATACTTGCAGTATAAAGACTGGATTTACACAGCTGTTTTATAAAGCCGTTGACACTTTAATAAAAGTCCAAAATAAACATTTTAATTTTTTTCCCAAATAACAAGTGATTGTTTGTCTTGTTTGCACTCGTGAACAAAGACTATGTATCTGCAGTTGTCTGGCTTCTCTGTAATTTTAGGCCCAAGACTCAGCAGACGCTGATTAACCAATCCATCTACCATATGTGCAGAAAGAGACGGCCAGCCTCATTCCCGGCAGGGAAAATTGGCATCCATCTTGGTTCACATGGAGATGTCCTTCTAATCTACAGCCATGCTGGCGCAACGAAACTTCCATGGCCTGAAATACCTTTTGCTGGCTTCACGGCGAGCTGCGTGTGCATGATAAGAATGTATTATTTATAAGACTGCTGTTAGTAATGAGCTATTACACTAATGGCTCATTGTGTTTGGAATTTGATTTCAAATGGCATGCATCACACATTCTGATGAAAATGAGAAAAACATGTTTTGCCATTACGAACAAAGATTTAGTGGTCTCCAATTCCACAACCTGTTATATTCCCATCACTCACCCGAGGTTGTAACAACTAACAAAAATTCAGAATTGAGAGACAACCACAGAGCAAGAACGTAAGAGAGAAGAGATTGCTCCGTGTTTAGGATTTTCTTCCAAATATCTGATCTGAGCAGCACTGTTCTTAAAATGAACTGGCAGGAGTAACCAAAAGCATCTTGGTTTATGCATGTGTTTTCTGGGGGAAAAATGCATTTATGGGCTTCCTTGCTTGCACAATGAAAAAGCATTGACTGAGTGCTGGCTCCTTCTACTTTCAGGTGACAGAGGTCCTTTCTATCATAGAGTGTCTTCAGTTATCTCAAACTAGAAGACAAAACTGAAGTTGTCATGTTGATCCTGATTATCAAGTGAAGATCCACTGCACGGTACCTACAGAAGACACAGATCATAGAAAAACTACACGTGCACCAGCCTTGGAGTCACAAACAAGTCCACTTATAAGTTCATGAGCATATGAACATTTATATTTCCATTCTAAAAGCCCAGTGATCACCCATCCATTTTGGGTGACATTACTCCACAATGAGGGCTTTGTCTTCTTTGTGACCACTGTTGGCTTTGATCCTTTCCTCCTGATGCCAAGCACATGGCTGACCTGGCAGGCTCGCCCTCGCCTGCAGGTCAGTGGTGCTTATTTGGACCCACTGCTGCCCAGGGCCTGTATGATGCCAAAGCAGACTTTCTGCCCATCTGTCTCTACGAGCCGCCTTTGGCCTCCAATTGCCCTCCATTGAAATCTCAGCTTGGAATAAACACCAGATGTCAAGGTAAGCTTGGGCTACAGTTATGACAAGGAACTTGCAGCACTATCATGGCTCAAAATGCATCAAAAGTGGCCAGCAAGACAAAGAAAGTTCTTGGAGCTAAAACGTCTTTAATTAGTCAACGGTTTTGCACATGGCTCAGGCATAGCTCTAAGGCATTAATTCCACATGCATGGTCTGCAACTGCCATGCACTGGTTTGGGAGGAGACAGACTTGATGCATCTTGTTTCATTAGCTCTGGTCAGTGTCTAAAAGTGTGTTGTGCTAGTAAATGTTCAATCTACATCGGGCAGGTGAGGACGAGGAGCCAAGATTTGTAGCCAATTTGTGCCATAAAAATACTGACATTGCAAATTTCAAGCTTCCAATACAACATCACTGAATATAGATCTAGGAAACATTTCTTTATAATATTATTACTTCTCTATGGAGATAGACTAACGAAAGTCTCTAGAACACACATAATAGCAAAATAATTGGAAGAAACAACCTTTAAGGATTTAATAACTTTAATGTAATTTATTATGCCATAGGTTTTTTTAGTAATTCTGCATTTAATAAGCATGCAAAGTCCTTGAGGATTTGTTTTTTCAGTTGTAGGGATTGAACTCTGGGCCTGGGCACTGTCCCTGAGCTCTTCAGCTCTACCATGTTGAGCCATAGCACCAGTTCCAGTTTTCTGGTGGTTTATTGGATATAAGAGTCTCACAGACTTGTGGGTTGGCTTTGAACCATGATCCTCAGATCTCAAACTCCTGAGTAGTTAGGATTACAAGTATAAGCTACCCGCATCTGACTTTCTTAAGGTTTTAACACCTACCTCTCTCAAGCGAGAACAAGCAAACTCTAATACACCTCTATATCAGAAACCCGTGAGGAAAATATGGAAGCAATGGGAAAATAGGACCAACATTGATATTAAATTCAAAAAGGATTCAGGCATGAGAAATGGCTTGACTTAGAGCTGGAAGTTTTACCTAGTGGTAGAGTGCTTGCCTACCATGCACGAAGACCTGGGTTTGATTAATTGGTGCCACTTACATAGAAAAGCCGGAAGTGATGCTGTGCCTCAAGTGGCAGAGCACTGGCCTTGAGGAAAGCCCAAGGACAGTGCTCAGGCCTTTAAGTCAGTTCCCATGACTGAAAATTTAAAAATGGCTTGGTTTATACTGGAGACAACCCCTCTACTCCATTCATAGGACGGACTTCTGGACTTTCATTTTAAGATTATTGAGATTTGAGGTCTCCTTTCCACAGAATCCCCAACCTCTGGTACTCAATGCAGCAAGGACACTGCAGGAGTCAGGCTAGATACCCACTGTTTCTTCAGAGACACCATTCCAAAGTGTTAGAACTGTGATTTTCAACTTATGGCTGTGATGTTTAAAAAACTCACTGTGTCTGAAAAAAGTATAACAGCAGGGAGAAAAAACAAGAGCAAAGAACTTATCAGGTTGCAGAGGAATGTCTGAATCTTTTATCCACAATTCATTCAGATTACTTCTTTGCATTGTTGTAACATATATTTTCTTTCTTTTTTTGTTAGTCCTGGGGCTTAAACTCAGGGCCTGAGCAGTGTCCTTGGGCTTTCTCAAGACTAGAGCTCTACCACTTGAGCCACAGCACCATTTCTGGCTTTTTCTATGTATGTGGTACCAAGGAATCGAACCCTGGTCTTGGCGCGTGCTAGGTAAGCACTCTACCACTAGGCCAAACTCCCTTGCCTAATTCTCTACCTTTTAACACTTTTTTCAATTAACTGGAACAAAAACCTTCTTTTAAAAATGAAAGTAAAGTTGAATGGATACAGAAAATGTGGTATATATACACAATGGAATTCTACATAGCCAACAGACAAAACAATGGCATTCGCAGGGAAATGGATGAACCTAGAGCAAATCATGTTGAGTGAGACAAGTCAAGACCAAAGGAACAAAAGGCGCATGGTATCCCTAATATGTGGCTATTAAATCCAAAGAGTCCAAGAGCGAGGACTCAATAACTGCATACCCAAAGCTATGGACATGGTAATGGAAATATAAACATAACTATATAGACATAAAAACCTATGACTCTATAGACATGTTTTATTTCTTAAATTAATATGTTTCTATGACATACAAACCCTTAGCCTAATTTTGATTAAGTTCTAAATACTAAGTCCCGGTGATTGTAAATAGAGATTCCCTCCTTGAACACTTGTCTGTTAAACTTGTCATTAAAATATGATGTAAAAATCAACATTAATAAATTCTTTAAAAAAAACAAAAAAGCCATTGAATAAAAGCACAAATGTCAAAAAAAATGAAAGTCAAATATCTAGTTGAAAACAAAAACTGTGGTCATTAAACAATGGGCTTCTATGAATGAGTGAATAATCAAGGCTCTTATTCATGTTAATTATTATGTGCAAAAGATAAAAAAATTCATGGAAGGAATTCTATGCTGCTGTCAGAAAGAATGGCATTGCCACATTTGTAAGGAAATGGAAAGACTTAAAAAAATTATATTAAGTGAACTAAGACAGACTCAAAAGGACATAAGCTCAATGGTTTCCCTCATTTGTCATAATCAGTAGAAACCTTGGGCTCTCCTAACAGAGATTTACAATAAAGCAAAACCTAGACATATAAGGCCATATAGTATGACATTAAATGAAAGGACCTCCAGGATATAGAAACAAAAGCCATATAATGAGTAATTGTTGTCCTTAATGTACTATGTTATCTCTCATCTCTTGCTGTCCCTTGGTTATCTCATATGGTTACAGTATTTTACCTTGTTATCTGATATATTGTATATATCAAACATGAGAAAGGGTATCAATGTTTGTGAAGTAATACACCTTCTATCTGGTGAATATAATGTAACCCTTCTATTAATTACAATAAAAATATATAAAAAAGTTCATTGAAAATAAGATTATCTTATTGTCAGAGGCAAAGTTTAGTCCAAGCTTATATGAGAAAGACTTTTGTGAAAAAAGATGGCCCGTATAATTCTTATCTGAGTTCATAAGTTAACTGCTTTCCTTTCTCCTTGTTGGTCTCAAAGACTATCAACTAAAAACACACCAGTGATCACTCTTCCAGTAACCAGGAGGTTTTACTTCTTCAGACAAAATTCTCTAGTGTGGCCCCTGGGGTAGTAACATCACCCTGGAACTGATGATGAATGCAGTTTCTCAGGCTTTCTCCTGCTAGAGCTACTACTAGGTCAGAAATGCCAATGTGGGGCCCAGTCATCTGAAGGAGTCTTAAGCAAGCATTGCTTTCAGACACTTTCCTCACATTGTCCATATACCTGAAAAAAAGAGATCTCATTTGCTACAGCCATACCCATTCTAATACTATACCCTAATGACTTTAAGCTGCCAGAGTCTTCAGTATTTTTAGTCAGACAATTTCTTCCAACTTCTAGCAGCCTCCACAAATATCCCTACTTCACCATTTTTAACTCCTAAGAATAATGAAGCTTACAAGACAGAATGCGATCATGTTATTTTATCCAAAGGTCTACTTTTAGCAAAACCATTGATACCTGCCTAGATATACCTCAGAATACTCAAGCTTAACTATGTGAATTGGGTCCAGTTATTGAATGCTGCTTGGTATTAATGAACAAAAGGAACCTCCGGGTAGCCAGAATTGTGTAAGGGGGGAAGATCCATCAGCAAGGTTGCTCAGGGTGGGTGGAAAATGATCACATGTCATGAGAATTCTGGAACTGCTCACACCAGTCACCTAGGGTCTTTGGTTGACTTTCTCACACTAAGGCTAGCTAGTTTGTCAGCTCTTTGCTCTGGGTCTCTTCATAAAGTGTGGACCTCTAGGTTACCAAACGAAAGGGTGTGGGTTTATCTTTTGGTAACTAAAGGCCCAGCCATTTGACTTTCAAAAGAAAAGTTAAGACACTCCAGCTGTTATATACACTTTCCTAATTTTATATTAGGTATTAATTCAGTAAAATTTAATCACATATAACCAGGATCAAATCATTTAAAAAAAGAGTCAAGAAATACAAATTGAGATACATTCAGCAAAACCACAGATGTGTAATTTTTTTTTCTAAAATACCATTGTTGTGACACTCTGGTTCAAACTGTTAAGAGCACTAGGCTTGAGCAAAAGAGTTCTGGGACAGCACCCAGGCCCTGAATTCAAACTCCACAACTGACAAAAAGATAATACCATTGTCATGAAAAAAGATAGACCAGTGAGTTGTTCTGATTAAAAGAGGCTAAAGAGACAGAACATACAAACACAATGATTGACCTAGACTTTATTTGCTATAAAGGACATTTTGGGGATTGCCATTAAAATCTGAACAGCCAGGCACCAATGGCTCACTCCAGTAATACTGGTTACTTAGGAGGCTAAGATCTGAGGATTTCAGTTTGAAGCCTGCCCAGGCAGGAAAAGTCAGTAAGATTAAAAGTGTATCTCCAATTAACCACAAAAAGTTATAAATAAAACTGTGGCTCGAGTGGTAGAATACTAGCCTTGGGCAAAAAAAGCTCAAGGGACAGCTCTCAGGTTCTGAGTTCAAGCCCCGGGACTTGTAGGTGCATACAAAAAAAAATATTTGAACAAATTCTAGTACCATTGAAGGAATCATAATTGTTTGACTTTGATCATGCTACTGTATAAAAAAAATCATTCCTGTTTATAGAAAATATAAAGGGGGCACTATTTCTGTAACTTTTGAATAGTTCTGAAAAATCCATAGGTAAATACAGGTAAAAAAAGTGAGAGGATAAAGAAAATGAGAAGAATGTTACCATTTAGGGAATCTAGGTCCTTATAAATTTTCTGTAGATGTGCAATTATATTAAAACACAAAGTTGAAAAAAAATCAACCACAGGTTCAAACAGTAAATCCCCTTTTGCAACCCAGAACTCTTGCTGAGTATTCATTTTGATACATGTAAGAAGAAATAGGATTCTTACAATGGTGTGACGTGACGGAGGGTATCACTACTCATGCAGGTTGGCTCTGAGAATAAAGATCACGTGAAAGCTAAAAAAAAAATTAACCAATACAGAAATCTAACAAATTCTATCCTCTGGCTTCTTTCATTAAGTATCTCCCCCTGGGGACCTGTGACCAACCTCACACACGACAGCGTGATTCTCTTCATCTTGGGCCTCTATTAGTTCCGCCAAGAAGAATTCACCATATGTTTCCTTCAGAATACTGTCATAGCGCAGAAATATTGGCATGAGGTCATCGTGGTCTTCCACCCTGTGTTTGACAGAAAGGCTTTAGTTCAGTGTTGCTTCCATCATTTTCCCCCCTTCAGTAGAGCACCTACCAAGAGCCAGCCATGAAATGAACTGCCATTCTCACAGGAGAAAGGGACAATAAAAGTCAAATGCATTTCAACAATTTTCAACATTTCAAATTATGACATGCGCGTGGGGGTGAAGAGGGATGCAGTCAGGGAAGACTTGTGACTAAAGACATGTGTGTTATGACTTGAATGAATGAGAGAGGAAGCTCTGCTGAGACCAAGAAGAGCCAGGCCATTCAGGCAAAGAGAACAATTGGTGATGGAATATTGGGCAACACTTGCCATCTGTGAACCAACGCTGGGGACAGCATTTCTAATGTGTTTCAAGGATCACTACTTTTATATTGTCCAGAATCCCCTCACCATACAAAAAAATCAATGCCTTCGGAATGTCAGAGTAACACATTTAACCATGTTTCTGAGACATCTCTATGTTCTTGTGAAGGGAGAAATGTTGGTGGAGGTAACAAAGTCCTGCTCACCATCGTGGGAAAATTCATCTCATATTTACCCATCTAATTATTAATCTCTTATCAAGATTCTTGGGAAAGAGAGTCACAGGGGGTCCATCCAGAATCACTGTTATTTTTCTTACTACAGAAGGTTCGATCACTGTGTTGTCTTCCCATTGGCAGGTACATGTAATGCCATTCCGCCAGCTGTCACTAGTCTTACAACTCTGCTTTTCCCATTTTACTCTCTTAAAAATATGCTCTTTTCTGTTTCTGTGAGGAGCACAAACTCCTTTGTCTCCATGCTCTCATCCTTTTAGTCAACCATTATACAAACTAATCTACTTACTGACCCTAGAAAGGGATTTCATCTTCTCCCTATCTTGTCTCTGCTCATCAGTACTATGCCTATCCCACATGCTACCATCCTTCAAGCTTCATCCCACCTCATACCTCAGTGACTCATTGTCCAGTTTCCTTCCCAAGAACTCAACATTGGCATCATCACTAGAAGCACATTATCTAGTGTTAATTTCCCAAAAACAAGGTGTGCCATCTCTCCCATCCCAGGAGATGATGGAATGATGATGGTGGTGATGTGTATGTGTATGTATGTGTGTGTTGTACTGTGTTGTTTTCTGATAGGGGAACAGGTGAAGTTCTGTACAAAAGATGGGGCTCTAGGGACCGGGAGTTTGGCCTAGTGGTTAAAGTGCTTGCCTAGCATGCATGAAGACCCGGGTTCGATTCCTCGGTACCACATACATAGAAAAAAGCTGGAAGTGGTGCTGAGGCTCAAGTGGTAGAGCTCTAGCCTTGAGAAAGTCCAAGGACAGTGCTCAGGCCCTGAGCTCAAGCCCAGGACTGGCAAAAAAAAAAAAAAAAAGATGGGGCTCTAAACACACATAAAACCTCGCCAAGGGCCCAAATACACTGTCCATACACAAAGGATGTGATTGCTAAGACCCAAGAGGTACATCGGGAAGGTTGGTACCCACAGTCCCATACTGGTGGCTCCTAGCCTTTTTAGCTTTCTACAACTGAGAAACCAGCAGTTAAACTTCAGCAGTAAATCTTGGTTGTGCCATCTGTTCAGGGGGGTGGGGGAGCAAGGGTAGCTGGAAGAATTCAATGTTATGCTCCAAATGATGATTCATTTAAACCCACTCTGCACACAGTAAACCCTCAACAATTATCTACTCTCCACAGGAGACCTCAGAATCTCAGCTGAAAGAGCCTAGAAGAATATACTCCCTCCTAGGAAGTTAACTACCTTCACATGGCTTTTCTCAGTAAAACAAATTCCTGATGTTGAAAAAAGATTCTAGAAGAGAATAGCCAACAAGTACATTTTTTAGCCTTCTGCTGAAAATCAAAGGCTGCATCAATGCTTATTAGCAGACATAATTATTTTACACAATGGGACAATAATTCAATATTTTAATTATTTTAAGTGGATCAAGATAGCAATCACACAAAGTACTTCCCAATTAACTTTATTTACATGAATTTCACCCCCCCCCCAAAAAAAAAGAGTATATCAAAATCAGGAACTCTTGGAGACCCAGGGCCTTAAGTTCAAGTGTAGGCCTTCCATAGCCATTAACACACTTGTGCATAATCAGACGTCAATATCAGTTCTTCTGGGAAAAACAAGAAGAAAACATCCAAATCACGGTGATCCAAAGTCTCTCCCTTAAGCCCTTTTCCAAAATGGATAGAGCAGGACTTGTTCTGTTAAATGCATTCCTTGGGGCAATTGATAATTTATGATCTTGCATCAGCCCAAGTGCTAATGATAAAGTATGACATCAGCCTCCAAGTCTCAAATGGCATATGACAAGGTCCAGCCTCACAGAAACAAAACACCCAGCTCCTGAAAACCATCCATACAATAAAATGTCTAAATGTGAGCTCTCAGAGGCAGTGAGCAGGGCTGAGGAGTGGCACATTTGGACAGCCACGTATCACTGTGAATTTAGCACTGGAGGACCTGCGCATACCTGGTACTTCCAGCTTTATAATCCCAATGACAATGACTACTGTAATTCATCAGCACAAACTAGCAAGGAAATAACCCAATCCTCTTGAGAGAAAAGCAGTATTCTCTCATGTCTTCCATTCAGATGGCCAAGTGCTTCAAATGTCATTAATGATGGACTGTATTATTTGTTTAGAGAAAAGAAAAGGTCCACACTGTGAAGACTTATATTTTCCCAGGCATCTAACTGTCCAGCAGACTCTGAAAACCGTGCCAGATTAAAATGGAGTTGAGCCCAAACCTCAAGATGAACAGCCTCTCAGAGATACCTCACTTTGAAGAAGGGGTGTCAATGAAACTCAGGTCAAGGCAAAATGAAAGGTGGCTTGGTTGGTGGTTCTCCTCGGCTTCATGGAAAGTGGGGAGAGGAAATATAAACAGAAGAGGAAATCATCGTGTTCAGGTTGTCAGTTCTCATTTTCAGGTGTATCATGCTGCTGTGAAACCCACAGAATTTTCTATAAGTAGCCTTGGTGACAAATAGTTCCTCAAAATGCCTTATCAACACAGCATTCGAGCAGCTCTGCTGTGTAATTACCACCCTCAAGGACAACACGAAGGCTGACTTCGCTAGTGTGGGAGATATGCACATGATGTTCTGGCCAGCAAAACCACCATTGAAAATTCACAAATAGGAAGTTCATCCTTAAGGACTGTGAAGACAGCAGTGACAGGCCACCTTCATATCAGAAGACTGCAGTGTCCTCTTTCCTGTCTGAAAGCATTTCCCATAAGTAGAGAGGATTTGAATTTCATTAATAAGCCTTTAAAATGTAGTGCTGAATTATTTACCATAGCTAAGATATGGAACCAACCCAGTTGCCCCTCAGTAGAACGATGGATCAAGAAGATATGGTATTTATACACAATAGAGTTCTATGCTTCCATCAGAAAGAATGACATTGCCCATTTGTAAAGAAATGGAAAGACAGGGACAAATTATATTAAGCAAATCAAGCCAGGCCCCAAGAAAAGTAGGTTGCATCATTTTCATCATTTGTTTTTTTTTTCTGTATGAACTTTTCAAAGTGTCAAGGTTCTCAGAGCCCTGAGATTCTGAAATTTATGTGGATATAGCTATGTATCATCTTTTCTATTGTAGGGATAATGTACAGAGGAGTTACAGTCATATTCGTCATGTAGTAGGTGCATTACTTCTCATGTTTTTGTCTCCAATTCTCTCTCTACACCCCTCTCAATCATCTTGTTTTTCTCCCTTCCCTTTCTTATTTCAAATAAACAAACAAACATATTTACAATACGCCGGGTAACAAAGTCAGATACAGTAACAACATGAGATTAACCATGAGGGCAAAAAAAAAAAAAAGAGAAAAGAAATAACATAGTACCTTAAGAACGATCACACAAGATAAACCTCATTCCATACCCTAGAGATCCTTCCATTTAGTCTCATCCTCTATGACCTTATGTACCTAGGTTTTGTGTTATTTTAATCCTCTGCTAGGAGAGTCCTAGATGTGTACTAATTATTACACATGAGGGAACATCATTTCCCTCATGTGTAATATCTAGTATATGTCTATGATATTAGTAACAGGGGATCACAATAGCCCAATCGCTAAGTGCATAGGATCATATATAATAAAGCATATCAACATGAACTCCAAGAATTGGAAACAAAAGGTTTTATTATATGCTGTAATTATTTCTTTTTCTGTTTTAGTTTTCTGTACCCTTTGTCTAGTATGTACTTTTATATGATCTGTGCAAGGGAAAGGGAATCACAAAGGATGATCTAATACAGCAATGATACACACTAGATACTATATTAGAAATTAAGTATACAACTTGGGAGGCGGGCAGAAGGAAGGAGGAGGGCAGTAGGGAGGGTTAAGTGGGAGAGAATGAGGCTGTTTAAAAAGAAATGCAGCCAGGAGTTTGGCCTAGTGGTAGAGTACCTGCATGAAGACCCAGATTTGATTCCTTGGTACCTCATACATAGAAAAAGCCAGAAGTGGTGCTGTGGCTTAAGTGGTAGAGCACTAGTCCTGAGAAAGTCCAAGGATAGTGCTCAGACCCTGAGTTCAACCCCCAGGATTGGCAAAAAATAAATAAATAAATAAATAAATAAATAAATGAAATGAAATGAAATGTACTCATACTTTACTTACATAACTACCTTTCCTTCTCATCACCTTTACAAGAAAGATTTAAATGGTTTTAAATGTAGTGCTTAAGTGATCCTATTGTCACTTTAAATGCCAGAAATAGATGAAACATGTGTATATATACACATTTAAGAAACCAACAACAAAAGAAAAAAATGTATGAAAATCCAGTGTAGTGTAAATAAAAAAAGAAAACAATGTGTTCTGGTCAAGCCAGCTCCTTACCCTGAACTCACTCTCTCTCTCCCTCTCCACAAGGGAATAAGAGAACATATTATAGTGGACACCCACAGATTTGTCTTTTTGTTCAGACAGAAAACAAAGCATCTGTTTCTTTCCAAGATCTCTAGTGACCTCTAGTGGCTTTCTTTAAGAAACCATATTCATCATTTTTTTAAATATATTTTTATTGTTATTAATAGAAGGGTTACGTTATATTCACTAGATAGAAGGTGAATTGCTTCACAAACATTAATACCCTTTCTCATGTTTTGGTCCCCATTTCTCTCTCACCACCCCTGCCCCTCATCTTGTTTTTCCCCCTTCCCTATCCCATATTCATCATTTCTATACTACATACTCTTATTTTAGAACTTTAAATGAGTTTTAAAACACTGCATAGTTTCCATTCCTTGGGAAATACCAAAATCTTAAAGGGAGGGTTTTTTTTATTTGTGTGCTGGTTCTGGGGCTTGAACTTAGAGCCTGACAATTGTTGCTAAGCTTTGTATGGAAAGCTAGCGCTCTACCACTTGAGCCTCCCAGCTCCAATTCTGGCTGCTTTTGTGGTTAATTGGAAATAAGTCTCATGAACTTTTGGCGGGAGGGGGGCAGTCCTGGGCCTTGAACTCAGGGCCTGGGCACTGAGTTTTTGTTTTAAGGCTAGCACTCTGCCACTTGAGCCACAGCATCACTTCTGGCCTATTCTGTGTATGTGGTACAGAGGAATTGTGTGTGGGGCTTTGTGCATGCTAGGCAAACACTTTACCACTAGGCTTCACTCCAAGCCCTCCAATCTTATGCTTTAAGTAATTTTTCATTTTCTTAAATTTAAGATTTTTTCACTAGTATAACAATTATGCATATGTAGGGATTAAAGTGTGGTCATTTGATATATGCACATAATGTGGAATGATAAAAATCAGAGTAATTAGCATTTCCTTTTCCTTAAACATTTATTTCTTTTGTGTTAGGAGCCTCTGGATGTCTTGCTTTTGTAAATAACTAATTTTTCTTTCATCCTTAAAAGGCAATAAGCTTGAGCCAAGATTAATCACAGCTATAAGGAGCGGTGGGGAGAAGCAGCATTTCATGAAGGAAAATTTAGTTATTCTGCAAGACTGCCTGACAGTCTATAATCCTGTCCTTGGAGGAATCTCTTCCCAACTTGAAAAAGAGACTGCCCCAAGAAGAACCATGGCAATCTCAATCTATGAACTTCTCAAATCCACTACTGCTAATTAATTAAGCCAACTGTGGATTCTTTAAGGTATACACAGAATCAGCTATGTTTTGTTTCAGATATAATGAAAAACACAGAAGAGTAACTTCATTAATTACTGTCTAAGCAGAGGGGTAGATTACAGCATAATTTTCCACATGGGTAAATCAAAGAAATGGGACAGGGGATTACATGTTAATTCATTGGTTCTGAATATGTTGCTAGTTAAATGGCTGAAGGATAATTACATCCCCCAGCCCTCCACTGGTTTAATATCTTAAGAATTGTGTTCCTCACCATTAATTATCAGTGCAAGTAACTATTGATGAAACAGATGTCAAAAAATAATTGTGGAGGAAATGAGAGTGATGAGGCTGCCTAAGAGAAGCAGGGCTACGCCTGTGGGATGTTCTGCACTGTCTTCGTGGTCCTAGTGTTATGAAGGAGGATAAGGAACTACATAAATAAAATTTAAAATACGTAAAATTTGGTATCTACAAGCATCAAAACTTCAAGCTAAACATTCTGAAGAAAGGTCATTTTAAAAGTTGTCGCATTTTTCTATTACCTACAAGCAAAGGCATAGTCAAAACATCACAATTCAGCTGGACTCTAGTAGTTCCTGCCTATATTCCTAGCTACTTAGAGCACTGATACCTGAGGATCCTGGTTCAAAGTAAGCCAGGGCAGAAACATCTATGAGATTCATCTCCAATGAACCAGAAAGAGCTAGAAGTGGAGGTGTCGTTCAAGTGGTAGAACATCATTCTTCAGTGAAAAAGCCACATCAGAGTAGAGTGTGAGACCCTGAGTGCAAGCCCCAGTATCAGTACGAATGCACACTCATGAGTGCGCGCATCCCCCCACGTACACACAGAGTCAAATCTCCCTCCTGAATTCATTAATATGCACTTCTCTTATAATGTCCCTACCTCATTCCAAAGTACCAACTTTCATCTCTCTGCATTAGAACTACTCTGGGATTTTCTCCTTTCAGATTTTCTGACATTTAGAGGCGCAGTTATTTAACCAAAGTAGTATGAACAAGATCTCAGGTTGAGGAATCTGGTCTTTGTTTCCTGGAAGTCCACAAGCCATACCACTAAGCTTTCCTGAGACAGAGAGAGAGAACACAAAGGAGGGAAGGAGGAGGAAAGAAGAAGGAAGAAAGGAGGAGGAGGAAAGAAGAAGGAAGAAAGGAGGAGGAAGAGGAGGAGGAGGAGGAGGAGGAGGAGGAGGAGGAGGAGGAGGAGGAGGAGGAGAGCAAGCAAAAGAAGGGAGGAAAACCTACCAGACCAATGGTGAGCAAATGCTTCCTAGGAGCCAGGCTCTGGGTTTAGTACATCTTAATCCTTTTTAATTTGGTAACCTACATCCTGAAGGACAAGTGAGATATCTGAGCAAATTAGCTAAGGTCACTTTACTAAAAAGTGAAAGAAATATCTGGTATATAATTTTAGCACTTGGAAGGCTAAGGCAAGAGGGTCCAAAGTTTGAAGCCAATATGGGCCACAGAGTAAACAAATAAGAAGCCATCAAAAAATACTTTTGTACATGTCACATTCAGAATTAGCTTTCTATTGCAATATTGCCTTGCTGAGTAGCTATGCTGAATATATTTAAGTCTTAATGTTTCTTAAGAAAACACTAACCACCAAAATCCAAACTGCACACTGCCTGGATGTTGGGAAAATACCTTCAGAAAGGGGCATCCTTTGCCCCTCAGTTGATGAGTGGATCAACAAGATGTGGTATTTATACACAATGGAATTCTATGCTGCTGTCAGAAAGAACGACATCGCCCCATTTGTAAGGAAATGGAAAGACTTGGAAAAAAATCATATTAAGCGAAGTAAGCCAAACTCAAAGGAACATAGGCTCAATGGTTTCCCTCATTTGTCATATCCAGTAGAAACCTTGGGCTTTCCTAGCAGAGATTTACAATAGAACAAAATCTAGACACATAAGGACATACAGTATGATGCTAAATGAAAG
The DNA here is from genome assembly GCF_031878675.1 of Megascapheus bottae. NCBI lineage: Eukaryota > Metazoa > Chordata > Mammalia > Rodentia > Geomyidae > Megascapheus > Megascapheus bottae. The sequence continues at coordinate 14,330,439 of NC_143526.1, forward strand.
GACCTCCAGGATATAGAAACAAAAGCCATATAATGAGTGATTATTGTCCTTAATGTACTATGCTATTTCTCATCTCTTTTGCTGTCCCTTGGTTATCTCATATGGTTACAGTATTTTACCTTGTTATCTGATATATTGTATATATATTATCTGATATATTGTATATATGCTTATTTGGTTATTTGAAATAGGATAGGGAAAGAGGGAAAACAAGTGAGGAGCGGGGGTGGGGGGAGGGAAATGGGGACCAAGATATGAGAAAGGGTATCAATGTTTATGAAGCAATAGACCTTCTATCTGGTGAATGTAACCATTCTATTGATTACAATAAAAATATATGAGGGCTGGGAGTTTGGCCTACTGGTAGAGTGCTTGCCTAGCATGCATGAAGACCAGGGTTCGATTCCTTGGTACCACATACATAGGAAAAAAAAGCTGGAAATGGTGCTGAGGCTCAAGTGGTAGAGCTCTAGCCTTGAGAAAGTCCAGGGACAGTGCTTAGGCTCTGAGCTCAAGCCCAGGACTGGAAAAAAAGAAGAAGAAGAAGAAAAATATATATATATATATATATAAAAGAAAGGGGCATCCTTCAACTGTAATTAAATCTCCTCCTCAACACACACAAAAATACTATGTTGCAGACACATTTAATCATCTATCAGGATATCTTCTAAATTTCAAATTACTTTAAGTTCAAGTATTCTGTTCATTTAAAATGGAACTTTTATAATGGCATTCAAATCCACATAGACTCTATTTAAAATAATAAAACACTGATTCGGTCCAACAGATTAGTAACAATTCCAATAGAGGAAAAAAATCTCCAAAGGTTGAGGTTATAGTTCAATAGGAGAGCTTTATACATAAAGCCTTGAAGTTGCTATTCATAGATGCCTAGTCCCTATCTAATGAAAACATCCAGCTTTGATGAGTAGTTAGAATATACATTGGCATGATATTTTGTTTCGATGTTTAATACTATTTTGTAAATGCTAGTATTTATTTGAAATTTTGGATATTACGCATAAATTCCCCTTCTAAGTACCTACACTACAGGAAAAAAATAGCATGAGTACCTGATACATACTCTAGGTCATTTACCACAGTGAAATTTTATGTTTATCTTATGTAATGCAAAATGTACTCAGCCCATCTTTGAGAGTCCCCGTAGATTTTTAGCAGTTCCAGTATTGTTCAAAAGTTCAAAGTTTCCTCTGAGATTCAAGGAAAACTTTGTAGGTGTAAGCCCCAAAAAGAATTTAAATGAAAACTAGAGGTTTCCAATACACATTGGCACAGTGTAAACACTTCCACCCCAAAAGGATGAAAGAAGGGCATAGAAAGGAATTGGATCAAAACAAAACACGAACATGTCAGGGGAAACATTAAATCCTTCATGTCTGGCATCCAATGCACTTGGTATGTGATGTGGTCACCAAAGGGGGTGGGCACCATTACAGCCTTGATGATTAGAATCTTCTTGTGCCTTTTGGGTGGAAGCTGCTCAATGCCTTTCCTCAGAAGACATTCCATGTTCCTGGCATAACTAACGTCTTAGGATCATCTCATCTAACTTGTCTTCAGCTTCACCCTCACAAATTCACACTCTAACTTTAGTGGCTACCCGTAGGGGATCCTGATTGTGTCATTCATGGGCCTTCCTTTGAAATGTAAGTAGAGGCCTCCATTAACTCTTTTTTTTTTGGCCAGTCCTGGGCTTGGGCTCAGTGCTGAGCACTTGGGTTTTTTCAAAGCTAGAGTTCTACCACTTGAGCCATAGCACCACTTCTGGCTTTTTCTATGTATGTGGTACCAAGGAATCGAACTCTCGTCTTTGTGCATCCTAGGCAAGCACTCTACCACTAGGCCAAATTGTCCTAATTTCTTAATGGAACATATGAAACTACTATGCACATACATATAACTGTGTATGTGTATGCATATCTATATAATGCATATGGTTATATATAAGCATAGTTATCTTTCTGTAACCATACAAGATTAAGTTCAGAACCCTCTCAAAAAAAAAAAGGGTCTGATGCGGCCAGGAGTTTGGCCTAGTGGTAGAATGCTTGCCTAGCATGCACAGAGACCCAGGTTCGATTCCTTGGTACCACATAAATAGAAAAAAGCCGGAAGTGGTGTTGAGGCTCAAGTGGTAGAGCTCTAGCCTTGAGAAAGTCCAAGGACAGAGCTCAGGCCCTGAGCTCAAGCCCAGGACTGGCACCAAAAAAAAACAAAAAACAAAAAAACAGTCTGAGGATGCCAACTCCTAAATACCATAGTATTTCATATAACATACACATATTCTTCTGTACACTTCAAATCAATGTAAATGCTATGCAAACCAGTACATGTTAGTGCAGATGCAGTCTTTGTTGTTGCTATTTATTCTTCACTAGAGAGCTCAAGCTTACCTGAACCAGAGTCCTCTTGCATCAGCTCCTGAGGACTGGGGTTATAGGTATGCACGATCACAACTACTTCAGATACACATTTCTCCCAACAGATACAAAAGCATTCAAGTTGCCCATTCTTTCTTAAATGTTTTGGCAGTTGGGGGTTTTCAAAGTACCTATTTTACCTACAGTTTTGAATTGCTGATGTATACTAGCTTATGATATTCCTTTTTACCTTTTTACTGTCTGTAGGACCTGTAGTGATAACTCCTCTCATTTCTGATTTTGGTCATCTATCTCTATCAGTACCAATCTATATGTTATCAATGCACGCAGCAAGTCAAGCCAAGCTGAGGACCCTTATACCCATTCACTGACATGCAGCTCTCAAGCACGGCCTTCTCAAGGTAAAGTATCTGCCTCTATTCAGTACTCCCATCATGCTATTTCACTGCATCTTCTGCCACTTTCAGAGACTCTTACTTCTATCACACTCTGCTCTCTCTTTTCTAGTTTTAATACAAAGATACATTAATTGTACTACATAGAGTTTATGACATTTCTACATGCAAATATAGAGGCTTTCAGCCCTTGAAGCCCACGGCATTTCATGGTCTCTGCACAATAGCTTCTCTGGGCAGTCAGACCTCTTTATTTTTCCTTTATGTGCCAGGACTAGGTCTTAAACTGAGGGCCTTGCATTCTCAGGTAACTATTTTGCTCAACTCTACCACTTGAGCCATACTTCCATTTCCCAGTTTTAGTGGTTAACTGGAGATAAGAGTCCCGTAGATGTTCCTACTCCTATTCTGCCTGTAATCTTCATAGCTCAGCTTCCTGAGTAGCTAGGATTACAGGCATGAGCCACTGGTGCCTGGCTCAGACCCCTTTCTCATGCTCAGCTCTTTTCTTCCAAAGCAAACATCCCAAAGAAGCAAACAGAAATGTCTCAGCTTTGCAAGGTCTAGAGTCTCTTCTACCATGATCCACTATGAAAGCAGGCATAAGCTGCCCAGATTGAAAGAAGGGAAACATGGCCCACTCATTAAGGGAGGAGTGATAAAGACACATGATGGGACCTGGCAGAGTGGGAGACAGAATGGGGCCATCTTTCAAAACACTGCTTATCCCCTAGAGACTGCTACACTTGAGGCCTTCCCCATGGTGAAGACATTCAGCTTGGAAAACCACTCTCTGGGATTAATTAGCACACTCATTCACTAAGTGTCAGAATGTAGGTGGATTCTACTGGGAAAACTAGATTTTTAAGTCTTTCATTTGAAAGTAATTTCATTGAAGGTAGGACTAAGGATTGTGTTTGCAGAACCCTCTAGCAGAAAATGCATAGCATTGCAGCCATCCAGAACTAAATAAGGACCTTCAACCAGCTAGTCCTGCAAGTTTTTTTTTTAATTGATCATGGGGCTCGAACTCTGGGCTTGGGTGTAGTCCCATAAGTTTTGACACCAAGGGAAAGAGTAAAAATTTCTAAGTGGAGTTCCACTTGTGAGTCTCATAAAAATTTAACCCAAATATTTTATGATCCCTAAGTGAGAACTGGTACTTTAAAGACTCTAGCCAAGTATAGAGGTTCATGCCTGTAATCCTAGCAAGCTAGAAGGTAAAAAGTAGAAGACTCACATTCTGAGACCAGTACAGTCTAAAAGTTAGCAAGACTTCATCTCAACCTGGACATGAGGGTTCGTGCTTGTAATTTCAGCTACCAAGAGGCAAAAGTAGGATGATGGTAATCTGAAGCCAGCCTGGAGACCCTATCTGGAAAACAACTAAAGCAGAAAGAACTAGCTGAGACTCAAGTGGTGGGGTTCCTGAATTCAAACCCCAGTACTGCCACCCAAAAAGTAAAAACCCATTAAAATAAACTGAAAAGCCACCCTGATAAAAGTAACTGCTCTTAAATCTTCGGTTTAAGAGCACTGAGGCACCAATCCCACTGTACCTGGCTCTGCGAATGTGCAGCTGGGGGTAGTGCTTTTCCCTGTGACATACATACACTTTAAAGTCTTCATTGTACGTCATGCTTGGAATGCTCCCCACTTGCTTAAAAACTGTTATGAGAGCTGAACCTAAATGAAGGAAAGAAAAATACGATCTCATTTTGTCAAAGAACAGTTTTGGGAAACTTCAGAAAAAAACATAATATCCATTCAAAATTACAGGGGCTTTGTTCATTTATGTGCCAGTCCTGAAGCCTGAAGTCCAGACCTGGACTGTCCCTGAACTTTTTTGCTCAAGGTTAGTGCTCTACCACTTGAGCTCAACTTCTGGTTTATTAGTGGTGAGCTATAGACAAGAGTCTCATAGACTTTCCTACCTGGGATGGCTTAGAATTGAGATCTTCAGATCTCAGCCTCCTGAGTAGCTAAGATTATAAGCATGAGGCCCTGGTACCCAGCTCAGAATCATGTTAGAATGGCCGTAATCAGACATGCACATGGCACACTGAGAGCTGGAGAGCAAACTTCTTCACCACTGCCAAGAGCAATTGTGAGCCAGTATCCCAAGTCAGCTATAGAGAGAGAAGGTGGCAAAGGGACTTACCTATACTCATGAAGGATGGCACTACTAGGAATATGAAGTGCAGTTCTGGCACAGTCTTAAACACTGTCCTGGCAAGGAATGATTGGGTATTAGTAACAGAGCAATCCCACCAGGTTGTACCTTATGGGGACAAATGCCACCACTGGAAAAACCAAGTGTCCAGAAACCCACAGGTGCTCCTTTGTTCCCTGTCTGCGAATGCAGTTCATCTCCAGGGAAGATTTTCTTGGGTTGCTAAGGGCTTCTTTGCTGTCTGTGCCAGGGAGGTCCAGGGAATAAAGGGTGCCATGTCCACGCAGCACACCAGATTTCTGCTGACATTAACCTTTGACCTGGCATCTGGATAGTTTGGTGTGACATTACAAAGTGAAAGCTCAGAACTACTCCCTCCCCCCACCCCAAAAAAAGAACAAAGTCTGTGCAGGCTGTCAGAACCACATCACTAGTACTCAATGACTCTGGGGACTATCTTTCCCTGAGTCCTATTATTCAGGAAGCTTCTGTAGCCTGCCATGATAATGTGCTGCTAAGGAAGACATGGAGAAAATCCACTTGTGGGGAACATGAGATCTTTTTTCTTTCTTTACCTCCCCAAATTCACTTTTTTGAGTGATTCTTCTACCTCTTAGCCACAGAGTTTATGGAAAAGTAGTTTCAAAGTTCAGTTAATTATCTTTTAGCAATATTGTTGCTGCTAAAATGGTAAAGGTGATCATAAACAACAATCAAAATAAATGCTCCACCCAAAAAAGAAGTGCATGGCATTTCAAAACTGAGAACTGGAGGCATGGCTCAAGTGGTAGAATACTAGCTATGACTGGGACAGCAAAGCAAAAGCACTGAATATTGAGTCCTCGAGTTCAAGCCCTAGTACTGGCGCAAGTGTGCCCCCCCACACACACACCTGTACACACCTCTTTCATGCTTACCATGCCCAGGGTTCTGTACTCACCGGATGATCTCTTTGCAGCAGCCAGGGGAATACTCATCCACAGCCACAAACAGGTGCATGAACAGGGTATTCAGAGACTGCAGGAAAAAAAGAAGACGGATGATTAAACACTGAGTCAGCAAACAGCCTGGGACTCAGCCAGTGTCAGGGAGGGGATCAGGGCAGCCATATCCAGGGCTTCAGATATTTGGAGATGACACATGTCTAAGGGATATGAAGTTACTTCTTTTCTCTTTTTTCCTCCTTATGGTTAACCTCATGTGGTTACTGTATCTGTACTTTGTTACCTAGTATATTGTACATACTTTTACTTGAAATAGGGAAGGGAAGGGGAAAAACAAGATGATTGTGAGGGGGAGGAAAAGGAGGACAAAAACAAGGAAAGGAGTATCAATCTTCGAGAAGTAATGTACCTACTGCCTGACGAATATAACTGTAACCTGTCTATACATTGCCCCGACAATAAAATACAATAATAAAAAAAAGGTTATCCAGGTGGCATTTGAGTCTTCTACCCCAACTCCTTTTGCTGCCTTTTGCCCTAAGAGCTGAGAATTATTGAAGAAAACTAGAATCATATTGTGGTGAAAGCCAGCACACACCCGTGCTCTTCCTTTCCTTCCGGCCCTCACAGGTGCACTGTGCACAGGGAAGGGCCTGCAGGGGAGTGAAATCGATTAGGAACTCCATCATCTTGTCTCCAAGGGTGTCTATGTGAACTGAAAGACAATCGCCCTCCCTCCGGGGCTCCTGAGTCAGCAGCTGCTGCTCTATTCACAGGACATGACGGGGGAAAAGATTCTCTTATGAAATTGAAGGATGGAAGGCAGATGTCACATTAGGGATCCAAAGACTTGTTTTGTTGAACATTCCCAGAGTCAGAATCAAATATTACTCCTGGGATCCAGAAAACCTGGAAGCTGAAAGCTCAAAGTTAGCAAGATTCTGATAGCCTTTCAGATTAAATCCTTACTTAAATCCTTACTTAAATCCTTTTAAGATTAAATCCTTACTTTTAAGAGTTTTTCATCCTGTAACTTTTTAAGACTGTTAACTGGCCCAAACAATCAATAGTAGTTCTATCTTCTATATAGCAGAATATTGTATCCATAAGCAAATGTTCAAATCCAAAATATAGTGCATGCAAAGTAGCTAACTGGAGAGGGCAGTGCCTGTACATGAATACAAGCTTGCTTTTCTGAGTACAGTGTCAGTGGGGGATTGGTTCCAGGAACTCTGCAGTCTCATCCACAAATGCGCAATGCAAATGCCTTGTACAAAATGGCAGAGTAGCACTAAGTGTGGTGGTACCTATAATTGCCCCAATTCCAAAGGCAGAGGTAGAAGGATCATGGCCCAAGGTTGGGCTGGGGCTGGGGCTGGGGCAGGGGGAGAGAGGAGGAGTAAGATCCATCTGGAAAAATTAGTAATAAGGCTAGAGGCATGGCTTAAGTGACAGAGTGCTTTGCCCAGAAAGTAAGCCCTGAGTTCAATTCCCAGTACCTCCAAGGGAAAAAATAAGCATAGTATTTGCATATAACCCATGCAATCCTCATATACCCTTTAAATGGTATCTAGATTGCTTACAATAACTAATATGATGTAAATGCTATGCAAATGGTTGTTATGCTGAAAGTCTGCACACATTCAGTACACATACACAACTTGTTTTGAACATTTTCTATGAGAAAACTGGTAGAATCCTTCAAGATTCAGAGCTAACTATAGTTTTCTAGATGGCTTTGAGTTATCAACCCACATCATGTGCCTTTATCCACTCCTGGTGTGTGGCTTAGAAGCAGTCATACGTTTGAGTCATGGCTTGAAAGTTCTCTGAAAACAAACAACACAAGCTAAAGTCCAGTGAACAACAATAACATGTTTTTAAGCACTTTCAATGTATTAACTAATTTAATCCTATAACAGTTGTGTGTGTGTGCATGTGTGCTGGTACTGAGTCTTGAATTCAAGACTTGCTTAGCTTTTTCATTCAAGGCTGGCATTCTACCACTTGAGTTGTGTCTAGCAAAGGAACCAGAAGCAGAGGTACAAGAGTCTCACAGAGGACTAGGAATGTACCTCAAGTGGCAGAGTGCTAGCCTTCAACAAAAAGCAGCTCAGGAGCCAGGTGTGGTGGCTCACATCTGTAATCCTAGCTACACAGGAGGCTGAGATCTGAGGATCAAGGTTCAAAGCCAGCCTGGGCACAAATGAACCTGAGACTCTTATCTCCAATTTACATCTAGAAAACAGGAAGTAGAGCTTGGCTCAAGGGTAGGGTGGTAGCCTTGATCTGAAGAGCTCAGGGAAAACACCCAGGCCAGTTCAAGCCCCATGACTCACAAAAAAAAAAAAAAAAGCAGCTCAAGGACAGTGCCAAGATCCTGAGTTCAAGCCCTAAGACTGTCAAAAAAAATGAGTCTCACAGATTGGTCTGACCAGGTTGGCTTTGAACCTTGATCCTCAAGATTTCAGTCTCTCAAATAGCTAGGATTAAAGACCAGTATCCATGCATCCAATCAGTATTTCCTCTTTTAGCTCATATTAGAGCTTTGGGGATGCACTACTGAAAGATGAGAGACAGAAACAGGCCGGCCTAGCTCTGCCAAACCACACTCAAGAATACCCAGTCAGGGGCTGGGAATGTGGCTTAGTGGTAGAGTGCTTGCCTAGCATGCATGAAGCTCTGGGTTTGATTCCTCAGTACCACATAAACAAAAAATGTCAGAAGCAGCATTGTAGCTCAAGTGGTAGAGATCTAGCCTTCAGCAAAAGAAGCTCAGGGACAGTACCCAAGATACTCAGGGATAGTGCCCAAGACCCAGGACTGACAAAGAAAAAAAAAAGAATACCCAGACTGGACTCTCAGAAACCATTGAATTAATTCCAAAATGCTGACAGGTTATATATGACCACAGCTAAAGACATCAGAAAAGTCAGACTGTGAGAGGGCAAAGGCTCTGTTGTCATTATTACAAGGGTAACTATGTAAGTGACAGAGTCTCTAACAACCTATCAAATCCTCAGAGACGTCTGACACTTCCACTTATTCCTTGCTCCGGGTTCTCATTAGCACAGCCAGGGCCAAGGCTTGTCAGCACTTGGCTGACTGTGCTATCCTCCATCCCCCAGCTCACACCAGTTTGAACTGTCCTGGTGTCACTTATTTTCTGTGGAGTTTGAACTTCTCAGCCCAAGAGCTGAAAGGACAGCATTGTAAACACAGGTCTTCCCCTCCAGGTTAAGGCTGTTCTGACAGGCATGGCAGAGTGGGGGGAGGGTACGGGGTTCTCACTGTGCATGGGAGGTCGCTGTCCAGCTCACGGAACAAGGACACCCACTTATCCTGCTTGGCAACATTCCAGTTGGGATAGTCCACGAAGGTGGCCTGCGCCATGATCTCCTCTTTGTCATTACAGAGGGTGACGGCAAGGTTTGCCTTTTCTCTGTGGAATAATTATAAATCGCACACATGAATCAAGATGACCAAAAGTGAAGTGAAAAACGGGTCTTTTTCTCCCTCCCTGGAGCTTAGTCTCTAATGCCTGAGGTTTAGCGCTTCAAGAAACAAATTGACAATGCAGCATGTTGGTAGAACTTGGCGGACATTTGTTATCATCCACTAAATTCTCCTTTAAAATAACTTTTCATTCAACAGATGTTGTGGAATCAGCTCTTCACTAGGAAAGCTACTTGACTATGCTTTTCCCTATCTTAATCTCCATGTCATTAAGACCACTGTGTTAACTAAAACTCAGTTAGGATGGGCAATTGTTGCTGATGGGATTTCCTGGACATGAGAACTTCAGGGCTAAAACCAGTCAAATCCTGAGCAAACTGGGATAACATGGGCTCCTATGCACTGTATATCTATCAATATTCTGGTTTGTATTTCCTTGGTGTTTTTGTTTTTGTTTTTTTGCCAGTCCTGGGGCTTGAACTCAGGGCCTGAGTGCTGTCCCTGAGTCTCTCTGTGCTCAAGGTTAGCACTCTACCACTTGAATCACAGTGCCACTTCTGGCTTTTTTCTGAGTAGTTTATAGAAGGTAAAAGTCTCACAGACTTTGCTGTCTCAGTGCCACAATCCTCAGATCTCAGCCTCCTGAGTAGCTAGGGTTATAGGTGTGAGCCACCAGCACTTGACCTGGTTTCTATTTCTTTGATTTGGTTTTAGATAGCATCTTTGTAGTCCTGGCTGGCTTTGAACTCCCTTATTTTCCTATATCTGAATTACCCAAGTTTATCACCAAGCCTGGATGGGACTTTTGTTTTTATTTTTGGAGAGCAGCTCTAGGTGGAATTATGGGTTGCATGCTTTTAGGGATAGAACTAAATGACCCATAGTGTTCATGTCCCTTTTTTTTTCAATATAATAGTACATCACATTACTAGAACATTTCATCAAACAATCATTTCATACATATGCACTTCCTGTACTTTTAATGTCATGTTTTTTAAAAAAACAATTAACTTTTGACTTAAATAAAAATACTTTAACAGAAAATTTCTATCAGTACTGTAAATGGAAAACTAGTCTCCTTTGCTAGAAGAAACTTCAATAAAAATAAAATTTTAGCTAGGGCCAGTGGCTCATGTTTTTAATTTTATCTGTTTGGGGTACTGAGATCTGAAGGATCACATTTTAAAGCCAGCTCTGGCAGAAAAGTCCTTAAGACTCTTTCTCCAAAATAACCAGCAAATAGCTGGGCTGGAAGCACGGCTCAAGAGTGCCTAACTGGGCAATCAAGCTAAAGAAGCATGAGGCCCTTAGTTCAAACTCCAGTGCCACCAAGATAAAACATTTTAAACAAAAGTTGCTCATGTATGTATTATATAAAATCACCTTGAGTAACACTTCCTAGTGCCCTCTGTAGGGAATCTCTTGGGAAAAAAATGCCCTTAGAATGTCAATCTCAGCACCTGTAGTCACTGTCTCCTCCTCATAAGAAAGTTCAGGCAATCATACAGGATACCACCTCTTAGCTAAGAAGGAATTAACCAAGTACACCAGTCCAAGCATCCTCCTCAAGCCTCGGCTACCAAAGAAAGGAGGCAGTGGAATAGTCCTTCTAGGTGTTAAAATATAGTACCCGCGGAGGACCTATTAGCAAGAGATGGTGGCCCTCTAAGTTCTGAATTCAATGAATCCTCTGCCTCTCATTCTATCATGGAGGTTATTGCCCTCTAGCTCTTAAGTCTTTGGGACTTCGCTGCCCTGGACTTCCAAAACAATGATTTCTGGCTTCAGGCTGATTCAGATGAGGGAAAAAAATGGCACAAAATTCCACATAGATAATCTGTGACAAAAATGATTGTGGAAGTGGTGGTGGGCAAAAACTGGGAGAGGGCAGCCAGCATCATCTCTGGGGAGCAAGGGATGTTGCGTTCCTGGAATCCCAATTTTAACTTGACATTCATTTATCATGGGAACCATGGGGATGGTGCTTAGGTTCTATGTGTCTTGGTTTCATCCTGCACCCACAGTACAGATTAAATAAGCCTTTGCCAGTTGGCTTGGGAAGCCAGCCAGAAAAGCTGTGTTTTAATGGGAAAATGCACTACAATTTCCAAATGGCTGCCTGTCTCAAAAAGTAACTTTTGTAGCATTATCCTTTTATGTATGCAATTTCTACCTGTTACTATTTCCTTCATCATTACTATTTTACAGGGCAGATAAAAACCATACTGGGAGTAAAAAATGGGCCAGAGGAGGAAGCAAAAGAGAAAGGGGGAAAAAAAGGCATATTTTTAGAAACTAGATTTTAAATTGCTCTTTGTAGTAATCCAAATGATGGAAACACTGTCCATGTATACACTATTATATACAGATGCATATACAATATGTATACACACATGCATATGTATTTCACACAAATTATGCTCATATGATAGAAATTTAGAGCCTATTTCATTAATGTTGCATTTGTTCAATTTGTTTAGGAAATTTCCCAAGGGCAGCCAACACTTATTTAAGTGCACTTGATGGAGAACTTGGTGTAGGAGATTTTGCCTTTTTTTTATCTGAGCAAATGAGAGACCTCAGTGTTGCCTGGCATCTATCATAAACAGATGGGAGACCCAGCAGTGTCCCATTCTCTCCCATCACCACATGGTATCTGCTCTTGTCCCATTCTCTCCCATCACCACCATGGTATCTGCTCTTGTCCCATTCTCTCCCATCACCACCATGGTATCAGCTCTGGACATGGGTACTGCTTCCAGCTCATTCTCTACTATCTGCCTCACCAGATTTGCTCATGTTTGCCCCTAAAATGTAACTAGATTTTTAAGTGAAATCAGCTTTATTCATTCTGTATCTCTGTGCCTGAACAACCATTAAAAAATAGATGAGAAAAGAAATTAAGTTATTAAACGTTAAGGCTGAACTGGCAAAGAGACAGGAATTACCAAACATGAAAAACTATTTGGGCACCTACATCTATTTTGGAAGTTCCAGGAAATGATATTAAATATTTTATTTTATTTTTCAAAGTATGCTGACTTCTAAGGTGGGCCACAACCTTTTCTCTTGAGCATGACTGTGAATGATAAAATATGTATTTGTTGTTAGTGGTGTTTTTAAAAAGATAGTTAGCTTTTGTTTACTGTCTTACTAGTTTATATTTCAGTGTTTACAATCATCTATAAGTAAACAGGAAGAAAAAAAAGATATTTTAAGAAAATAAAATCTGTATTTGTCAAGTTAGAACATTTTAAACAATGGGTAAAAACAAACCCAGGCTCAGCCACTTACATCCAACTCCTATGTCAAATAGTCATGTGAGCATAGCAAGCATCTAATTATCAGTAAGATAATGCTGGCAAATACTCAGCCTGACATAAATTCTCAAAATCTGGTCAGTAATATTATTAGCTTACCTACAAGTACCTCTACACAGGGATGGGACAATTGAAGTTCTCATTTAACTTTGGTGGACCCAGAGCCCATGAGAAGTCTTCCCATTTACCTTTCAGGTTGACACAGAGATTGGTTGTTCCCAGGGATTGGTTGCTATACATTTTTTTTTGCCAGTCCTGGGGCTTGAACTCAGGGCCTGTGCACTGTCCTTGGGCTTCTCAAAGCTAGAGCTCTATCAACTTGAGCCACAGCATCACTTCTGGCTTTTTCTGTGTATATGGTATCAAGGAATCAAACCCAGGTCTTTATGCATGCTAGGCAAGCACTCTACCACTAGGGCAAACTCCTAGCCCTGCTATACATTTTTTAAACTACATTGTAAGCTGCCCATTACCCCAATCTAAGTCCTATGAGGACAAAGGAATGGGAGCTCTTACCAGTAATAAAACTGTTGACTTTGTTTTCTAATGCTGAGGATTGAGCCTGGGGCCTTATCTATGCTAGGCAAGTGTTCTGCCACATTGCTAGTCATGTAATAAAATGGATAAACACTCATGAATTTACTTAGCCTATACTTACAGAAGAAAGATGAGATTAAGTCTCCCAAACAGCTTCTGGGTAAATTTTCTCATGAGTCTTTTGATACAATAAATATCCTGTGATTCTGTTCTTCGGCAATGAACCACTTCTGCCTTCCCTCTGGGAGAAGTGAGTATAGACATTTTTATTTTCCTGTCCACAAAAAAAAAAGAAAAAGCTATCAATTGTTAATCTGAAATGACCAACTTGTTTGTTTACAGTATTCATAATATTGTACATTAGTTCAGTTTCCAGGACAAATATGTATGATTATACATATATGGTTGTCTTTTTTTTTTTTGCCAGTCTTGGGCTTGAGCTCAGGGCCTGAGCACTGTCCTTGGACTTTCTCAAGGCTAGAGCTCTACCACTTGAGCCTCAGCTCCACTTCCGGCTTTTTTCTATGTATGTGGTACCGAGGAATCGAACCCGGGTCTTCATGCATGCTAGGCAAGCACTTTAACCACTAGGCCAAACTCCCGGCCTCTATACATATATGATTAAACATGTATGATTATTATATTTTCCCTGGCAGTGGTCTGTGACAACTGTTACCACAAACTTGCCAAAATGACAATTCCACTATTGAACACTTTCTGCAATTGCAGCCTTTGTTTCCGACAAAAGTGCTTTAAAATATTTTAACAACGGGACTACAAAATGTTGGTCACCATGACATACTGTCAAGAGTTATAGAGGACATGTAGAGACAGCTGCTGTCCATGTTTCATATAAGAGTTTCCCAAATCAGAGCCCAACGGAGGCAGTTCTGAGAGTTATTTTGAGATTTAAAAAAAATCTGGGATCAAATGAATGCAGAAAATGCTTTTAGCAATAGCCTTTTTGAGGTGTCATCTGCTGATTGCACTGGTTTGGAAAACTTGGGTTCGATGCCTTGGTATTACATATATAGGAAAAATCCCCAAGTGAAGCTCTGGCTCAAATGGTAGAGCTCTAGCCTTGAGAAAGCCCAAGTATAGCGCTCAGGCCCTGAACTCCAGCCCAGGACTGGCAAAAAGCAAAAAGTCTCTTGGACTTTAGTGCCCGGTGGTGGGGGTGGTTGCTGGCTTTGAACCATGATCTCAGTCACCAAAGTAGCTAGGATTACTGTGTGTGTGCGTGTGTGTGTGTGTGTGTGTGTGTGTGTGTCTGTGTGTGTTTTAAGCAACTATTATCTTCTACTTTAACTGGATAGTAATAGACTTTAAAGTGCCATATTCCTGTCAAAGCTAGTCATAAATACTGTCATTCTTGGTTAGGTTTTAACTGGAAAACAAAAAACTAGTTTGTGAAATATAATATCAAAAGCTATATTACACACACACACACATATATATACATATATATAAATTGTGACTAAGAAAGAATAAAGTGAAGGCTTTAGCAAATAAGAGAAGTCAAAAGTATAGGAGGCAAAGGAAATCCTCCACTTAGATGGCAATGGCTGAGAAGGATGCAGAGCAGTCATTTAGGAAGTTATGGAACCACAACTAACCACAAGCTCCAGTGAGGTTTTACACTCTAGGACAACAAGACAAATCATTTCAAACACAGACTTGGAACTACAACCACATGTCCTGCAGGGACTTTGAAGGATTGGGCCTCTGAGTGAATGAAGAAGTGTAGGAAAATTACAGAGAGAGAGAGCTAGTTGGGAGGCTGGGATTGGGAGAATAATGTTCAAAGTTGACTGAGTCAGTTAGGGAGATCTATTACAACCAACAAGCCAGGTGTGGAGATAGTTTTACAGGAGGCTTAGTAGGAGGGCTGAAGCCCAGGGTTGCTCCCTGACAAAAGCACGAGCCACTATCTGAAAAAGAACTAAGAATAAGGATTGAGGTGGTAGTTCAAAGGGAAAAGCACTTTTCAAGAAGCACAAAACCTGGCCCTCAGTTCAAAACGCCACTATTGCCAAAAAAGAAAAAGGAAAAGTGGTGCAGGAGGGAAAGGGTAGGGGGGGAAGGGAAAGGGAGAGAGGAAGGAAGGGGGAGAGAGGAAGGAAGGGGGAGAAAAGGAGGAAGAAAAGAGGAAAAGAGGAAGGAAGGGAGGAAGGGAGGGAGGGAGAGATGGAAGAAGAAAAGGAGGGAGGGAGGGAGGGAGGCAGAGAGAGGGAAAGATGGAGACAAGGGAAGAGGAGGGAGTAAAAATGGAGAGGAGGAAGGGGAAGGAGGAGGGAGTTGAAGGAAGTAGAGAATACTGGTAAGAAGTGGGCATTCTAGCTACTCAGGAGACTGAAATCTGAGAATAACAGTTCAAAGCCAGCCTGGGCACTGAAGTCCCTGAAACTCATCTCCAATTAACCACCAGAAAATCGGAAGTGGCACTATGGCTAAAGGGGTAGGGTGATGGCCTTGAGTAGAAAAGTGAGGGATAAGGCCCAGACCCAGAGTTCAACCAACAACCAACAATAACAACAAAAAAAAGAAGTGGACATTCTAATGTATTTGGCATCACCATCTACATTACAGGTGTCCGATGGGGAGTCAGGAGCTTTAGATAATATTCTGAGGACTATAAAACAAGTTTAATACGAATTTCAACTAACTGAATGACTTATTAAATGTTAGATTACACTGAAATTCCCTAGAAAGAATCAAATGTAAAGAAAATACAGTGCAGTTACAAGACATGAAACACTGAATGAAATCTGTCTCAAAATAATTCTGGAAAATAGAGGCTAGGAATGTGGCTTAGTGGTAGATTTGCTTGCCTAGCATGCATGAAGTCCTGGGTTCAATACCTCAGTACCACATAAACAGGAAAAGCCAGAAGTAGTGCTGTGGCTCAAGTAATATAGAGTGCTAGCTGGCCTTGAGCACTCAGAGAGTCAGGGACAGTGCCTAAGCCCGAGTTCAAGCTCCGGACTGGGGCAAAAAAAAAAAAAAAAAAAAAAAGGAAGAAGAAGAAGAAAAAAAATTACAGAGAATAAGTGAAATGCTTGAAAATAATGGCAAACAATTTTCAGAATTGATCTTCAGTTGTGAAAAGGAAAATAAAAAATAAAAGTAAACCTACAAAACCCCAATATGAAGAGAAAATCCTGAAGCAACTGGAGAAAAAATAAAAACAAGACATATGGAAGACTCTTTCTTATCAGTAACATTAGAGCCTGTAGGTTAGGGGTTGCAAAGTTTCTTTTCAAAGGGACATGTCCACTGGGCAGCTATTCAACTCTATGTTTGTCTAGCATGTGCAATGTCCAGGGTTCAATCAACAACACTGCAAATAAAAAAAAGAAAAGAAAACAAGAAGGGCAAAAGGAATTACTAAATAGTAAGGAAAAAAACATGTGAGATAGGAGAATCAAGATCAGAAGTACTCGGGGACTGGAGTTTGGCCTAGTGGTTAAAGTGCTTGCCTAGCATGCACGAAGGCCTGGGTTCGGTTCCTTGGTACCACATGCATAGAACAAAGCCAGAAGTGGTGCTGAGGCTCAAGTGGTAGAGCTCTAACCTTGCGAAAGTCCAAGGACAGTGCTCAGGCCCTGAGCTCAAGCCCAGGCCTGGCAAAAAAAAAAAAAAGGATTAGAAGTACTTTAAGGTGTTTGAATTTTTGAGCCTAGACTAGAGACAACCAATTACTTATTTGATAAATTGATTGCTTAGGATTAAAATTACAAGGGGAGTCACTTAACTAAAACATTTTTTATTTTAATTGCTATGTGACTTCTCTTTCTGCAAGTGATATATATAAAAATGAATTTGACTCATTTAACTTTGGGAAAATAAGATGATTTAAAACATTTAAGTCATCTAGTGATAAAAGAGCTATGGTAAATATTTTGATATTGTTTCTAATCAATTTCAGTTTTAGAAAGCTGCATTAAAATCTTGAAATCAGTATTTGTGTAAATGTGTATTCATAAAAACCAAATACCAAAAAGTCTTTAAAGCTGAGGAACTCTCTTAACTAGTGAGCTATGATGTCATTAAGAAACATGGAAGAGGGGTCAGGTGTGTGTGGTGGTACACATCTGTAATTGCAGCTACTTAAGTAGCAGTGATAGGAAGCCAGTCCTGACAAAAGTTAGACCCTAGCTCCAAAAATAAGCTGGATGTGGTGGTTCTCATCTACAGTCTCATAAAAGAATAATGGTCTGACACTATCCTTGGCAAAAAGTGCTAGCCAGACCCTATGGGGGGGGGGGATACATACACATACGCACGCACAGGGCTGGGGCCTGCTGAAGTGGTAGAGTGTTTGGCCAAGCATCAGCCCACATTCAATCAACCAGTATCTCCTGCCCTCTTCACTCTCTCTCCCCCTTCCTTCCCCTCACCCTTTCTCCTCCAAGGCAAGGGGAACGAAACCTATATTACCAAGTGAAAGAAACCAGTCTGAAATGACTAGATAACATATGAAATCCTAAACCATGTATGTCTATATGTATATATACATATATATATTTCCTTTTAAGGCAAAACTATGGAGGTAATAAAACCAGTATTGACAGGTTTGGGGAGGGAGAGGGGCATCCTTAGGGTGTAAAGAATTTTTAGGAGACTAAACCCTAACATAAGCTGTGACACCCCGTGAAGATTTGTCGACGTGACTTCGTCGATGGTGAACAATGTGCCAAGGTGGTGGTACGGGGTGTGGACAGTGAGAGACGGTGGGGTGAGAGGGATAAAGGAAATCTTTGGGAAATGTCTCACTAGCGTCCATTCAGTTTGGCTGGGGCCTACAACGCCCCTTAATTTATATATATATATATATATATATACACACATATATATACACATACATGTATATATATTTGAAAACAATATACACATATGTACACATACATATATATATACATGTATATATTTGAAGGCAAGTTACGTATTATCCAGTATTTTACATAGACTGCTCGACCTTAGATGGCTAGGTGGGTGGATATAGCATAGAATGTAAGTCCCAGGGCACACTCACGCGTACGAGAACGACTTACACGCGTGTCTTACCACTTGGTCGGGCGGCTTCTTAGGCTTGTGGGTTCATTTTCTCGGTGTGCCTCGCAGCTGGCCTCAAAGACTACTTGGGTTCATTTAAATCCCACGCCTGGGCGTTCCTGGTCCGGACACCACCATCTGGACCCCAGACGCGGGGGTGTGGGGGAGGTGGAGGCAAGGGCCTTCCAGCAGGGCACGCTGCGCCCGGCAGCCTCGGAGCCCCGCAACTCCCACCCGTAGGCACGCAGGAATGGTCGCTTCCCGGTCGGCGGATAGATTCCAGGTCGCTACTAACTCCCTTCCAGGGTGTCACAGCTCGACCACCTTCCCGTCCTCACAGGGTCGCCCCAGTCCCCGAACCAGACCCAGGATGCGCCCTTGTGTTGGGGGGGGGGGGTCCTATACCCGGGTTCCGCAACCCTGCCGGCGCCACTCACCTCTCCGCTCCGCCGAACCGCCGCGCCCCGCCCACTGTCCAAGGAAGAAGGACGCGCAGGCGGTTACTACGGAAACGGCGCCGTCTACGTCACGGAGCGTGCGTGGAGGTCAAAAGTCAGCCGTCGAGTTCCGTTTCCGGGGCTCGGTTTGTTGTGGCGGGGTTGGGGGGAAAAAAAAAATCTTCGTCGCGTCGGCGAGCTCTGCGGTAGGTTTTGGGGGTCTCCTCCTGCAGACATGGCGGCCTCCACCGCGGCCGGGAAGCAGCGTATCCCTAAAGTGGCCAAGGTAAGCGACCCGGTCTACCTTCTCGTGCGAAGGGGGCCCGGGCGAGAGGCTTCCCCGAGCGCGGCCTCCGTGTGTCCCGGGCGGAAGCTGGCGTCCGTCCGTGCGAGCGGCTAGCTCGGCCGGGGCCGAGGGGAAGGGGAAGCCGCTTGCGGGGGAGGCGGGCCGCGGGGACCTCGTCCCCTGCGAGCGCGGCTGGCCTGCGTTCCGCTCCGACGCGGTGTGCTGATGTATCAGCGGGGGAGTGGGGTCGGCTCAGCACGGATGCGCTGGGCCAGGCCCCAACGTGGGTCGTCTTGTTAGCAGTAGACCGGGCCACGGGCCGTGGCCCCGACGTGAATACGCGCTGGACGGGGCGGGGGGCGGGGGGTCGTGTGCGTCTTGTCGTGAATCTCTCTGAGGAAGTGACTGAGGCCGGGATGCGAACACTGAGGAGCTCAGAGCATGGAAGCGGAACACGGGTGTTGGAGTGGTGGTGTAACTGAAGCAAGAGTTGTATTGTCTTGGTTCCGACCCCGGTTCGATACCCTCCCCAGTGGGCAGGCCTTGGTCCTAGTCTTACCTCTTCTTCCTGCCTGTCTTCCTTCCCACACACTCCATCCCTCCCACACACACCCCCTCTCGGCTCCCGCCTCCCTCCCTCTTCTCCTTTCCTCCCTTCCTTCATTTATTTACTTGTTTAGCTTTTTTTTTTTAATTGAGCTACTGTGTAACAGCTCAGGCTGACCTGAAGCTCTTAAACCTTCCAGTGTTGAGATTACCAGGGTATGAGCCGCCACCTCATATTCGCATTTCCATTTAGATGTATTTATAGGTGCTGCATATAAAGCCCTGCGTGCTATTATTATCATGTCTCCATGCGTGGCATTAAATAACGTTTCTTAACATGCATACGCACATGGTAGTTTATGTAGCGCAGAACCTGTTGAAATTTAAGTAGGGAGAGTGACAGCAGGTGAGGTTAAGAGGGTTGTTTACACGTGTGAAGATACCACAGTGAAATCCTCTTTGCAAAACTAGTAAGCCATCAGACACACTTCTTTTGGATGCCAGTGGTTCAGATAGAAGTAGAATGCTAGCACATATGTAATTCAAGCTTGTTAACCACATTTAAAAAGCAAAGGGAAAAAAAAGTGTTAATTTTAGTGGTAGAATTTATTCCAGTGTGTCCAAATATATTTTAATGTTTATTCGTTCTGAAAGTTTCTTAGGAAGTCTTAAAAGAACATTGTGTACTTTCCAACACAGTTCATCTCAACTTGGTCTCACCACATGTGACTTAAACTACAGTATTGGGCAGCACAAGTCTTTTAAGACCCCAAGAAGATTACAGTGTAATGAGAATAATTTAAGATTAATTTTAAATGTCATAAAGATCAAATCATCCAACAGGTTATTGAAATAAGTATAATTCTGTAGTAGATATTATAATGCCAAAATGGAAAAACTTGCCCTTCTCGCCTTTTTTCCTCTTGATACTTTTACTCTTGGTTTGGTAATAGGTTCCATGTATGAAATAGATAATGTAAATTTTTTTTTGTCTCAAGAAATAGCAACTGTGGTATAAGAGGAGATCTTTAATTACAGTTAGAAAGTTCACGTCTTAAAAAACGTTTAAATTTGTGTAAAGCACACTACCAAAGTAGACAGATCTGTTTATGTTTCTCTTCCCCTCCCTGTCCCGCCTCCCTTCCTTTGAAATGTGTTTGATTGTTAAAATTGACTTTCACTGTCACTGAAATTTTAATTAGTATATTTTAAATTAAGCTTGAGGGCAAAACTGTGTCTCTGTAAATACATACATGTAATTTTCATTCAAATTTAAAAAAACATTTATTAGTAAAATAAAGAAGTTCAGTTTTCCATTTGAATTCAAAATCTCCCTCTCCACTTTGTTCTCAAGGGGCCTGGGTGCTGGTCTGTACTCATGACTAGTGCTAGACCACTTGAGCCACAGCCCTGCCTCCAGTTTTTTTGGTGGTTAGCTGGAGGGAAGAGTCTCAAGGACTTTCTTGCCTGAGCTGGTTCCAAACTGCAATCCTTGTATCTCAGCCTTTTTTTTTTTTGCCAGTCCTGGGCTTGAGCTCAGGGCCTGAGCACTGTCCTTGGACTTTCTCAAGGCTAGAGCTCTACCACTTGAGCCTCAGCACCACTTCCGGCTTTTTTCTATGTATGTGGTACCGAGGAATCGAACCCGGGTCTTCATGCATGCTAGGCAAGCACTTTAACCACTAGGCCAAACTCCTGGCCCCTATCTCAGCCTTTTGAATAGCCATGATTACGGGCATTGAGCCTCTGGTGCCTAGCAAAGATTTTGTTTGTACAGTATTGTTTACTAACATCCTACCATTGACATTTCAAGGGAGTGGGGGGGGGGAGGAGTACTACCTAATAAATAGTAGATCATCTAGTACCTCAAGTTTGGTGACTGGATATTCTGGACTTCACTGTAGTTTTAACTATTTCCTGTTTGCAAATAAATTCACTTGTATGAAGAAATGTCTTCTCTCTTAAAAGGTAAAAAACAAAGCTCCAGCTGAAGTACAGATAACTGCTGAACAACTCTTAAGAGAAGCTAAAGAACGAGAGCTTGAGCTTCTTCCACCTCCACCTCAACAGAAGATCACAGATGAAGAAGAATTAAATGATTACAAGCTAAGGAAAAGGAAGGTGAGTTAATGTGATAACTTTTAGTTTATTGTCAATAATTCATCAGTATTTGAAGTGTTCTTTACTTTTGTAAGATACAGTGAGGTTAACATTTCTAGCTACATAAGTAATGCAACATTTAGTTACCAGATAAGTGTATTTTGCTTAAATATGTAAATGTCACAAATGGTCCCATGCTATAATTTTTGGTGTTGAGTCACAGATTGGTGGAAGAGTCGCAGATGGAATCATTGGCACTTGAAAGAGAGGTACACCTGGTAAGGAGGTGCCATCATGCATTTCTGTCTGTACCACCATCTTTTGTAGGAGTTAGTGCTTAGAGGAAAATCATGAAGGGAGCCATTGGGATCTGAGATTATTTTTAAAATATAATTTTATTGTTATTAAGGTATTATACAGAAAGGTTAGCATTTTATAAGTTAAATAATTAAAACATTTCTTTTTTTGACAATTCGCTTTTCCTTTACTTTCCCCCACTTTTCCCCTCCCACCCCTTTATTTTCCATATGGTATATAACTGAATAGCATAAATGAATTTGTTCACTGCTCTTCCTGTGTAGTAGTATTTTAAACCACTAATCTGGCTGTTCCTATTTCTTCATTATTCCCAGTGAGTTATGTATGACATTTTGAGAATTACTGAGAGGTCTTAAGGGTAACATTCAAAAATGTTTTCTTTTGGGAACAGGAATAGTGTTTATTAAAGTATCAGTTGTCAAGGGCAGCAGGAAAAACTGAACAAATTCGCCATCAAGTGTTTATTTGGTTTGCATGTAACAACTAGTATAACTTTGAATAGGGAATTTCTTATTCCTCAAGGACTCCAGGATGTAATTTCTCTTAAACAAGAACAAAGTAACTTTCTTAGTACTTGTTTTTAATCATCATTATCTTTTAATAGTTGTACAAAGGAGTTGCCATTCACCAAAGCAGTTTGAGTACAGTGCATCTTCATCAGTGTCACTCCATGCAGCATTCTCATCCATCCCTTCCATCCTACCTTCCCCTTCTTTTTCTTACTTGTGTAGGATATGCATTGAATTTCAGACAGCATGCTCCCTTCTTTTTTCTCTTCATTTGTCTACCCCACTCTCTGACCCTTTCAAGGACCTATTTCTTAGTGTTCATTTTGTTGAAGTGTGATTTAGATTTTCTAAGGGATCACACTGAGTTCTTCACTAAATCTAGTATTTCATTTCATAAATTTGTATACACTTTTATCAAACTCATTTTTCTTTTCTTTCTTTTTTTTTTTTGCCACTCCTGGGGCTTGAACTCAGGGCCTGGGCACTGTCCTTGGGCATTTTTTTGCTCAAGGCTAGAGCTGTCACTTGCCACAGCACCACATCTGGCTTTTTCTGTGTATGTCATACGAAGGGATTGAACCCAGGTGTTCGTGCATGCTAGGCAAGTACTACCATTAGGCCATACTCCGGGGCCCCTATTTGTTTTTGAGGAACCTCCAGAGTAGTTGAACAAAGTTACATTCCCAGCAACAATATATTAGGGCTCCCTTTTTCCCACCCACATCCTTGCCAGCATCTGTTATTGTTTTTGTATTCCTATATTCTAATTGGAGTGAAGTTGGACTCTCAATATTGATTTGTATTTTATTTATGGCCAGAGATGTTGAGCATTCTTCATGTTTGGTAGCCATTTTTACTTCTGCCAAATCTCTAGTTAACTCATTAACCGTTTATTAATTGGTTGTTGATTTTTTAAGGTTTAGTAGGGTTTTTTATTTTGGTTAGCTGTTTTAGGGACACTGTCCCTGAGCTCTGTTGCGCGAGGCTAGTGCTCTACCACTCTGAGCCACAGTGCCACTTGTGGTTTTCTGGTGGTTGGAGATAGTTTCACAGACTTTCCTGCCCATTCTGGCTTCAGACTGTGATCCTTGAATCTTAACCTCCTGAGTAGCTAGTATTATAGACATGAGCTACTGGCATCCGGCAATGATTTAGTTTTTTAAGCCTTGTGTATATTCTGTGTATTAGGCCGTTGTTTGATGTATAGCTGGCAAAATTTGCTGTTCTGTATGCTATCATTTTAGCTTGTTAAGCTATGCCTGTTGCCAAGCAGAAACCTTTTAATTTAACGCAATTCTATTTTTCAAGACATTCTTTGATTTGCCATGCTTTTGTATCTTTATTCAGAGAGTTCCTCCCTGTGCCAAGAAATCCCAATGTGTCTCCTATTCCTTCCTGTAATAGTTTCATGGTTTCAAGTTACACATTGAGGTCTTGGATCCATTTTGAATTGATATTGGTACAAGGTGATAGATACAGATCCACTTTTTATTCAGTTTTAGTTTTCTGTATGTGGTTGGTCATTTTCTCCAGTATCATTTGTCAAACAGGCTGTCTTTCTTCCAGCTTACATTTGTGGCTGTAAGTCTGTAGGTATATTTCTGGGTCTTCTGTTACAAGCTGTTTTCATGACTATAACTTGATAGTGGAGTTTGAAGTTGGGTATTGTTATGTCTCCAGCACTATCTTCTCTGTTCTAGATGGTTTTGTGATTCAAGGCCTTTTGTTCCATAAAAATTTTTGGCTTTTTTTTTCTAATGGGAAGAATGATGGGATTTTGATTAATATGGCATTGAAGTTGCAGATTGTTTTAGGCAGCGTTGCCATTTTCATGGCAATTCAGGAGCATGGGAGATGTTTCCACTTGTTTATGTCTTCTTCAGTTTCCTCCTTTAAATATTTTAGTTTCCATTATAGAGGTTCTTGTTGCATCCTTGATGAGGTTAATTCCTAAGGATTTTTTTTTTTTTGAGACTGTTGCAAATGGAGTCGCTTTCTTGATTTCAGTCCTGATCTCCTTGTTGGCATACAGGAAAGCTCCTGATTTTTTTTTTTTTTTGAATTTGTACTCCACTACTTTGTCAACGTTTTTTGTATTTGTATTATAATATTTGTATTATTATTACAGTATATTTCCTCTGGAAAACAGCACTACAATCTAGTGACTACTGCCTCCTATGGAGAACTACTACCTTTGTCACAGTGTTAAAAGCTCTTGGTTTGAGAACCCAGTAAGCCCTTTTTGGAATGACTTTTTTTTTTTTTTTTTGGTCTGTCATAGGGCTTGAACTCTGGGCCTGAGCGTTGTCCCTGAGCTCTTCAGCACAAGGCTAGTTAGTACCACTTAAGCCACAGAGCCATTTCCTTTGCCAACATTTCTAATCAGCTATAGTAGCTTAGGGGAGGAGTTTATAGAGTTCTTTAAATACAGGATCATGTTATCTGCAATTAGGTCTTCCTGTGCTATTTGGATCCATTTTATGTCTTTCTTTTGCCTTACTACTTTTGCTAGAAAATTGCAGTGTTTTGTTGGATTTTGTTTGTTCATTTTTGCCAGTCCTGGGCTTGAACTCAGGGCCTGCTCACTGCTTCTAAGCTGCTTTTGCCAAGATTATTTCTCTACCACTCGAGTCATAGACCACTTCCAGCTTTTTCTCTTTACGTGGTATTGAGTAATTGAACCCAGGAATGCTAGGCAAGCACTTTACCACTAAGCCATATTCCCAGCCCCTCCAGTAATATTTTGAAGAGGAGAAAGTAAACATCCTTAACTTGTTCCTGATTTTAGAGGAAATGGTTTTAATTTATCAACATTAAGTAGAATGTTGGCTGTGGATTTGTCATTAAAGGCCTTTATTATGTTGAGAAAATGTTCTGTGTATTATTTCTCAAGACTTTTGTTATTATTAGACTTATAATAGAAAGTGAGGTGATTTTAATATTTTCCCCTTAACATTGCCTTTTTTACCTTTTTTCAGACTTTTGAAGATAACATAAGAAAAAACAGAACTGTAATTAGCAACTGGATAAAATACGCACAATGGGAAGAAAGTCTAAAGGAAATTCAAAGGTGAAATTGCTAAGAATTTAATTTTGAATATAAAGATATTTTATGTTAACAGAAAAAGGGAAAGCACAAGTAAAAGATTGTGCCTTTGGCAGTCATTTTGAGCTCTGGTTTCTGGGGAACCCTAAGGTTTTTGGTTTTTGGAGGGGGGGGTTGTTTTGTTTTGTTTTTTTGAGGGACACTGTGGAAAGACAGTCTTGGAAGCATGGCAGAAAGAACCTCTACAGGGGCCGAGAGTTTGGCCTAGTGGTTTAAGTGCTTGCCTAGCATGCATGAAGACCCGGGTTCGATTCCTCGGTACTACATATAGAAAAAAGCCGGAAGTGGTGCTGAGGCTCAAGTGGTAGAGCTCTAGCCTTGAGAAAGTCCAAGGACAGTGCTCAGGCCCTGAGCTCAAGCCCAGGACTGGCAAAAAAAAAAAAAAAAAAAAATACAGCACATTAAAGACAGTTTGAAATACGTGCTTCAAATGCTATGTGTACTGCTTTCAATGCTTCCTGAAACTTGTTTTCTTAGGGCTCGATCCATATACGAGCGTGCTTTAGATGTAGACTATCGAAATATTACACTCTGGCTGAAGTATGCAGAGATGGAAATGAAGAATCGCCAGGTCAATCATGCCCGAAACATCTGGGACCGTGCTATAACAACACTGCCACGAGTCAACC
The DNA here is from genome assembly GCF_031878675.1 of Megascapheus bottae. Lineage (NCBI taxonomy): Eukaryota > Metazoa > Chordata > Mammalia > Rodentia > Geomyidae > Megascapheus > Megascapheus bottae. The sequence goes on from NC_143526.1 coordinate 14,356,655, forward strand.
AGTTCTGGTAAGTTTTTGCTGTAATCGAACAGCTTTTATGTGTTTGTTTTTTTTACATAGTAGGCAGTTGTTTATATTTAACATTGCATCTTTAAATATACTTTAAATATGCTATAAATGTTTTTAATGTCCTATGTCTATGTCATAATCTTACTGTTTATTAATCATGTGATTGAATTAGTCTTATTGTTGCAATCATTTGCATTAGCACTTTTTTTGTTGAAATGGACAATTTTAAGAAAATATATGCTTCCCCATGTTTCATTATTCCTTCAGATTTATATTTTAATAGGAAACATGTTTGATTTAACCTTCAGGAAAGGTAATTTTTAAATTTTTCTCATATAACAAAGGAAGCCGTGTAAATTGCCACAAATCATTTACTCCCTAAGTCATTATGACTACAGCAGGTATTACTGATTTTGTTCAAGGTACAAGTACACGTATATGGAGGAGATGTTGGGGAACATTGCTGGTGCCCGGCAGGTGTTTGAACGCTGGATGGAATGGCAGCCTGAGGAGCAAGCCTGGCACTCCTATATTAACTTTGAGTTGAGATACAAAGAAGTGGAGCGGGCACGTACCATTTATGAACGATATATCCTTTGGACAAAACTTGGGTGGTTCCGTTGTCCTGGTTCTTCTTCCTCCCTTAGAGATGTTGGGTCAGGACACATAGTTGTAGATGTATACAGATTTCATCAGTTTCTCATTTATTTTTTAGGAACATAGGATGAAAATGTATGGTCTCAGTAGTTGAGTCCCTTTCAGCAAGATTTTGTGTTTATTTCCATTTTGGCATCAGTGCTATATCTTTTGGAAAACAGTAAGAGCCTGGCTGTTACTGCCAGTCATGCTTTTCTGAGGTCTGTACTGATCATTAGCGTTGTTATTTTTCTTCATCCAGGGGTTTACTATTCACTAGTAAACATTGTCATTAGTGTACTATTTGATGACTTGAGGGCTGTAGGCACAGATCAAGTGTTAGAGCTCTAGCTATGAGTGGAAAAACGGAGGAAAGGCACAAGCCTCTGAATTCAAACTTCTTTACCAGCTCAAAAGCAAACAACTGACTCCACAAGTCATTTAACTCCTTTGAGCCTTAGTATTCTCTTTTTAAAAATAAGATTAAAAAAACAGGTTCACACCTGTAATCCTAGCTACTTAGGAGGCTGAGATCTGAGGATCAAGGATCATAGCCAACCAGGGCAAAAAGTCCTTGAGACTTGTCTCCAATTAACCACCAGAAAACTGGAAGTGGCATTGTGACTCAAGTGGTAGAGTGCTAGCCTTGAGCTGAAGAGCTCAGGGGCAATGCCCAGGCCCAGAGTTCAAGCCCTGGGACGGACACCCCACCCCCCTCCTCCCAACACACACAATAATAAAAGTACCTATGGTACAGATAGAGGTATTGCCTCTTATTTGTAGAGTACTTCGCTGGTATGTCTGAGGCCCTGGTTTGATCATTAACACTGCCTAAAAAAGTGGCTATTTGTAAAAATTAGAAAATGGTACTTCTGAAACTTGTTTTAGAAACTGAAGCTTTGTGGTTCTCATAGAGCTCATATTTGCAAATTCACATGATTGTTAAAATTTATTTGTAATCTCCAAATCATGGTTGCAGCATTTTCAGTCACTTGTGAATGTGTACTACTGAGCAGTGAACAATTGGGCAAAGCTTCACCTCATCTCAGCCTCCTACAGTGATGCTCAGAGGGTCAAGGATCTTCTGTTGTGGGGCCAGTGAAATGGAATTTAAATCCCAATTCTGGCATCTAATCCTCTGAATCACATCTTGCTTAAAAAAGAAAGTTGTTTTTAGGATTTGAGGTAATCTATGTGAGAGATAATGTATATGTGTATTTTCCCTATGAGTATGGGTTAGATATTTAGTAATTAAGCATATACAATGACTTTTATTGTTAGTATAAAGATGGTATATTGAGGGGATACATTTGCATAAGTCAGGTAATGAGTACATTTCTTTTTGAACAGTATCACTCCCCTCCTTACAGTGGAGTACTGCAGATAATGGGAATGAATCTTATGTTCTTAGTTATCACTGCTCATTTAAAGTTATCACTACTTATTTTAAAATTAGTTTATGGCCATGTGCTAGTAGCTTATGTCTACAATCCTAGCTAATCAGTAAGGAGGCTAAGATCTAAGGATCCCAGTTCAAAGCCATCCTTTCAGACAAATCTGTAAGACTTTTATGTCCAGTTAACCAGCAGAAATCCAGGAGTGGAGCTGTGGCTAAGTGGTAGAGTGGTGGCCCAGAGCAAAAAAGTGCCCAGGCTCTGAGTTCAAGTCCTATTTTGTATGTGCGCGCACGCGCGTGCGCACACACGCACACACTTATTTAAAGCTTTTATAGTATTGTGTGCCAAGCTTATTTTGAATTCTTTATAGATACTGTCATTCCTCTAGAAAACTTTGCAGTGTAATATCTAGTCTGTTCCACAGATTAGGAAATGGGGTCATGAATAATTATTTAGCTTAACCTAGGTCTCTGCTAGTGGTAGAAGTGGGATTTGGACCCAGTAAAGCAGCTTCAGATAGTGTTCTTAATTAACATCTTTGCCATATACAAATACATATTATATGTATATGTGTGTTATTGATTGATTGATTGATTGATTGCCATACCTGGACTTGACCTCAGAACCTGGGGACTATCCTTGGACACTTTTTGCTTACGGCTAGCATTCTTCCACTTGAGCCACAGCACCACTTCTTGCTTTTTCTGTGTATGTGGTACCAAGGAATTGAACCCAAGGCTTTGTGCATGCTAGGTGAGCACTGTACTACTAGGCTATGCTCCTGGCTAACATCTTTGTCATATTTGAGTGTATTACTACTATGGGAATTAATTTCTTCAAGCAAAGTGGATTAAGAGTAGTTACATCCTAGCCAGGCACTGTGGGTCACACCTATAATCCTAGCTACTCAGGAGGCTGAGCATCAAGGTTCAAAGCCAACCCAGGCACAAAAGGACCTAAGACTCTTAGTTCCACTTAACCACTAGAAAACTGGAAGTGGCACTGTGGCTCCAGGGTAGGGCAGGAGCCCTGAGCTGAAGAGCTCAGGAAAAATGCCCAGGCCCAGAGGTAGAGCAATAGCCTTGAGCTGAAGAGCTCAGGGACAGTGCCCAGGCCCAGAGTGCAAGCCCCATGTCCAGCAAAAAAAAAATAGTTACATTTTGTTAAGAAATAAAGTGGCTGGGCTGGGACTTTGGCCTAGTGGTTAAAGTGCTTGCCTAGCATGCATGAAGACCCGGGTTCGATTCCTCGGTACCACATATAGAAAAAAAGCCAGAAGTGGTGCTGAGGCTCAAGTGGTAGAGCTCTAGCCTTGAGAAAGTCCAAGGACAGTGCTCAGGCCCTGAGCTCAAGCCCAGGACTGGTAAAAAAAAAAAAAAAGAAGTGGCAAGTCAGAACTTTGTCTTTGAAGTGCTCAAGACCCCTAGGCATAAAGGAAATACAAATCCAAATTAACTCTGAGATCTCATCTCACCCCAGTTAGATTGGCCAACATCATGAATTTGAACAACAAATGCAGGGAAGAGAAGAAAAAGGAAACCTATTGCAGTTTTGGTGGAAAGTAAAACCCCTTGGACAGCAGTCTGGAAATCCCTCAAAAAAACTAAACACAGTTTCTCCCTACAACCCAGCCATACCACTCCTGGACATCTACCCAAAACATCACAAGCCAGAATAAAGACACTTGGGGTCCGGGAGTTTGGCCTAGTGGTAGAGTGCTTGCCTAGCATGCATGAAGACCCGGGTTCGATTCCTCGGTACCCCACATACATAGCAAAAAGCCGGAAGTGGTGCTGAGGCTCAAGTGGTAAAGTGCTAGCCTTGAGAAAGTCCAAGGACAGTGCTCAGGCCCTGAGCTCAAGCCCAGGACTGGCAAAAAAAAAAAAAAGACACTTGTACATCCATGTTCACTGCTGCACTATTCACAAAAACCTAACTATGGAAACAGCCCAGATACTCTACAATGAAATGAGGTCATATGACGTTTTTACTCGGGCTGGCCTTGAAGTCCTCCCAAATAGTCTTTTGAGTAAGTAGTATTTCATGTGTGTAAGCCATCAGGCCTGGCTTTTTCAAGGTGAGAATTGAGCCCATCCCACTGACATTCCAAGCAAGAGCCCTACTACCCAGTTACAATCCCGTTTTTCCTTTGGTGCCAGTACTGGGACTTAGATTTGGAGCTTTGAGTACTTGCTTAGCTTTTTCTGTTCAAGGTTGCTACTCTACCACTTGAGCCAAACTTCTTTCAGTATTTTGCTAGTTAATTCAAGACAAGTGTTTAATGATTTATCTCTCTTGCCCGACTTTAAACCTGGATTCTTAGATCTCAGCCTTCTGGATAGCTAAGATTATAGGTGTGAATCATCAATGCCCAGCCCCCCTCTCCCCCTGGTTTTTTTTTGGCCAGTCCTGGGTTTGAGCTCAGGGACTGGAGCACTGTCCTTGGACTTTCTTAACGCTGGAGCTCTACCACATGAGCCTTAGCACCACTTCCAGCTTTTTTTTCCTGTGTATGTGGTACTGAGGAATCAAACCTGGGTCTTCATGCATGCTAGACAAGCACTCTACCACTAGGCCAAACTCCTGGCCCATATATATATATATATATATATATATATATATATATATATATATATACATACATATACATATATTATTTTATTTTATTTTATTTTGGTGATGTTTCCCCTCCTGGTATTCCCTTAATTCTCCTGCACTTGTTCTTGTGCACCCGGATGTGAAGAACTGGATCAAATATGCCCGATTTGAAGAAAAGCATGCTTATTTTGCCCATGCACGGAAAGTGTATGAGAGAGCTGTTGAGTTCTTTGGAGATGAACATATGGATGAACACCTTTATGTTGCATTTGCCAAATTTGAAGAAAACCAGAAAGAAGTAAGTATAGTTCATGGACTTGATTATATTACTAAACAACTTAGGAAAGATCACACTTATACACAGAAGAATTTGTTTCCTTGTTTTTCTTATGTTTAAGGAAAATGTTTTCAAAATACGAAAACTGTCATACAGAGAACAGCATGTTCATGTTGTGGAGATCCAGATTGGGAGCTGAGTACTTATAGGTTTGAAAAAAATTAAGCCTTTAAATCTGAACATCTGTAACTTGAGTCATTTGGCATCCGAAGTAGGAAATCTATAAAAGACTATGAACAGAAAACATAATTTAGAATGAAAACAGACTATGCCCAAAGAAGTCTATTTATTTGTGAGTTAGCATAAGACTATCAGCATAAATTTGCATAGACTTCAGAGAGATAGGTCAAAGTCTTAACACAAGGAGTTATGTAATGGGGTGTTATAATGATGGGGATTTCAGATTCTGTTGTAGAAAGGAAGTAACTGAATGTGATTTATATTTAAGAGATCATCTGGCCAATTTATGGAGAATATATCAGGAAGAGAGTGGCAAAATTTGAATCTGAGAGGTCAGTGGGTCAAATTTTGAAATTTTCTAGTTAGGAATGGAGATGGGTTGGCAGGGAGAGGAAGAGAATAGAAAGGGCTGTGTTGAAAGGTGGAGATAGCAGGGCTTGATGGAGTAGTAAATGTGGGAAATGAGAAAACAGGTGACTCTGTGCTTTAGGTGAGAGCAAATATGTGACTGAAAGTATTGCCTGTTAAGAAATGACAATGTTCAGAGCTGGGAGTGTGGCTTGGTAGTAGAGTGCTTGCCTACCATGCACAAAGACCCAGGTTTGATTCTTCAGTACCACATACATAGAAAAATCCTGAAGTGGTGCTGTGATTCAAGCGGTAAAGTGCTAGCCTTGAGAAAAGCCTAGGGACAGTACTCAGACTGAGTTCAAGCCCCAGGTCTGACTAGGAGAAAAAAAAAAAAAAAGATGTTCCAAGTTGGATGGTGGGGAAAAAAAAAAAACAGAAGTTCAATTTTGGTCCTAGAAATTTTAGGCAGACAATGTTAAATGTAGAGCTTAGAGTTAGAGTATCAGTTCTTTCTGACAGAAATATCTTCAGTATTTGAGGTCTCAAAATCTAATTTGAGGTAATTTATATCACAGTTACTCTTCAAGCTCTGGCTAGAATGAGAACATCATGGTGTTGAAGGTAATCATCTTTGTTTAGTTTGAAAGGGTTCGAGTCATCTACAAGTATGCCTTAGATAGAATTCCAAAACACGAGGCCCAGGACCTCTTCAAAAACTATACCATCTTTGAGAAGAAGTTTGGTGACAGGAGGGGTATTGAAGATATCATCGTAAGCAAACGGAGATTCCAATATGAAGAGGAAGTAAAGGTGAGTCTAGGAGGTAAACTGCAGATAACTGAGATGTGCTAATCAATGCTAGCTATAAGGACACAGGTAACAGCTACTTAGACCATTACCATTAGTGATTGTTCTTTTGATGTGTCTTAGGACGAATTGGTATCTATTTCAGTCTAGTTGGAGTAAATGACTGGTAGAAAAGGCAAGCAAACTACTTAGCAGCTCACTTGTGGGAAGTCCTTTTTTGGCTGCTGACTATGTGCTGTGGCATTTGACCAAATGAAATGTGAAGTAGAGCCAGGCTTGGTGGCTCATGTCTGTAATCCCAGAACTCAAGAAGACAACAAGTTAAAGGCCAAAATGCATTACACAGGGAGACACAAGCCCCTCTCCCCCCAAATCTAGGCACTGTGCCTCATGCCTAAAATTGCAATACGTGAGAGGCTGATGAAGGAAGATCAAGAGTGTGAAGCCAGCCTGGTATTAATAGCAAGACACTTGTCTCAAAAACATCTCACAAAAAAGAGGAGGAGATAGAAGGATCACAGCTTGTCAGACCATATTTTTAAAAAACGAATAAAAATAAAAACAGAAGAGTCAAGGTATACTTCAAATGGTAGAGCACAAGGGTGAGTTCAATCTGTAATACTGTATTTAGGCTCAAATCTTGAAAAATGAGGGAAAAGTCAGAGTTTGATTCGAAGTCTTATTTTGCTCATCATTGTCCTTTAACTGCTTAATGAAAGCTGTGTGATTCAATTTAGGATAATAGCATTTTCCTTCACTATTCTGTTAAGTATAGCTTAGTCAGATTAATTACAAGCTCCAGGGATATAACTCTATGGAGTTAAATGAGTTAATAAGTCAGCAAGATGTATTCACAATAAATTAGTGTGAAATGAAAAGTTGGGTTTTGCAAGATATGATGGTACCACTTTATAATCTCGGCACTAATGAACTGAAGCAGTAGACCCCAAGTTCCAGGCTTGGAATAAACCAAGCAAAGAACAGGCTTTAGTATTGTGTAATGCCATTGTAGTTTTACTATATATACAGTGATGCAGTCATGTAGAAAAATATACAAATAGAATGGGAGCCTCATTTTTGAGTAGTTATTTTGCTTTCCTGTGGAGTAACTAGTCAATAGTGTGTCCTCTATATTTCTTTTATTTGATTTTAAGAATGATGTTTCAAAATGAGTTAATAAAATGTAGAATGGTAGTCTGATGCCTTCTTTAATCTCACAAAGCCTGGCAAGTATAGATTTTTTAAGTTGATTCATCGACTTGTTTTTCTAGGCTAATCCACACAATTATGATGCATGGTTTGATTACTTGCGCTTGGTAGAAAGTGATGCAGAAGCTGAAACAGTGCGAGAGGTTTACGAGAGAGCTATTGCCAATGTCCCACCCATTCAGGAGAAGAGGCACTGGAAGCGCTACATATATCTTTGGATCAACTATGCACTCTATGAAGAATTGGAGGCAAAGGTTAAAAATAAAATTTAAATTACATATTGGCACTTACTATTTCTTTTCCCCTCTACTCACAGCTTCTCTGCTGTGGATAGCAGGTGTTAGAGTCCTTTAAACAAAGATAATTGGTTTTAATTTAGTCGTATAGTTACAGAAACTCTATATTTTAAATTGTTGGTGTGCTGTTAGAGACACATGTAAGGTGTTTGTTGTGTGTTTGAAACCTTGAGGCACAACACCCATTTCATTTTAATGTGAAAGATAGTGAAGTCGCCCTTGTATATCATTTAACAATTTGTGGGCTTTCTCATTAAGAATCACAGGTTGTAGATTTTGCTTTTATTAAATAAGAGTGGCATTTTCAGAAATTGGTTATGTACAACAAATAGGTAAAGATTTACCCTTGATTATTCTGAGACTATAAAACATCTTTCTGCTGTCAGGCAAAAGGCCTTCTACAAAGAAGTGCTCAGAATTTGATGGCCATGTTGGTAATTCTTAAAGTTTGAAGACTAAAGGTAATTCATACATTTTAATCATAAACAAAATCTGCATTTGGAAGTAACAGATCGAGAAAAACATATTCCATGTTGGGGATTGCACATTCTTCTAGTAGTCATAAAACTAGAAAGTAGTAAAAATTAATTTTAATAACAAGCCCCAATGTTTTTTCACAATTTCTTTCTACAGGATCCCGAGAGGACAAGACAGGTATATCAAGCCTCTTTGGAATTAATTCCTCATAAAAAGGTATGCTTGCTCAAAAGTGTTCAGTCTCAACTGGATCAATATCCTGTTGTTTGTGAAATAATGAAATGAAATAATACGTACTGATTTTATATTTCCCAGTATATACTAGGCACATGGAAAACAAATGAAATCTCCTTGCCCCTAAACAGATTAGTTGGGTTTATCTCAGAGGACAATTTGTGTTGTGACAAATGAATAACATAGATAGTAGTATAGATAATATAGAAATTCACAAGAGGAGTAGAGAGCCTAGTGGTAAAATGCTTGCCTAACATGCATGAAAACACTCCCTCCCCATTCCCCCCACCCCCTTCTTGGGTTCAATTCCCCGGTACCATATACACAGACGGTACCATATACACAGAAATAGCCAGAAGTGGTGCTGTGGCTCAGGTGGTAGAGCACTAGCCTTGATAAATGCCCAAGGACAGTGCCCAGGCCAGGAGTCCAACCCCCCCCCCCCCCAAAAAAAAAAAAACACAATCTGAGTAGAAAGAGAAAGCAAGAACACATAGCATGTGTAGGGCACAGAAACCAGTATAGTGATAACTAAATGCATACATGGATTAACACTGTCCTACCTGGAGATGGGAGGCAACTTCTGCCAGGTTCCAAGTATAAGAAAAACATGTTTCCTGCTCTCAGGAAACATGTTGACTGACTCACAAAATAAAGACTATTCCTAAGTACAGCATACAGTATCATGAAGTACAATAGTAGATTATGGCACTGTTGGGAAATAGTCATCTCATTCTGAAGTTCCTGAGAATTCAAATTGCCAATGACCTTTGATTAATTTAAATATAATTGAAATGAATCTTTTAAAACTAGGTGTTTTTGTGCTTTTGTTTTCTAGTTCACCTTTGCCAAAATGTGGTTATATTATGCACAGTTTGAAATAAGGCAGAAAAATTTACCATTTGCCAGAAGAGCTTTGGTAAGTTAAAAAAAAAAAGTATGCTTTATAAAAAGGAAATTTATTTTTCATGCCTAAAATTTGTATAATTTTAAGAAACAGCAGGGGCCAGGAGTTAGGCCTAGTAGTAAAGTGCTTGTCTGGTATACACAAAGACCCGGGTTTGCTTCCTCTATATCATATACATAGAAAAAGCTGGAAATGGTGCTATAGCTCAAATGGTAGAGCCCAGGGACAGCACTCAGGCCCTGAGTTCAAACACCAGGACTGACAAAAAATACAGCAGGTATTTGTACTGTCAGTATTACATTTTGTGGATAGTCCACATCATGTTTATCATCTCAAAATAGATAAAACAGCGCCCAGGGCATGATTAAGCATGTCCATAATACTGATATTTGAAAGGCTTAGGTAGGAGGACAGCCTAGGCTACAAGGCAGAATGCTGTCCCAGAGAAAGTAAAGGAAGAGGCATATATTTTCTTTTTTTTTTTCATATATTTTTATTGTAATTAATAGAGGGGTTACAGTTATATTCACCAGTTAGAAGGTACATTACTTCACAATATATTTCCTTATATCCTGAAACAAGTCAGAAAATATATAGCCTTTGAAAAAACATTGGGTGATAACATTGGAAATATCTAGAGCTACTCCTTGCGAGAACTAATAATTTGATTCTGTATAAAAATTTTGATATAGCTTCCTCTTAATTTGTCCTAAGGTTTCTTAATAGTGTCAAATACTTTTTAAGTACAATTTTCCTTCAGCTAGGTTAGGGTATTTTCTGCCTGTGGGCAGCAAGTCAGGTTTTATTCTTTGATTATTTCCCATTTAAAGAAGTTTTAAAGCTGGAATTGGTGTTGTGGCTCAAATAGTAGAGCACTAGCCTTGAGCATTCTCAAAGATCAAAGATTTCTGTGTCTGTATCCCCTAAGGGATTATGAGCAGTTTTAAAACCCCAAATAATTTCCTGTATAATTTTGGAATACTATTTCTTGCTAAGTAGGTACCAATGACCACAGGCTACCTTGTTAGCCAAAGAAATGTCACCACAGAACAACTGAATGGCCTCTCATGTTGACTTTGCAGCAGAAAACAGCTTCTACGACAGGTTAAGAATGTTTCACAAGTTGGACCCACTGAGGTATCACAATAGTCTGGCCATTTTATTTTTCCAGGGAACTTCCATAGGCAAATGCCCAAAGAACAAATTATTTAAAGGCTACATAGAATTGGAACTGCAGCTTCGAGAATTTGACAGATGCCGGAAGCTTTATGAAAAGTTCTTGGAATTTGGACCTGAAAATTGTACCTCATGGATTAAATTTGCAGAATTAGAGACAATCCTTGGAGATATTGAGAGAGCCCGGGCAATCTATGAATTAGCTATCAGCCAGCCACGCTTAGACATGCCAGAGGTCAGTTCTATAGTATCCTGTAGATAACCATTTAAGTGTGTTTGGTGTTTCAGAGTATAAAGATGATCCACATTACCTATAGTCTCTTCTTTGATTAACTTTTTTTTTTTCTATTTGTAAGGGAGGAAGGAGAACTGATAAGTCAGCTTTAAAATCAGCCTACTTGTAGACCAGAGCACAGTTAAACACAAGATGAATTAGGATAAAATGGAGTGATTCATTCTCTTCATTAAAGAGGAAAGGGAAAGGGAATGGGGAAGAAACCAGGCAAAGAGCCAGAAACTGCTCCAGTAGAACAATGGGAAATGAGAGTAGTGAATGCAGATCCTTGTATTCTAGTATAGTTTTGACTAGATGGAGCCCAGTTAGGAGGCACAAACAATCTGGAGCCACAAGGTGGCACCACACTACAGCCAGCTAAGACCAAGTTGAGTCTCACAAGAGGCAAGTTAACAGGAGACTGTATGTTATGCTTCAGGCTTCATTGACCATACTAGGGTGGGGCTTTCTGTATTACTGGTTCTGTTGATCTCAGCCTTTACACTGGACTGCTACTCTATAGGTACCCAGGCCATTCATCTTTGTGCCCTGACAGGCTATACCTAAACACTTTTCATTTGAACTCAGATTAACAGAAAATTTGCAATGGAGGTATAAACATATGTAGTGGCTGACATGATGTATTTTCTTATAGAAGTTATTGTATATAGAAGGATCATGAAAGTACCTAGGAAACTAGACAAACTTTTTCAACTCTTGAGAAGCATTTTTACTCCAGAAGTGAACTTAAAACTGAATCTAGGGTCTTTTTTCCTCTGTCTTGTCGAAGTCTAGCTAAGTTTTGGCAAGCTTATCCACATGCAGTCTGTTAATTGTGGAATAAAAGTCTGTGTTCCTGGATGTAAGTTATAACATGCTTCTCCTCAATGCTGTTAACTAATTTCAATGTCAGGATTGACCCATTAAGCTGTGCTTTTAGGTGCTTTGGAAATCATACATTGACTTTGAAATTGAGCAGGAAGAAACTGAAAGAACACGAAATCTTTACCGACAATTACTCCAGAGAACACAACATGTCAAGGTATCCTGTGCCTTGTTTATCTTTGATTTTGCAGGAATCATCAGTCCTAAAAGTTATGCTATATTTTAAAGTTTATGTTAAATATCTGTCTTCCTTGCTTTTGGAGATCTTGTTTTTCTTAGTCTCATTTAGAATGTTAAGCTTATACAGTCATTGTTTATATTGCATGTGAATATCTTGAGTGTCACAGAAGTGGAAAAAAAGCTTGACTATATCAGACTCCTAATTATAGAATTAGGCTACATTATTGCTTATGGGAAAGCATATGTTCAGATAAATTCTTTGGGATACTAGTAATGAACACGTATTTAGATGTCATGGGGTAGAAATTTACTTTATGAATTATACTGCATTGTGGTCTTATGGATGACATGGCTATTTTGCTCTTTTTTTTTTGAAGGTATGGATCAGTTTTGCTCAGTTTGAGTTGTCTTCAGGAAAAGAAGGAAGTATGGCTAAATGCAGACAGATTTATGAAGAGGCTAACAAAACTATGCGGAACTGTGAAGAAAAGGAAGAGAGACTTATGCTACTGGAATCTTGGAGAAGCTTTGAAGATGAATTTGGAACAGTATCAGATAAGGAGAGAGTAGACAAACTCATGCCAGAGAAGGTCAAGAAGAGAAGAAAGGTCCAAACTGATGATGGGGTAAGAGCTGAAGCGTGGTACTATACACCACAGGTGAAATTAGAAATGGACTGAATTTTGTGGGGGCTTTGTTATGTTTTTTGGGGGGGGGGGTTGGTTGTGGGGCTTGAACTCGGCCTGGATGCTACCCATGAGCCTCTTTGTGCTACCTTGCTACCTACCACTTGAGCCACTGCCACTTCCAGTTTTTGAGTGGTTAATTCGATGAGTCTCATGGGGACTTTTTTGCTTCAAACCATGATCCTCATATCTCAGCCTCCCAAATAGCTAGAATTATAGGTGTGTTTTTAAGTGGTATATGTACTTCCTAGAATGAAATTCTGGAATAAGTTAATTACTATCTAGCTACTTAGGAAACATTAATTAATAGTTATAGAACAGTAAGCAGGAAGTCAATATGGAGAGAAATGAACGAACATTTAGAGAAGAGCCAAGCCTGGGGATTTGTATGACACTGGAAGGAATGTGGTGGGTATCACTGAAGGCTTTTTGCAACAGCAACAAAAAAAAAAAGATAGGACCAAAATGCTAGTCTTTCTTTTTTGTCTATTTTGGGACTTAAGCTCTGGGCCTGGGCATTGTTCTTGAGCTCTTCAGGTCAAAGCTACCACCCTACCTCTTGAGCCACAACGCCACTTCCAGTTTTCTGGTGGTTAACTGAAAATAAGTCTCACAGACTTTAGTGCCCAGGCTGGCTTTGAACCTTGATCCTCAGATCACAGCCTCCTTAGTAGCTAGGATTACAGGCATGAACCACCGCACAGTCCCAGAATGCTAGCTTTTCACAGAACTTAAGGGACTGATATTGGAAGATACCTTTTCAGTAGGCTGTTTTTATAAGTCAAGGGAGAGTGGAAGCTAGAATGACGGCAAGGACCTCTTTATGGCAGTGGTGGAGAGCATCTAATCTTAAGTCCCTCACAATCATTTGGTACGTGACAGGACATACATGCTTGCCTTCACCTGACTGTAGCTAGCTGTCTGTGTTGATAATTTTGTATGGTCTTACAAGGGTAAATTTCCAAATGAACTTTGGCTGAAAAAGGTTACCCATCCATTTAGGGCAGTATTTAGAATTAAAGTCAGTGATCTTTTGGAGATGAGAATGTACAGGCAAGTTTGAATAATGCATATATTTATTACTTTGCTACTGAATAAATGCTACTAAGTAAAAAAAAAAAAATAAGGTTGCAAAAGGGAGATTCTTTTGGCTGCCTATAGAAGACCTGTGTTTAGATTTTCTGTTTGCTTCCACCATGTCCTAAGGGGTCAGTGAGCTGTAGTTACACAAGTCAAATGGCACTTTATTCTTCAGTTGGCCTTTATTTTTAATATTTTGTAAAGTGAACACCATTAATGTTAAACTTTAGGTTTTCCAGAAAAAACTCTCCACTTTGCCTAAAACCTACATATTTCATCCACTTACCTTTTTATTTCTTCAGTCTGATGCAGGCTGGGAAGAATACTATGACTACATCTTTCCAGAAGATGCTGCCAACCAACCTAACCTCAAGCTTCTGGCTATGGCCAAACTTTGGAAGAAACAACAACAGGAAAAAGAGGCTGCTGAGCAAGATCCTGATAAAGACATTGATGAGAGTGAATCGTGAACTCATTCATATTAAGCATTTTTTTATATATAAACTTAGTTTGGGATTCTTGACTCCTTGAACTTTTTATATATTTCACTAGAAAAAGTTTCAAATCTTTGACAGATATATTTTTTAATTATTATAAAAGTATATTGTGTTAGTTAGGGATGGGAAGTTGAAAGTAAAATAATTTTTTAACTGCTAAATTTCTTATTCATTTGAGTCCAGACTTTTCTAACATTTGCTATATATCTCACAGTGTGAAATGCAGTTAAGGTAATGCCTTGTATCTATTTTCAGAGTTTCTTAAGTTTTCATGTTCAGTCACCATTATTTTTCAGGTGTAGTTTTCTGATGCATGTTTTCTTCATGAACATGGTATGCATCTACCTGAAGCCTTAACTTTAGCCTGTTAAGTCACACAAATTCAGTTCTCATCACTTCCCCCTAAGTGATTTTCAGTTTCCTCATAGAATGGGGAAATTCTTTGATGGCTCATTCTGAAGATTAGAAAAGGAATATTCCTGATTCGCAGTAAGTGTTTGGTAAACTATTGTTCCTAGCCACTTGTGTATGTTCATTCCAATATATAACTGCATGTGCTTAGGCTTATTTACACCTAATAACTTTTAATATCAGCAAATATGTTTTAATGCCAGTAAATATGTCATCATTCCTGTGTTTTGTTAAGCTTTAACATGTAATTACCTTAGGTGTTCCTTACACAAGAAACCAAAGGAACATCTGTGTCACATTAGGAGGTATTAGGAAGAACCCAAAGCTGTTGGAGTTTGGAAACAATATATGGCAGCATCTCCGTAGAGCTACTTGGCATTAATACTAAACTATGTTGAACTTAGTATAGTATATAAAGGTGGGATAAATTCTTTTAGTTACTACAATAGCATCAGAAGGAAATTTTTGTGATTCCAATTATCCTCTAGCCAATTTTTCAGAGTTAAGGGGTCAGAATGTTAGGATCAGAATCTGTGAGCATGTGCCACTTGCTTGTAAGAGGAAGTTTTTTTTTCTTGAGAAAACAGGATTCTCTCTAATAATTTTAGCATCACCAAAAGACTGTCTAGGCTGGCTCCATTTGAGCTACTCAACAACTTTTCTTTTTGCCAGTCTTGGGGCATTCTCAAGACTAGCGCACTCTGCCACTTGAGCCACAGCACCACTTCCAGCCTTTTCTGTGTGTGTGGTACTGAGGAATAGAACCCAGGGCTTCTGCATGCTAAGTGAGCATTCTAGCTCTGTAACAAACAGTGGTGGGGCACAGCATGCCTATTGTGCCTACTATTTAGGAGGATGACTTGAATCCGAGGGTTCCAAGCCAGTATATACAGGCCTGGCAAAACCCTTAATTCCTGTACGTTTTTAAATCAGCATGGGCATCTCTTTACTCTTGAGTATTTCCCATATTACAGGCAATGAGATCCAATTAAATGACCTTTGGGAAATGTGTTTTCTTGGAAAAGCAGAATGTAAGCATAGAAGTAGTAGAAGAAAGGAATCAGGACAATCATATGAAAACAGGTAAGGCAGAAAGAAGGAAACCTATTTTTTTCTGCTAATACATTATGTTTTCTCAAAAGTACACACTTGAAATAGTCAACAATGCATTTTATTATACATCTAAATTTATACATTTTATATATGCTTTTAAAGCTTCAACAGTTTAATACAAAAAAAATATATGTATATACAGCAGTGGTTCTCAGGCACAGAACTGAGGAAGAGGCTGTAGCAAGGCTTTTTTGTACCCTGGCATACTATGCCTACTTTAAACTATGATAGTGGAACATACTCTTCTACATAGCTGCCTTCTTAGTGGATTTTATTACAGCAGATAGGCTTACTGTAAAACAGTGAATGAGAGTTGAGATCAGTATATATATATATGTCAGTCTTTTAGACCTAACTACTTCTACTAGAGCTCTAATGTCATTCGTTGAAAATACATAGAATACAAACTATCTGCCTAAGAACCACTGCCTATGGTTATTCAATGTCTTCAGGCCTTACAGGATGAGGTAATGGTATGATGGATTTCTTCTCAGTATCCCTGGAAAGTGCTTTCCTCATGTCTGTTGGGATAAATAGCAATGCATTTTAAATATATTGACTAAAGTTCCCAAAAGAGACCTAACCAAAACCCACCCAGGAAAGAGCTTATCAGAACATATGAATAATCTACAAAAGTTAATTTATGGATAACTATAATGTATGTTAAAAATGTTTTAAGTCACTTTTGTAGTTACTGTCAGGAAAGGGAGCTTACCGTAAGCATCCTCATCAGGCTCCCCGTTGCTGGCTGAATAGTACTCTATGACTGTCCTGTATACACTGTAGCCCAGCCGCTTGTACATGTTAACTGCAACTTGGTTAGATACTCGTACGAAAAGATCAACAAAAAATCCACCCTTTCTTTAAACAAAAAAGGGGAAAACGTTAGAAACTTTAGGAATAGAACAATTGCAGTTATGATGGTTTTAATCAGATTTAAGGTGGTCATTCTGCAGTACAAATTGCTGCGCAGCCAAGTTTCTGCTTAGTAACATCCCCTTGCTCTCTCAGGTTTCCAAACTCTTACCTCCTACTATAGTTCTACTTATGCATTTAATAATTATAATTAATAGAGGGGTTATAGTTATATTTGCCAGATAGAAGGTGCATTACTTCACATACCCCTTCTCATGTTTTTGTCCCCATTCCCCACCTCCAGTTCTACCACAAATAGTTTTGCCTACTGTTTAAAACCCGATAAGGTAGCTTATGCCTGCAATCCTAGCCACTCATAAAATCTGAGGATTATGGTTACAGTCCATGAGACTCCTATTAACTGTTAGAAGTGGTTCACAAGGCTACCTTGAGCAAGAAACTTCAAGGCCAATTAAAAAAACAAAATCCCGAGGCAAAAGAACTGGTTGCAACTTATTTTGATAGGTGACTTAAAATACTATAACAAAAGGTATTAAGTATCCTGCAAAGTCTGAAGCTACTCAGAAAAGGATTGTTGATCTTTGCTCTGTATTCTTAATCAGTTTCTTCCAATCTGTTTCTGGGTACATAATCCTTTATCTATATGCAGCAACCCTTGCTTCAGCTATAGAACTATTGTCAATGTAGTATGCCTTGTTAATATAGTATGCCAACTTTATTACAATTTGCATGTACTTTAATTTTTTTTTCTTGTAACTAGAATATTGGCAGTTGGTTCTCTGCCAGTGGGGATGGAACACAGGGCCATTCGCACACTGGGTAAGCACTATATACTGCTACTGGAATCAGTAGTCCATTAGTATTTTGCTTGTTCTTTTAATGTATACATGTAAAAGATACATGCATATAAGCAGGCACCTTAGGAGCCATTCTAAAAAATGAACTTGTAAGTATATGTAGAAGGCAGTTTAAAATTTTTAACTTTTTTAGCGAAGACCTTCATTTCAACTAATATCACTTGGTTCCTTATTGTCTCTGAATTCATGTTCTACTTGAAACAGAACATTTGTAGCCACAAGTGCTACTTTTAAAACGCGCCTGTGGGAATTTGGTCATGGTCAGAGACATTTCTGTCCTAAGATGGGAGTAATCTTATCACTTTTTTGTAATTTAAAACACAAAAGGGGGGGGCGCAGTTAGGAATGTAGCCTAGTGGTAGAGTGCTCGTGTTGCTTGCACAAAGACTTGGGTTCAATTCCTAGATAGCTGGAAGTAGCACCCTTAAGCAAAAAGGGTCCAAGACAGTGCCAAGCCCCAGGACTGGCAAAAAAAAAGTCTGGGCACTGGTATCTCATGCTGGTAATCTACCTACTTAAAGAGGATCATCCTGTGAGACTCTTATTTCCAGTTAATCACCAGAAAACTGGAAGTGGTGCTGTGACTCAAGTGGTAGAGCCCCAGCCTTAGGGCTCAAAGACAGCAGAATTCTGATCCAGAGTTAACAGGCATGTAGGTAGTTGTACGTACTGAATCTCCTCCCTAGTTTAAAGTCATTTAGTGCCCAACAGGTAAACCATGAACAAAACTATGACTTATTTTTTAGCTTGGGCATATTTATATTTCTGGCAGCTATGAAGCCAGTCTGGATTACATAATTAGACTGTCTCAGATCTGTCTCAAAAAGAATCTGAAGAGAATTCTGGTCATTAAGGTATATACTCCTGAGCATTAAAAGAAAACATCAGCCTTCAAGTAGTGTTCTAATGTTAGTTCTGCCCCTTGCAGGCCTCACTTTGCAAATGAGGAACAATACCACCGCTCATGTTACAAAATTGTTGCAAAACTACAATCCTATACATGTTCAACAAGTAGATGATTAGGGCTCCTAATTACAAAAAAGTAATGTGTTTAAAAAAACAAGATCTCACCTTTCTGAAATCTCTTCTAATAACTCCATAAGTTTAGCAGCCAAACCAAGGCGTCGAAATTCAGGGGCAACAGACAAAGCCGTAACATGTCCATGCCATTCTTCTCTAGCTACTGAGCCTTCTGCTTTACCCATAACTGTCAAAAACAAAAAATACACAATAGTTAGACATACTCATTCATTTATAATGTAGACTATACATACATATGTTTTGTGTCACCATTACTGTTTTGCCTGCATTGATAAGTTTATCCAAATGGACCCTGATGGAAAAGATTCCTACTCCTGCTTAACAATGATGTATCAAGCACTGTTATTACATAGCAATTTGGTAGCTTTACAAACAGCCCACCAAAAAATTACAATTTTTTTTACAGTTACTGAAATCAGCTAATGGTTAATACTTTTTTTAATATACTTTGCTAAATTTCCTTTAGAATGAAATATATTTTAAAAAGTAAATTTAGAAAATAAAATGAAAGATGCCTTATGTAACACATAAATCAATAAAAATTTAACATAGGGAATATCCTTCTAAGATGACTTGAGAACTTGAGATTATGATTTTGTTAGGTTCATTGCTTACATACCCTGAACCTAACACAATGCCTAAAACTGAACGGATAAATGTAGCACCAAATGAAAAATAAAATCAGAGGCATCAAAATTAAAGGGATCGTGAATTTGTCTCTAGTTCTATGTCATAAAGCAGCTATGTTGAAATCGGATTTAAGAATCTTTCCTACTTTCCCTAAAAAGTATTATACTTACTATAACCCATCAACTCTCCACCAGGTGCCTCAGCAACAATGAAATACTCTGGCCAGTGGGCAAGATACTGTAAGTAAAAAGGAATTCCATACTAGAGTCCTGTTAAGGAATGTGAAAAGTAATGGACAATAAGAAGTTCTTCACTTAAAGGGAAATTCTGAAAAAAAGTTTTCTTAAAAAGCATGTTAGTTGTAACTCTATCCTCATTGCTATATATGAAAGATTAACAAACATGGCATTACATGGAATATTTATATTAGCACTACCTGAGACTCCTACTTGTGCACAGAGGAGAAGCTCAATATATTTATGGTTCCATAACTGCATTGGAAAATTAATGGCTGGTTGTTGTTTTGGTTTCAGCCATGAGATGTTAACTCATTCAACTTCTAACACCTAAAAGCTGATTAAGAAATATAGGAAGTATATTAAGAGTAAATATCAGGAGAATTTGCTCATCACTTATCCTGGGGTGTCCATACAGCTATCAACCCTGTATTTTTTTGTGGGTGGGGGGGGGCAAGGATGGTCGTGGGGCTTGAACTGGGCACTGTAACTCCACCACTTCAGCCACAGTGCCACTCTTGGTTTTCTGGTGGTCCATTGGAGCTGACTCTCAGACTTTCATACCCAGGCTGGCTTTGAACTGTGATCCTCAGATCTCAGCCTCCTGAGTAACTAGGATTACAGACTTGAGCCACCAGTGCCCTGCTGTTTTTGTGGTGCAATTTTTTTAAGAGAATCCTCTTCAATGATTGTCATTGCTGTGAAAACTCAACCATAATCATTTCTCCTGTACCTAATGGAAGAGCCCCAGAAACCCTCATCCTGTCTCCAACCTTCTAAGACAACCACTAGGGTCCAGCAAATTACGCTCAAATATGTACTCGTGAGAGATTTTTACTGTGAACCATATAAACTGACTCACACACTAACATTTTCCCTTACTAGGCAGTGAAAATCTTAGGTTTTTTAGTTTTCAACTAAACTGATATGTTATCTTGTTGCTTGTATTTGCACTTAGTTTTTACTTCAGTGTGTATTCACTTACATGAAAAGTTAAATATCCTCTCTCCTGCCAGACAACCATCTGGGTCATAAATTACTTCATTTTTAAAATGCATCACAAATATAGCTTAATTTGTTCAGCCATTTAATGCCATGGATGTATCCCAGTAAAAATGTATTACAAAACAAGCAGGCCCGCTGACCTTCGTTTACCAACTTTAGACATAAGCTGTCTCTATTTCATCTCTTTCATTACAGTTTTTAGTTTTCAGGAAATGGAATTATGATGGATTACAGTTCCATAAAACTTGGTAAGACAAACTACCAATTATTTAACTCACCATCACAAGCACTGAGTTTCAATATATTAAATATGGCTCCTCATTGCTTTCAGTTTATCTTTTGACTGGTGAGACTGAACTCGTGAGTATTTAGTATATTCATTAGTCTCTTCAATACTCTTTTGGTAAATTACTAGTTAATGGGTGGAGTGGGTATGGAAACAACCCAAAGTCCAATTTGTTTTAAGCCATTGCAGATTGTAAGGGTAGTCTTTACTATTTAAGCACCATAAAGTATACTCAGCTTAACATACTTTTGACCATTTTAAATTGGAAGCTTAATACAGATTACCAGCTATTATTCCAAATCTTTTTTAAATTCATCTTCATATCAAACTCTGATTTACCAAAGAGAACTAGATAGTGGGATAGGAGGCAGCCACTGATCAGTGATACTCAGGTCTGTATGGTGCTTCCCAAAGATACCCTCATTAGGGAAGGACACTCACCTCCCCTGTAGATTCTTCTGCCAGAAACACATATGTGATGGTTTGCCTTGGCAGTCATCCGGAACAGGAAGATCAAGACTACCCTGAGAATGGTAGAGTGGATAAGCTACAAGAGCCTGGCTACTGGTGACTTTATGAAACCACCACATTCCCAGAACAGGCTATCATCTCCATAATTTGTTCATATCAGAAGAAGCTGTCTTCCTGAGGTCACTGTCCTTTCTCAGGGGAGCTATAATGTTACTGATTTATGTAACTATCAGGCAGATTTAAGGCAACTGTTTCATTTTTTTCAGTGTGGCTTGTTTTCTCCATTTATGAATTTTTTAATTTCTTCATTACCCAGTTTTTCCTTTTGTTTTCTTTGCTCTTAGCAAACCATTTCTCTTAAAGGATACAGTTTCTGTAAGAGGATCCAAGTTACTGTAAGAAGCAAGAAAAATATCAATAGTAAGCAGTGTTCACAAATGATAGCTTGTTAAAACTAAAAATATTATGCCAGAAGGAAAACAAAAATGTGCTTCATCTACAACTTTAAACTACTTAGCAGCCATAAGTTGAAAAGGCAAGTACAGAAGTACCCCCTTTTTTTAGGAGGGGGGGTCAGTCTTGGGGCTTGAACTCAGGGTTTGGGCACTGTCCCTTGCGCTCAAGGTTAGTGCTCTAGCACCTTGAGCCACAGCTCCACTTCTGGCCTTCAGGAGTGGGTTAATTGGAGGTAAGAATGGCATGGACTTTCCTGTCTGGGCTGGCTTCAAACCATGATCCTCAGATTCAACGTGCTGAGTAGATAAGATTAAACAAATGCATCAGAAGCTTCTGTCTTCTAAATATCAAAGTTATTATTAGAACGGGACTAAGGAGGCATGGGGTCTCATAGGACTCATACTCAAACTTGCCTGCTGCTACCATCTTTCCAGAAGAATCTGCCTGTACCACCTTCTAAATGTGGACATTCTCCCCAACTGTGTTTTTTGTTTCTCTACTCCCACATCCCCTATAACACATAACCATGTTCCTATACTCCCAATTAGGGCCTTCACATCCCCCTTCAACTTACCCTAATACTGAGGGTGCCTCTGAGCATTTCCTAGCACATGTTCCCCAAATTAACATACTTAAAACCCATACCCATCTTCAACCAGTTCTAGCCCATCACTTCCCATTCAGTTAACTGTACCACTTACTAATTCTACTTTGCCATGTTCAGCTATTCCCATTCCTAGCCAGATTTTTCTTTGGTACTCAGTGATTGATGCCAGACAGTCACACTACATTTCTCAAGTAGTTCTCAGCCTTTTTGGTTTCCAAAATCTCTTTTACACTAAAAAAAAATTGCTAAGCTTTTTATTTGGCTATCTGTTTACATTCTACGGTGTAAAAAAAATAACTTAAAATGACTGCATATTAACTCAAATAACATTACCAAGAAATACTTTTTAAAACATTATAGTATCAATTTAAAAAGACAGCTGAAACTGTCAGTTATGTCTCGTATGTAGAAAATTTCATTGTACTGTACTGAATGAACAATGAGTGCAAAACGACAAATCATAAAATGCAAACAACTTTGGCCTTGCTGAAGTCCTCAAACAACGCTGGGGAGCCCTGGCATTCTGGTTCATATCTGGAGTCTAATGCAGTGTCGGACTCATTCTCCCACAGTTCTTGGCAACTGCTCTGCCACAGTCACAGATGATTCTGGCTCTTCTGTCACACACGGTAGGGGACTTGCCAGACCCAGCATACCCTACCCCTGCTCAGAATGCTGTCCCTTCGAGTCTTCTCTTTGGATTTGTCAAGTAATGTCTGCCCCTTCCTAGAAGAAATAAATTTGACACATGCTTAGCCACTGGGACCTCTTGACATGGTTCCCTACTCTGGCTTGAAATACTGTCTCATAGGCTTGAGACCCTACCACTGGATTTTCCTCAGTCTTCTTTACTGACTCTTGGCATGCCTGGATATTTCCTAGAAGCTTTTGTTTTCTTTGCGCTCGTCGCATAACTGGTATGATCAAGCCTCTTGGTCACCTATTACCACCTACATAGCACTGATCCTAAAATTCTACTTCAGACTTCCATGCCCACATCACTACCCTACTGTGAGTCTCCATGCAGCTGCCAGAGACTCCATATCCTAAGACCCTGGCCTTGTAGTTCATCATCATCATCATCGCTTGGCCTTGTAGTTAAACATCATCATGGCTTCTGCACACGCTCTGGGTGTATTAGCCACCATCTCCTCTTTACATGAACTCTGCACTGATGTTTCATCTGTCTGGAAGTCATCTGTTCCTGTAGTGGCATATTCTGAAGAGGCCTTAGCAAACCAGGTGATCTGCAATCTAATATTTTAAGTGTCTGCATGTAAATTTTTCCTCTTTCCATTTTCATATTATACAGCATTAAAACTTCAGTTTAAACTAACTGGCCAAAAGACTGCCTGTTTATTGCCAAATCTTCAGGCCCTGTTGCCTCCCTCAAATCAGGGAGAGAAGAAATGAGCTTTTCTGTCAAACTAAAATGCCTCTACCTAATAACCAGTCACCATGTCACACTAATATTTCCCAGTACAGGTAATTTCCTAGAATGACTTAGTCTTCTTGACTTCAGTTGTAACTTTCACCTGTGCTGTTTATAACCAGCCAGCCATGTCAAAGGTCAATGGAGTTAAAGAATAAAAGCCCATTGAGTGGGAACTTTCCACTGACTTCATCAAGTGTCCTCCAACTGTAACCGTCACCAGCCCTGTTCCCAACCCAGTTCCCAGCCACCTGTGACAAGAATATCCATCTCTGCCTCCAAAAGGATGGGACTCCTTCACCCCTACAGGAACGTTTATTTCACTGATGGTTAGAATGCCAACTTCCTTGTGTTTTCCATCACCCTGACAACCAAGCACACCTGGGCCTGACTCCTTGGGTTGGGATAAAACTAGCAGTCAGCCCTGTCCAGTGCTGCCAAGCTCTGAGTATGGCAGAACAGCTTTCTGTACAGAAGTAAAATGCCTTGGAAATCTCTATCTGTTGTGTCTATTTTCAAACACCCAAGGGTTTTGAGTTTCCAAGAGTTAGAGGATGGCGCCCCATCCAAAGACATCTTGCTGCCTAGTTGTGGCATCCCAGAGACTGGGCTGGTACAGGTGACTTCATGGATCAGCAAATAAACCTGGATTCCTAGAGATTTCACCAATGTGGGTAAAAGAGCTCTAAAGACACTTATTGTGATGACACTAATAGCATGAACCAGAAACAAGAAATATCACTGGGGCGATAAAGTATTGCTCTGGGGTTTGAGGTTGTGGAGATGGTATAGTGTGGGAATGAGAGGTGTCAGGTGGCAAAAACAAGGATGGGATTTTGATTATAATCAAAATGAGAAATAACTGGGAAAATAAAATGGGTAAGCAGGCTGTGGGCCAAGGTAAAAATAGCTTCCGAGAGCTCCCTAGGGAACAATGCTAAAATGACAATCTCTGTACTAGTGTGGGGAAAAAAGATGGTTAACTACTATTGCTCTGGCCAAAAGATAGCTGATGTTAAAATTGGCTCTTGGGTCCAGTTGTCTTTTGACCAAAGTTTGGACTGGGTATGCCAATTATTAACCATGTACGTAAATGATAAATGCCTGATCCCTCAGGAGAAAAGTGATATTTTCTGCCCTTGAGGGCAACAAAAGAATACCACTGTGGGCCAATTTGGGGGATAAAACAGTTTTGCCTTGAATGATGCACTGGTCCCCCAAGCACTGATTTTACGATCTGACACAGAAAAGAGAAACAGTGTTCTGGCCTGCACCTGGGTTTTCAACCCCAGGGTCTCTTCTGTCTTCACCTTGAGTCTGTTCCTTGAATAGAAGTTCCCCTTTGGAAAGAGGATATTGGATTTACCTCTCAAAATTCTGAAGTCAAAAACCTACAAACACTGCCACCTCTGCTGGAGGACTCCTTTAGAGTCAATCAGTTTCTGGGCTCCCAATTAGATATTTGAGTTGTCGCCTACTTCTGTCTCTCAGAAAAAGAAGGGGGAGGGGTACTGGTGGCAAAAGCCCTTCACCAACTTTCCTGTGGGATCTAAGACAACCTTCAAATTGGGTATGGGGATACTGTCAATGCCTGGCTGAAAGGGATTAAATACTCTCAGCACATTAGAGTGATTACATGTCGGTGTGACAGAGGCCCAAGCTGTCCCATTCCTGCTGGGATGGCACTGTATTTCAAAAGGCAGTTTGGCCTAGTGGTTAAAGTGCTTGCCTAGCATGCATGAAGACCCGGGTTCGATTCCTCGGTACCACATACATAGAAAAAAGCCGGAAGTGGTGCTGAGGCTCAAGTGGTAGAGCTCTAGCCTTGAGAAAGTCCAAGGACAGTGCTCAGGCCCTGAGCTCAAGCCCAGGACTGGCAAAAAAAAAAAAAAAAAAGGCACAAGATGTATGATGGGTCTTTTCTAGGATCCTAAGATTGATGAGTCCTGTAGGATGTCACTGTTATTCCCAAACAGTCACATACCCCTCCCCCAAGGACTAGCAAACCACCCTCCCAGACATTAATTATACTTCATACCTTACCACACCAAGGGAGAAATGGACAAATATGGGAAAATGTAATAGGTTGTGTTGTTTGTAACCAGCCAGCCATGCCTGGGGTATGAGTCCTTACCAATGGAGTTAAAGAATAGAACTTCTTTAGGTGGGAACTTCTCACTGACTTGACCAATCTCCTCTCACTGTAGCCACCAGAAGTGCTGTCCCCAGACTGGTTTCAAACACTGGCAAGACGAATGGGTGCCTTTGTCTCAAAAGGACAACACCCCTCCCCACAGGACCCTTTCACTGATGGTTAAAAGTACTTTCTGGGGCCAGGAGCATGGCTTAGTGATAGAGTGCTTGCCTAGCATGCTTGAAGCCCTGGGTTCAATTCCTCAGTATCACATACACAGAAAAATTTGTTAGTGCTGTGGCTCAAGTGGTAGAGCACTAGCCTTGAGAAAGCAAGGACAGTGCCCAGACCCTCCCTGAGTTCAAGCCTCAGGACTGGCACAAAAAAACAACAACAACAACAACAAAAAAAAAACAGGTTTTTTTCTAAGTTACACCATCTGGTGTGTCTGCCAAGCTCTGGGAAGAGTAACAGACCACTTCTGCACAGAGGGAAAATGCCTTGACAAAATCTCATCTCGCACCATGATGGCTAGTGTGCACAAAGACCTGGGTTTGATTCCTAGGTACCACATACACAGAAAAGGCTGGTGCTGTGATTCAAGTGGTAGAAATCTAACCTTGAAAAAGCCCAAGATTGGCCAAAAAAAAGGAAAAAGTATTTTTCTAAGAACACTGCTGCAGTGCACAGGTTACTCATGTCCTAAACAGCTCTACAAGAAATATTTACAAAGCACTTTCCTTAAACTGGGTGTTAGTAGTAATCTAGAGACTAAAGCATACGGGAGGCTTGCAGGCATTTATAGTATCACACTATTGTAAATAAGGAACTTGAGAGCTGGGCTTTGGTGTCCATAGTGGGTACTGGAAACAGTCTCCTATGGAGTCTCAACATAGAGCAGTAGTTCTCAAACAACTGAGATTATGAATGTCTAAAATACTTTCTGAGGTAGGAATCTACTTTTTTTTGGGGGGGGGGCAGTCTTGGTGCTTGAACTCAGGACCTGAAGTGTCCTTGGACTTTCTCAAGGGTAGTGCTCTACCACTAGAGCCACAGCACCACTTCCAGCTTTTTTCTATGTATGTGGTACTGAGGAACCAAACCCCAGTCTTGGTGCACGCTAGGCAGTCACTCCACCACTAGAACAAACTCCCAGGAATCTTTTTTTTTTTTTTTTTTGCCAGTCCTGGGCTTGGGCTCAGGGCCTGAGCACTGTCCCTGGATTTTATCAAGGCTAGGGCTTTACCACTTGAGCCACAGCACCACTTCTGGCTTTTTGCTACATATGAGGTACCGAGGACTCGAACCTGGGTCTTCGTGCATGCTAGGCAAGCACTCTACCACTAGGCCAAACTCCCGGCCCTAGAATCTATTTTTTAAGAACTACCAGGGACTGGTTTCAGTGACTCACACCGGTTATCTGATTATCTGTTTGAAGCCAATACAGGCAGGAAAGCATGTGAAACTCATACCTCCAATTAAGCACCAAAAATATGGGAAGGGGGGCAGTGGCTCAAGTGATAGAGGGCAGCCCTTGAGCAAAGAAACAAAGGGATAGCACCCAGGCCATGAAGTGTAAGCCCCAGTACTAGCACATGCACACACACATGCACATGGGCCAATTTCCTTGCTTCATTCACATGAGTGGGTTCCATCAATATGAGGCAACCCACTTAAGCACTCAGTACCTTAACTTTACTCATAATCAAAAAAGAGACATGGGTACACCAGAGTTGTAAAGGCTAAGTGGATTATTCCATGAGCCTTGAGAACTGGTTTAAGTGATAGTAACAATTCAATACAGGTGCAATACGAAATTCCCGCAGGATAAACTCTTCATCCATCCACAACTGGGACCTGTTGCACCTGTTTCTCCTTGACTGCTCAATTAGCCATCAGTCACTGTACCACACGGACCTATGTTTTCCAGTTGAGTGTGCCTCAACTCCTTTCTCACAATACCTTCTTCGTCCTTCGCAGTTTGCGCCCGTCTCTCGGAGATATTCCGAGTCACCTCATCACAAAGTGAATTCCGACCTTCTGACACTTGAATCACACAACCCCTTGGTCTCTGGGTGAGGCAGGCAGGCAGGCAGAAATATGACGAAGTCAACTTAAGCAAAACGTCAACTGTAGAATCCAGGCAAGGGTTTCTACAGGAACTCACTGCAGAAATGACCTTTGGGGATACTCATCCAATTTCCACACCGAAACGGTTTAAAAAACTGGTAACCTGGCAGGTCACGAGCCTGGCCTTAACTTGTACTGGAAGAGACAGTCTCCGGGGGTCTGCGCCCAGTGGGGTCTTTCCCCCAAGCATCTGCCCACTCCGCAAATCAAGAGGGGGGGGGGAGAAAGAAAAAAAAAAAAGCCTGGTGTGGAGTGCTCAGCAGCTACTGGTAACTCAGCTGACACCGACGGACCACGACAGTCACCGCTCGGGCCGTGGCACGTCTGGCGAGGCCCCCGGGGCCACCGCATTGGGACGCAGCTACCCAACTGCACATGAAAGCCCACGCCGGTGGGACGCAGGTCAGCCGCGTCCCCGCACAGAGCCCCTCCATCGCCCGCAGGCACCCACCGCCACCCTGAACGCCCTCGGAGGGCCCTCGCCGCGCTCCGGCCCCGGCCGGCCGAGCCCGGGGCCGCTGCCCAATCCCGCCGTCACCCCGCGCGTCCTCCCCGCGTCCCTGAGCGCCAGCCCGTGGAGCACCCGTGGGGCACGTGGGGTGACGGAAGGGAGTTTAAACGCCCGGGCTGAGGTAGCCGAGGCCGGCGCACCTCAACCCCTGGGCGCCCCGCGGGAGGAGCCCGCGGCGGGGGCGGCGGCGGCGGCTTCCCCAGGCCCCGGCCCGAGCCCGGGGTGGAGGGCGACCCGGCAAGAAGGGCGCGGCCGGGACAGAACTGGCTGGGCCGGACCAGAAGGGAGCAACTTCGGGGTCCCACGGGTCACTCACATGTTGTTGAAGCGGAACAGGTCGTCGCATGTGAAGGCCCGCAGGGTGGTCATCGCGTCTCGGACCCGCGCCGGCTCACCGCGACCCCGCGCACGCCCGCACCGCCACCGGAAGTCACTCGGCGCGCCGCCGACGCCGGGCGGGGCGGGGCGGGGCGGGGCGGAGCACAACTTCCGGGGAACAAGCTGCTCAGCGACGCAGACGCAACGCGGCTCCCTCTGGTGGCCACCATCAGGAATTGCCAGGCCCAGGGAACTAGGAGTTCTGCAAATGAAGTGTGGGTCTCTGTGTCCCACGTTTTTGGGAAAACATAAAAGCAAAAGTAAAATCTGTTTAATAGTAACACAGTACATTTAAGCAATATTTAAGTATGTCATAAATACAAAAATAGTAACGAAATATGTTTACCTTTCTTTTAGTTATAAGGCTTCGAAGTGTGTTCTATCTTTTGCATTTGTTTCATAATCCAAACTGGGAGTGAAACTGCAGCTGGAAATACTTGCTTCATATCTGTTTTATACAATGTATGTACAAAGGAGATTCACATATCCAAGTGGATAATACTAAAAAGACTGTTCTCAACCAAAATGGGTTCATGGGGGTTTTTAACCCATTTTAAGTTGCAATCAGTTAAACGTTAAAAACTCCACTATTCAGCTGTGCCAGACACATTTTAAGCACCGGATAGCCCCAGGGCAGTGACTACCTTAGTAGGCAGCCAAGGTGAAAAGGTATAGAAAATAGTACAGTCTGTTTAATGTGGATTGTTCTTTCCCCCGGATCTCTTTGCAAAGCAGCTATGCTGATAGTCTGAGAGGAGGTGTGTGGGGGGGGGGGGTGCCAATAACTCATCAACAAGAAGTTGCTAAGTTCCAAAGCCCACACATTCCTAACTCCTCTAGGTCCTATCCAGGTACTTTGTAACAATGGGCTGTCCAGATCTGCGACCCAGCAATAACAGAAGAGAAGTCAGATGGCTGAAGAAGCAGGTAGCCCCAATAATGAAAATCTCCCTAATGGCTTAGCTCCAGGCATTGTTTCCAAATCTCAGCAAGAGAGGAGTGAAGCTAGGTACTGGTGGCTCACACCTGTAATCCCAGCTTACCAAGAGGCTAAGATCACCTGGCAAGCCCAGGCCAGAAAGTCTGTAAGACTCATCTTCAATTAACTACCAAAAGCAGGAAGTGGAGTTGAGGCTCCAGTGGTAAACTACTACCATTTCAGTACAAGATCTCAGAGACAGAGACCAGGCCCTGAGTTCAAATTCACGGCCAGCACAAAATAAAAGAAAACTTACCAGAGTGTAAATTCAGGTGTAATAATTCCTGGAAGACTCAAGTGATGCCTGGAAGCCATCCACAGGTAGCAGAGTTACAGCAGAAGGGCAGAAAGTGACGCCATGAGCTCAGCTTCTACCTGCTATGCATTTAAACAAGGAGGAAATGTAGAGGCAAAATATAACATATTAGCAAAATGTGCCACAATAAATGAACAATGAATATGAGAGACAGAGAGAGAGCGAGAGAGAGCGAGAGAGAGCGAGAGAGAGCGAGAGAGAGCGAGAGAGAGAGAGAGAGAGAGAGAGAGAGAGAGAGAGAGAGAGAGAGAGAGAGAGAGAGAGAGAGAGAGAGAGAGAGAGCACATGCTGCTCTAGGAGCTTGAACTCAGGCCTGGACGCTGTCACTGAGCTTTTCGTGTTCAAGACTGGCACTCTACCATATGAGTCACACTTCAATGTCTAGCTTTTTGGTAGTTAGATGGAGATAAGACTGTCATGGACTTTTCTGCCTGGGCTGGCTTTACAACTTGATCCTTGGACCTCAGCTTCCTGAACAGCTATGAGCACAGGTGTGTGCCATCAGCATTGGGCTTACATTTTAAATCTAGCCAGTCTCAGATCATTTTAGCAGTTTCACATTGAAATTTACACCCTAAAATTCAAATTGGAATCAACCATACATAACTACATACATTCCCTCCTTGGGAAACAATCTGGTAGTTTCTTTATAAACCAAGCATATGGCTATCCTTTCACTCCAGAACTACATTCTTGAACATTTAGCCAAAGACCAAACCTAAATGTTCATATAAAAGAGTTCCATGTTTTTCAAGCCAAATGGTGACTCATGCCTGTAAGCCTACTAACTTGGGAGCCTGAGATCTGATGACTGAAGTTTAAAGCCAGACCAGGCAAACAAATCCAAGAGACCCTCATCTTCAATTAATCAGCAAAAATCTGGAAATGGAGATGTGGTTTCAGTGGTAGAGGACCAGTCTTGAGCAGAAAAACTAGGTGAAGGCATCAAGGTCTGTGTTCAACCAATACACACACACACACACACACACACACACACACACACACACACACACACACACACACAGAGAGAGAGAGAGAGAGAGACGTCTATAAACTGGATGATGACATTTTGGAAAACCTAGAATTATCGGAACAGAAATAGATCAGGCTCTACCTGGGATTGTTTCGGGAGTAATACTAGAGAAGCATGCGTAGGGAGGTGACATTGGCGATTATTGTGGTCACATAATCAAATGTGTCATACTTCATAGAATGTATAGAGTGAATTTTACTGCATGTTAAGTTACACATCCTAACAAACCTGACTTCCTAACTTCTACAAAGAAAAAAAAATCACAATAACCTTTACATTATTGTCACCACAATTTTGATGAATTTATCTGAAAAGCACAAACGACTTCACAATCTCCCCAAAACCTAACCCAGTGCTTTGCTTTCTGGGATACGCTGTTACTGATTTCTCTGTCAGTACATTTGAGTTTATTTATTTATCTGGCAGGAAAACACAGTTTGTATCCTGGTTGAACATTTTCCCTACATTAAAGATGACTCATAGAACTTTTTATTTATCCTTTTACAGTGAGTAATTCCTTTTACTGCTTCATTGGAAAAAGCTACAAGCGTTTACCACATTTAATCACAAAACATTTTCCTGCTCATTGAAACAAAACACCATGTGCTGTCTATAAACAGTGCTCATCCACATTCACATCCCTTCTTGCAAAATGCCCAATTTCAAACAGCAAACAGCTTGGCCTTTTGTTATTGTTTCTTTTTCTCCAGATCATGAGCGAAATACGAAGTGCACAATAAATCTATATTTCAGTGTATTCTAGGCAAGAGTTCACACACACACACACACACACACACACACACACACACACACACCACAGCTTGCATTGGTGAGTGCTTTCATTTAAAATTTTATATTTTTAGCCAGGTGCTGGTGGCTCAGACCTGCAGTCCTAGCTACTCAGCACATTGAGATCTGAAAATAAAGGTTCAAAACTAGCCTAGGCAGGAAAGTCTATGACACTCTTATCTTCAATTGGCCATCAAAAACCTGGACGTAGAGCTGTGGTTGAAGGGGTTCGTTAGCCTTGAGTGAAAAGACTAAGGGACAGCATCCAGGCCCTGAGTTCAAGTCTTAGTATCAGCACAAAACAAACAACAATTAAGTTTCATAAAACAATACTGTGCAGTCTAAACATGCATCAGTATAATAATCTAGTATTAGTGTTGCTTACTGGGGTATATAGATGCACATGCCATGGAAATTTTAAACTGACTATAGCTTTCAATTACATAAGGCAAGCCATATACATAATTTCTGTACTAATACCCCACTAAAATGACAAAAAAAATAAGGCCTAAATCCAAGAGACAAGAGATTAGAAGAGGAAGCAACAGTTTCTTGACAAAGTAGTTTTCAGCAAGGTTATGCCTTATACCTAGCAAGCATCACAGCTGTTTTCTTCTCCCTCCTTTTAGGGATAAAACAACAGTGCATCTATTACATTTGTTTATTTGCACAAATCCCAGTACCCCAAATATGCCCTGAACTAATGTTCAAGTAAACTACAAAGTACCAGTAAGTTCATGTGGGATTTTGTTTAAACACAGATTCTGGGTTTATTGTGTGCTTTGTGGTGCTGAGGGTCAAATCCAGGGCCTCACTTATGCTCGGCAAACCCTTCACCACTGAGCTACACTCTCAGCTCAAATGCAGATTCTAATTCAGAGATTCTAACATGCTCCTAGGAAATCTGGCATGGTTGGTCAGGGGTTAAATTTTCAACTGGACATCTTACACTATCTGGGAAATGAGACTCTGAAATTACCTACATATTATAGTATACATGTTAATAAAAAGCAGAAGCTTTCCATGGGAGTTGGTTTGTTTACATGCATACTTATGATTGGTTAAAGAGCATTTAGCAGGTTTTCATTCTTTGTGATTTTGGGGTTTTGTTTTTTGTTTTTGTTGGTTGTGAGACTTGAACTCTGGGCCTGGGCGCTGTCCCTGAACTCTACAGCTCCAGGCTACCACCCCGCCCCTTGAGCCACAGAGTCACTTCCAGTTTTCTGGTGGTCAATTAGAGATAAGTCTCATGGACTTTCCTGCCCAGGCTGGCTTTCAACTGCGACCCTCAGATCTCAGCCTCCCGAGTAGCTAGGAATGCAGGCGTGAGCCACCAGGCCTGGCTATGTGATTTTTCTTTCTTTTCATAAGTGAAATCTATGCCTGTTCTGCATATTTTATGCATCAGTAAATAGAACAGAAAGGAAGATGGGTAAGAAAAGTGACACTGCAATCTGGCAAATAAGCTTATTCTTCCATAAACTGTAGAAATGGCGGGAGTTAGGAAGTCTAGATAAAAGAAATAATGAAAATTAATTCTTTCAAATACCTCATTGTTTTGGTAAAATATAGTGATTTTTTTTTTGGTTGGTCGTGGGGCTTGAACTTGGGCCTGGGTACAATCCCGAAGTACTTCAGCTCAAGGTTATCACTCTACCACTTGAGCCACAGCACCACTTCTGGTTTTCTGGCAGTTAATTGGAGATAAGAGTCTCACTGACTTTCCTGCCCAGGCTGACTTTGAACCTCAATCCTCAGATCTCAGTCTCCTGAGTAGCTAGGATTACAGGTGTGAGCCACAGGTGCCAGACTAAGCATAGTGCTTTTTAACCTTGTCAAATGATAGAATGATAGTATCTAAATATGTAATGGATATAAAGTAAAATTTAAAAGTTGGAGAAGTTGTCAAAATAATGTGACCATTGTTGTACTTTCACGTAAATGAATTTTCTTTCTGGGGGAGTTTTTTTACACTCGTGTGGGGACAAACTTTTCCTCTGGCCATGACTGGAAAACCAGCAAGGCTTGTCTCTGCAGCTTCTCTTTTGCTTTTCTTGGAACTAATTCTACTGTAGGGAATGCTAGGGGAAGTGGGCATTCAGGCTGGGCTCCCTGCTGTCTGTGTATGTTTAGAGATTTCTGTCTTTGTCTCTGTCTCTTTCTCTCACACACACACTACCATCACCATCTCCACCATCAATAATCACCTTTTGATCCTCTAACATTGGGTATCCTACCCATATGTTCAAAAAAAGACAGGAAATTCTTTTCTTCTCTCCTCTTCCCCTCGCCTTATCTCTCTTCCACTTCCTCTTTCTTCTCCCACCCTCCTCCCCTTTCTCAAATACTGCAAATGGAACCCAAGACCAGGCTTCACAGGCTAGGCTAGTACTCTACCACTGACCTGCATTCATAGCATATTCATTTGTGCCAATACCAGGGCTTGAATTTAGGGATTTGTAACTTTTGCTTGGCTTTTTCACATAAGAGTTTACATTTTATCACTTTTTTTCTAATCATTTGAGCCAAACCACTACTTCAGGCATTTTGGCAAATTACTTATAAGTCTCACTGATTTGTCTGCTAGGCTGCCTTTGAACCGTAGATCCTCAAATCTCCTGTCTCTTGAGCAGGATTACAAGCATGTGTCACGGATACCTAGCTTTAACTATATTCTAGAAACCTTTCTGTGATGCCTCTCCTTGCAACTTCACATTGGAATTTTGTACCAGCTGCCATCATTGTTTGATGTGGAAAAACAGAAAACAAAAAAGTAGATCCTTGTTTTGTCTTCGGAGACAAACACCAGCTCTTTCTTCCGTTCTCCCTCCCTTTCTCCATGTTTTCCTCCCCTTATCTGCTTATGACTCTGCAATATGACTTTTAAAACGTATTCCCAACTTGATTAGGTTTTTAAAAAAACTAAATAGCAAATAATGCTATTGCTCTCAAATTCACCCCATGAAAATGGTCTGAGAAATGATGATAATTAGGATTATACCTTCAAATATTGCCAGATGATTGAAATACAGTGAATCCTTGGACAGTGTGGATAGAAGGACTTTTCTGGGCCATTTCTCTCATAGGAATCACTCCAGATCAACAGCGGCAGTGGAGGTGAGGACACACTTGTGAATGGAAGCATTCAGGCTGCGCTTCCTGTGATCTATGTATGTTTGTAGATCTAAAGTTGTAGCATCCACGTGGTATGAATAACTTTAACAGTTTCTATTTTTATTGTGTCCCCAAGGGGTAGGTGGGTGGTGGGAGTGGGGGGAGCACTTGGCAGAACTTCCAACATCAAAAACAAAATTCCTTCCTCAAGCCAGTGCTCCACTTTGCAAACATATTTTTAGCTTTGGAAGTGCCTTCTCTTTTCCCTCTGTGCATGTATATTTTTACTCTCTTCTGATTCCATCCAAACTTCAGCAGTCTGTTTCCTGGCAATTTGAGAAGTGAGAAATGCCTGTGTTTAGGGGGGAAAAAAAAAAAAAAGCAAATGAAGACACATGGTGTGTTGAAATTCTGACAGGGAAGCATTGCCCAATGACAAAACCAGGGATGGTCTTGTGATGTTTCCTTTTGCTCACATTAGCTTTAACTATTGTCATCTGGCTCTCATCTTGCCAGAAGCTCTTCAAGCTGTCTTCAATTCAGATGTTGTGACCTGCTTTAACCCACCAAGGACTGATTTCTAGTATGAGAACAGCATGCCAGCCTTTGTTGAGAAAGTTGGGAGGACAAGTCCTCAGGCTTACCTGTGAGCCTTTAACTCATGGCAAATAACAAAAGCAGGTGGATCATTGAGCCCTTGTTCTGATCTTTAAAGAGCTACCATACTTGATGACTTAGAAATGCTTCTGAACTTGTTTTCAGTCCACGAGGATTGAATGAGAACATAGGATCTGTCGGGCTTGGTTCCAAGAATGAGAAATACAGTGAAGAAGGCCATACTTCTGCCATGTAGATTTTGCAATTGCACTGAACTCTCAGTCAGGACAAGCCAGAGGTTACCTAAGGACGGGGGAGAGCTGTCTGCAGAGTCCTTACTGTGTTCAGAGTAATTGTGATTTATTTTAGATGCAACTGAGCCAAGCACTGGGCTAAGTCACCTAAGTCACCTTGTAAAACTCTTCCCTTCCAGGTCAGAGGATGACTTTTTTTTTTTTTTTTTGGTGCTGGTTTGAACTGGAATCTGTCCCTTAGCTTTTTCAGTCAAGGCTGGTGCTCTACCACTTGAGTCATACCTCCACTTGCAGCTTTTTGCTGGTTAACTGGAGACAAGAGTCTCATGAACTTTGCTGCCAGGGCTAGCTTTGACCCTTGAGCCTAAGATCTCAGTCTCCTGAGGAGCTAGGATGACAAGTATGAGACAACTTTTGCCGTCTCAGTCCCTAAGCTTCTGAGCACTGAGACTTCTGTTTACTCTCCAGATAATCCAAACACACCCACGAGCTCAATCAGAAGTAGACCATCATGGAGCGGGCAGGCACAGTGGCGGTGATCCTATCTACTCAGGAGGCTAGGACTACGCCTGTAATCCTGGCTACTTACGAAGCTGAGATCTGAGGACCACTGT
Source organism: Megascapheus bottae (assembly GCF_031878675.1). Lineage (NCBI taxonomy): Eukaryota > Metazoa > Chordata > Mammalia > Rodentia > Geomyidae > Megascapheus > Megascapheus bottae. The sequence goes on from NC_143526.1 coordinate 14,393,141, forward strand.
TCAAAGCTAGCCAGGGCACTAAAGAACTAAAGAATGTGAGACTCTTATCTCCAATTAATCACCAGAAAACAGGAAGTGGGGCTGTAACTCGAGGGTAGGATGGTAGCCTTACGCTGAAGGGCTCAGGGACAGTGCCCAGGCTCAGAGTTCAAGCCCCATGACCCCCTCCACCCTACACACAAAGTAGATGATCATGTAAATTTCATGTCCCATTTACACAATGGTCTTTTGGTACCATGACTCTAAAACAAACACGAACACACACCAAAGAATATTGCAAAAACATTATTTTTTTCACACAGGATTATGGTACAGTATTACATTGTATTATGTGCAAAATTTCATTTAAAAAATCATTTACAAAAGGAAGCACAACACAACATGTGCTGAGGGTTCTAGTACGACAGAAATCGAGGCTGAAAGAGGTTCAAGGCACAAAGCCCCCAAATTCAGTGATGACACATCTTTATATAGCACAAAAACATACATTTGCAATGACTTGTATTATGCTGCTTTATAACCCTCCTTGCACGGGCACCCACAACCTGGTTTTTAATCAAACATACATCCAACTTCACTGTCTATTGCTTTATTTTTTTTTCTTTTTGGAGTGCTAGAGATTGAACCTGGGGCTCTACATATTCTAAACAAGTGTTCTATCACTGAAATACATACTCAGCCATTGTATATTTGAAGTACACAGATTTTTTTTTTCCTTTTGCAGCAGCATTTTACTGAGCTCAATAAAAGCCACATTATACATTACTTAGTTGCTGGGTGAGGAGAGTTATCTTTTATTTATTTAAAAAAATTTTTTTTTGCTAGTCCTGGGGCTTGAACTCAGGGCCTGAGCACTGTCATTGGGCTTTTCTCAAGGCTAAGCACTCTGCCACTTGAGCCACTTCACCACTTCTAGCTTTTTTTTCTATGTATGTGGTACTAAGGAGTCAAACCCAGGTCTTTGTACATGCTAGGCAAGACTCTTACCACTACGCCAACTCCTGGCCATCTTTTATGTATTTTCCTTGTGGGTTTTTTTTTTTCCAAAACATTTCCTAAAGCAGGTAACATAGGGAATATATATATATATATTTTTTTTTACCAAATCTCATTGCTTATTTACAATATTTTTATCAAAGGTTCCTTCTGATTCCTTTTTCTCCATTCCCCCCCAGAGCCTGACCAGCAGGCTGAGCTCCTTAAGTCATTTATCAGAGTCTACATTTCTCTCTCTCTCTCTACATTCATTTCTTTTCTTATTCTCAGCATCACTACTTGAAAACACAAATGGAAGAAACACATACACTCACATATACACACACACATACACACAGCATAACACCCCTAAATCTGCACAAGGTAACAGTACATCAGATTTCCAAAGGCATTCTGTGGCCAGTGTCAGGAGTATATTGCTTTAAGAAACCCAGCAGTCTCTCCCCACAAAGTTGCCGAAATATCCAGTTACAGAAGAGAGACTTTTAAAATGCGATACTCTCAGATCCAGCAAGAGATTTATTTTCAAATATTAAATGTTAAAATCACATGCATAATTATAGAAATATTTTAAAGTTACAAAAATAGTTTAAAAACCAATCCTGACAGTTAACCGGCAACTGCTATAAACATTTCTAGAAATATATAAAAAGACAAAGGCTCTTTGTAAAAAAAAAAGAAGTAAGTAAAAGAAAGTAAAAAGGAAAAGAAAAGAAAAAGAAAGGAGAACGGGGAAGAGAGGAATAAAGGAGAGGTGGAGAGAAGAGGTGAAAAGGAGGGGGAAGAATGGAGCCATCCTCAAAACAAGAGGAGTACCTGACGCACCGCCAAGGGACAGTCTTGTCAAACACCTGTTGCTGCATTCAAGAAAAGAACTTGTACCTTAAATTCAGCACATATACAAACATGGAAGTCAATGTGGTTTGGGGTAGGCAGTAGACAATCTCAGCAGACACTTGAACCACCAATTGCAACTCTCCATTGCTGGAGGAAACAACTTAACTGTTTCACCAATCCCAACTACCTTGCCTGGCACTGTGTCTAAAGATGCCCTTGACCAAGTCAAGCTGTCGATGAATGGATGGCTCAGTCACTGAACCAAGAGGGTCTTCCAGGAAGTGACTGCCTTCCAAGCTCAAGTATGTGGCAGCCAGAAGGCTTAGAATAGCTCCCTTGTTGGAGGCACTAATGGGAAGTCCCACGTGCTTTCTAGGAGGGGGTGAGGTCTTCCCCGTTCTGGAAAATGACACCGTAAGAATCATTCTTGATGCGCTTGTATACAAAGTGGAAGATGTGGGGTTGGGGCCGGCTGTGTAGCTCAGCCTTGATTTTTTGAGGGTAAGTGTCCTCTGCCAGCTGCTGCCATGTTTCATCCACGAAGAGAAAGAGGCTGTATTTCTCAGGGTCCTCCACCTTAAACTTCTCAGCACACAGCTGACACACATCTTCCGTGGTGATGTAGGGTCGCACGAGCAGGGTCTTGCCTGTGCAGCCGCTGTTGACCTCTTGGAATGCAACCCGGAGGTAATTCTGCGGACAGAAACAGATGTCAGAAAGAAAGAGACAACCAGACAGCAATAAGAATCATGATGAAAGGCAAGTGCCAAGGTGGAATTTGTGAGCCATGGCACGGCTCTGATTTGTATGGTGATATCTAAGGTTAGGCCAGAAAGCTTGAATTAAGAAGAGAGGCTGACAGGAATCTGGGCCAGGGGAAGGACTATAATATGACTCCAAAGTGGTCACACGTTAGCTCATTTGCAAACAGAAGTAACAGAAAGTCCCTTCGGCTCTGGCTTCACCTTGCTGTATTCCTCATAAAGCCTGCTTAACAAATCCCTACGTAAGAGTGTGAACCACATCCAAAGTTGGGATTATTCCCAGCTTGAAACATAACCCAAACAGCAGAAGAATCAGATCCAGGAATCAGCAGGAAGAGATCTTAAATACCCAGGCCCAATAGCATATCTACCATGCTTCCTTTGGCCAAAGCACTTTTCTCTGGAGTCTAAACAAGAATAATTATGCTAGGTTGAGTCCCAAGAAACTGCTGATGTTTGAGCTCCCCGAGCAATGATTTCATGTGGTTAAACTTAATACAAGGTTCCAAGTGGCTCTTGGTATAATATGGGGGTGGGGAACCCAAGAGGGACGAGCATGTGGAATCTGCCAGAAGACTGGAGCTGAAGTAGATGAATCCCAAAATGGAGAAATGCAGGGAAATGAAGAGAGACATTTGCAGGCTTGGACTCGAGAATCGAGCCATGTGCTTGCCATCTTGAAATATAAGAATTATGTGGTTTTTTGAAATATAGAGCCCAGATGAAGGCACAGGCAGTCCAGAACTCATTAGCAGGGTCTTCTGGATTTAAGTTTCCTTGAGTAAGTCCTTTACTGTCCACGTCTATGTCCTTATCAGTGAAATTTCCAGATAAGATAGAGAAGGCCCAGTCCAATTTGACTGGCATCTAGAAAGCACTTTCATTTCCTTGTTCTAGATTTGGTGACTCTGCTTGGAAGCTTGCTCACTGCCTAGGCTTTTTTGTCATTGCCATGACAACTGAACAGGCAACATGAGATGTTTCACATCTGCTTCTGCCCAGGACATTTGTCAGCCTCATGACTTTGCAGAGGTGAGTTAGTGAGGGAAATCCAGACTGACACTCTTGATCACTTGCTGTTTACAATGCAAGATATATCCCATCTGTCCACATCCCTGTCTTCTATCCCAGGTGAACCGCTTTCTCTGGACAACCCTTAGCTCTAACATGGGGGATATAGCACTTATTCAATGATTCCTAAAGAGAGAAGAACACATTGTCTCTACTTAACCACCAGAGAAACTGAGGCCCAGAGAGGCTACGTAATTTGCTCATCGCCCCAGAACTAGAAAATGACAGAGTCAACCTTTGGCCTTTACCACCTTCAATGTGAGGAGGTGCTTGGGTCTGTGACTTCCCATGTAGAAGTTTTAGCTTTAGGTGCTAAAAATGCCTGCATCTTGAAAGCGAGTGAGAAGGGGTTGGGGTGGTGGGGAGGAGAGGGGAAGGTGTTTACAAGAGGAAGGGGATGTATGGTGCCTTGAAGCTTCCATGTTAGAAGCTGCCCTCATATGGACCAGGTGACAAGAGAGAGAGGTCCTGGTGGCTGGTGAGGAGATGGTAGAGTCCATTTGTCTCGTTGCCTCTGATCTTCTCAGAGGGCAATCCTCCTCTGGGGACCTGGATGTGCTAATGCACTTCATACTTGGATGTCCTTAAACAATTCTGGAGGGGGAGGGGAGCACCTAGCAAGTGTTCTCAATTTCCAGATTTATGTATCTCAGAGAAATTTTGGAGAATTCTGCCATTTCTGAGAAGAACATGCTGATTCTGCCTTTCAACAATGGGTTGTCATTGAATACAATGTACCTCTCGTGTATTTTCAGAGCACTGAGAAGGGGGAAGGAGGCAAGGGAGATGAATCAGGATCCATCTTGCTTTGCTTTTCTAGTTCCCTGCTAGGAATCTTGCCAAAGGGCACACAGAAAAAAAAGCACAGTGAGTTTGCTGTTTGTCTGTTTGTTTGTTGCTGTTTCTGTGCCAGTCCTGTGGCTTCAACTCTGGGCCTGGGCATTGTCCTGGAGCTTTTCTGCTCTAAGCTAGAACAAAGCCATAACTCTACTTCTAGCTTTTTAGTGTTTAAGTGGACATAAGAGTCTCACAGATTCTGCTGCTCAGGCTGGCTTTGAACTGGCAATCCTTAGACCTCCTGAGTAGCTTGGATGGCAGGTATCAGTCACTGGTGCTTGGCTCATGGTGGGGTTTTATAATTCCATCTCTAATCTTCAGACCCTCATACAAAGACATTTGCAGATTTAACTCATAATTGCACAGATGGCAAGCAATATAATGGTACGTTCATTGGACATAGCACTTCAAACTCTGAAATTTTGGGGGCTAGGAATTGAACACAGAGCCTGGCACTACCACTGACCCATACACCAGTCTGCATTTTTGAACTCAGATCTTTTCCCAAGCTAGCAACATTAGTTCAATCTGATCTTGTGATGTTGGACTGCAGCAGTGACCTTCCTGATCCACAGAGGACACAGTGAGTCAGTCCCCTGTAGTGTACTGATCTGCCAAGTCAGGCTGCTCAGTCAGGTGAGATGCATTCAAAAATATTTTCTGCTTGTGCTATGTTTGACCTGACCCCTTGTAAGTTATAGAGCATCTGTATTATAAATTTATAAAGTAATAAAAGTAAAACAACAACATCCCGAGAGTGGCTGAAAACATCTGTTTTCCATCAAATGATTCAACCCAGAAAAGACTTGGGGCGGTGGAAGGGGGCGTGGAGGATAGGGATGAGCTGGGAGGCACAGTGGGAGCCAGCTCTGCCTTCCTTCCTGGGGAAGGAAAAGGGGATTGCCACTGTGGGGACTCAAAGGTGTACCTGGAAATCATCCACAGAAGGAATGGTCCGGTTAGTGGTTCTCCGTTTGTGCCATTGCCTCAGGGTGTTCCTGGTCTCTGAGCTGAGCAGGCGTGCGGCTTGTTCTTCTTGGAAGTTCTTTATCAGAGACAGTGCTCCATAGGCGCTGGTCAAATAATAGCCTCCTGGGAAGGGCAGGAGAGGTGAGTTACTAAGAGCATCACTCGGGAGAGTGAACGAGGCACCAGTGACCCACACCTGTCTTCCTAGCTACTCAGGAGTCTGAGATCTGAGGATCAAAATTCAAAGCCAGCCTGGGAGTGAAAGTCCATGAAGCTCCAATTAGCCACCAGAAAACCACAAAGTAGTAGAATGCTAGCCTTGAGCTGAAGAGCTCAGAGACAGTGCCAAGGCCCAGAGTTTAAGTCCAACAGCGGACCAAAAAACAAAATCAAAACATAACTGTGTTCTCTATCCTTGGGTCTCATCAGGAGATGGGTCCCAGGACTCCCTGCCCATTGGTGACCAAAGCCCTGGATGCTAAGTGAGTTCTATGAAAGGATGCAGGATTTACATATAACATATACACATCCTCCTGTATACTTTTCAAATATTCTAATCTCTGGATTGTAATCTTTGGATTATCCAAAACATGTAAAGGACTATTTAAGTCATTGTTATAGTAGTACATTGTTCAAGAAATACAGACAAGGAAAAAGCTTGTGTATGTTTCATATAGATGTATTTTCTGGGTATTTCCAATGTGTGGTTGGTTGACACAGAATCCATGGATACGAAAGGCTGAGTGTCATTTCTCATCTCTCTCACAGAAGCACACACCCAAGATTATGCCATCCACTCCTTCATCTATCCCTCCTTCACCCATCTGGAAGAGATTTATGGAATGGCGTAAGCCTGTACCAAAGGCTGTGAGCCCTGATGAACTGACAGCAGTCTTATTTCTACTGATGGCATTTCCTTCCTAGTGAACGAGGCAGTCAAAGCCTTTATTTTATTAAGGGCTAACAGGAAAGATCAGGGTCAGAAGTCCATTGCAGAGCTAGGGAGGGAGTCAGGCAGTTGAGGGGGTAGGGCCAGCTGCTCAGAGGCCAGAGTCATCTATTTAGTCCAAGCATCTCCTGAAGATATTTGCTTTTAGGCTTTAAAAAAAAAAGGAATAGTTTTAAAATTTCAGATAAACAAAATATGTTAAAAGAATGGCAGCATGCACAAGTGTGCTCACAAAAACATGAACACTTTAAATTCCCTCTTAATTTCCTTTCTTCTTGCTTGAAGACAATGCAAAATGTCACTTAAGGAAAAAAAAAAACATTAAAGCAGGTGCTGGTGGCTCATGCCTGTAATTTTAGCTACTCAGGAGGGTGAGATCTGAGGATCGTGGTTTGAAGCCAGCCTGGGCAGGAAAGTTCCTGAGACTTTTTTTTTTTTTTTTTGCCAGTCATGGGGACTGAACTCAAGGCCTGAGCACTGTCCTTGGGCTTTCTCAAGGCTAGACTAGTGCCCTACCACTTGAGCCACAGCACCACTCCCAGCTTTTTTTCTATGTATGTGGTATGGAGGAATCAAACCCCAGTCTTCATGCATGCCAGGCAAGTGCTTTTACCAGTAGGCCAAATTCCCAGCCCAGTTCCTAAGACTTTTATCTCCAATTAGCCATTAGAAAACTGGAAGTGGTGCTGTGGCTTAAAGTGGTAGAGCACTAGCCTTGAGCAGAAAAGCTCAGGGATAGCACTCTGAGTTATCAAGCTCACGACCGACCAAAAAAATAATAATAATTGGAAAGGAAAAGCTAGTGATGTCCCTTTGATGATGTACCTAGGGTTGAGCTCCTGTGTTCATGGAGATAAAAGAGCCTGTGAAATGCGTATATATTACTAATAGTTTTGTCTTGACTGCCAAGGAATTTGTAAACACTGCTCAAGAGCCACTAGGGGGCACCTGACTGTATTTGTATAATTCCCTAATTGGGCACTGTGCATTTCTATTTAGGGGCCATTCTTTGTGAAAATATCCATCCAGTGAATAACTACTGTGAACCAAAGTCAGTCAGAGCATGGGGTGTATTTCTAAGGGATAGAATCAGATCTCCAGAAATGCATATAAACATGGGCAAGTTACCCACGGAAGGAACAGAAGCTGGTTGTGGGTGAGGTGTGTATGTGGTATGTGTGTGTCACTTTCATGACCAAAGTATCCAACTGCTCACATAAGACTGGGCAGAGCCCTCTGCTTCTCTGATAACATGAAGGAAGGCAAAGGCTCTACCACTTGGTATCATCATCAGTGAACCCTGTGAACTTTTGTTGGACATAAACTTGACAGAGAACACATTTGTTGTATTCAGGATGGAAAGGGGTGTGCGCGCGTGTGTGTGTGTGTGTGTGTGTGTTGCTAGCGATCAAACTGGGGGCTTCACACATGCCAGGCAAGTGCTTAACCATTGAGCAGCACCCTTATCAAGGTTCTGAAGTTTCCAAACCCACCATCTACGGTACAAGCTCCCTATGGTAGTTTAGCAATGACTAGTCCAGAGCTTCGGATTGTTGATCTTTACTTAGTATTTGCCTCACAAACAAACCAGCACAGGACTGGCTGTGAAACGACATAATAGAGAATGTAAATGGTACACCCAAGACTTCAGGTGAAATAATGATAGAGACTTAATTAAAAGCTGCGAGGAGGTACCAGCATTTAGCAGACTCAAAGGACTGCTACACAATCCTTGTGGGGCAAAAGGAGATTCTTTTGGACTCCATAGCTCTGATATGCTCAGGCCACTAAAGAGAAAACTCAAAATGCTAGAAGCACACCATGGTCCACATTTTGAAACATGTGGAGGCAATTAAAGGAAGGTTTGAGATTTCAGCAAAACTGTAACCTGAGAAAAAGCCGTGCACTTCTAAGGGATTCTATGACGCCTGTTCTGTAAATGAGAATGCCTGCTTAAACAGCAGAAAAGCCATGTGGCTGCGGTTTTGCAAACCAAAGAAGGCTTTGGGCAGACTGTGGAAAGGACGGATCACCGCAGTTCCTAGTGGTCAGAAGAGCTGCAGTTTCGTGCTGGGCAGCTTGGTCTGTAAACACAGCTAGGCCACCTGGCACATCTACTCTCCCCAGGAAGAAAATCCCAACAGCCCTGAATGCAGCCCCAGTCACAGCTGGGGGCGATCAGGCTTTAGTGCAGGTGTGGGCTCATGGATCCCTGGCATGAGATACTAGTGTGTCTTTTTCTCTCATAGGATTCCTGGAGGTGAAGAGAGTCAGATGCCCATGTTGTTCCCATACTGCCTTGCTTTGGGACAAGGCTCAGAGAAGGGGCAGGAAATAGTTATCCCTATCCTGAAACCACAAGCTATAAGTATCTGTTTGTCCTACATCCATCATCATCCTAACAACGTGGTGGTTTTTTAAGGGAGACTGGAGTGTCCTTTTCCCAAAGCCCCAAAAGGCCTTCAAACATATTATTACAATTAAACACGATTAAAGCTAACCAAAAGGAAAAAAAAAGACCAAAAAAAAAAGTAATGGAAAGCACGGCATTGAGACTAATGTACATTTTTCTTTTGGTGCCTGGACAAAGCCACATGTATTTCTCTTCCTGCCCAAATCTAGAATGTGTGAAAGATCCTGGTGGATTTCCCACAAAGTGTCTGGATCCATGGTGGGGAAAATTCACGAGGGGATAGGAACAGGTAAAAGGATGACAGAGCCCATTTCTGCATGTGCACAGCATGGGAGGGAATTGCAGTACTCATTACTCAGTTTGCTCGATCATCCCCTGAAGAGGGCTGGCACTCCAGGAAGGGCAGACCTCTGCTAGGAAAACCAATGACTGGCAAACTCAGGTTAGAGGATAGTTTAAAGACACATTCTTAAAACCAAATACGTTTATGTTCTCTCCATGGGAAATGCCTGGGTGATGTGTGCCTGGAACAAGAGTATTCTTGTATTCAAGCCCTCACTGGAAAATGTTAGAGAGGAGTAAAATCTCACCCTCAGGGTCTGTCTGGTCTCTCCCAGGCATATATAAAGAATAAAGAAAAATTAACACATGCCCTGATGTGTTCTCAGGTAGACTGCCATCTCACAGGAGAGGTCAGTGATGCTTCTCAAGGTTCAGGCACGCAGAAGACTTGCTTAGTATCATTCCTGACTGATGTGTAAGGAGAAGGAATTTCTTCTTCCAGACACAGGGCAGGAACAAGAAACAACCTGAACTACTAAAGTAAACTAAATTCAAACTATTCATGATTTTCCCCCACTGTATTTTCATTTTTAACATGGAACAAATATACTTCTGTAAACTGGAAGTAAAACTAATTCTGTGTGCGTGTGATGTATGTGCTAGCCCTGAATTTTTGTGTTCAAGGCTAGTATTCTACCAAAGGAGGCACACTTCCATTTCTGGCCTTTTCTGCCCTTTTCCTGCACTTGCTAGCATTAAATCTTGACTCAGGATCTTCAGCGTACTGAATAGCTAGGATTAAAGGCATGAGCCAATAAAAAACAGCACTGGCTGTGCAGGTTTTATTTTTAAAGCCATTTTTAAAAAGATAAAAACAAAAGCCAAGCTTTATTTCACTGATGTAATTACAGGTTATTTCTCTGGTGATGGAAATACTCCCTAATAAGTTTACAACCTCCTCTGGGAATCAGAGAAAACATTTCTTTTATAAAACGATGTTTATTCTATTGCATGCCATTTTTATTGCTTCTAATGGGTCTCAGTGAACTTCACTGAGTTGTATTTTCTCTTTTTACTTCCTGTCTCCCAAATTTTCTCACACTTTTCCCCTCTTTTTCTTTTGTGCTAGTATTGGGGCTTAAATTCAGGGCTTCATGTTTAGCTTTTTCTGCTATAGGCTGGTATTATACCCCTTGCTGGCTTTTTGTTGGCTAATTGGAGGTAAGAGTCTCATGGGCTTTTCTGTTCCAGCTAGCTTTTTTTTTGTTTGTTTTGTTTTTTAAATACCAGTCCTGGGGCTTGAACTCAGGGTTGGGCAGTGTTCTTGGACTTTCTCAAGGCTAGCACTCTACCACTTGACCCATAGCACCACTTCTGGCTTTTTCTGTGTATGTGATACCGAGGAATGGAACCCAGGGCTTCATGCATGCTAGGCAAGCCACTAGGCCACACTCCCAGCCCTCCAACTAGTTTTGAACTACCATCTTCAGATCTCAGTCTCCTGAGTAGTCAGGATTATAGGTTCAAGTCATCAACAGCAGGCCTGATTTCCAGATTTTCTACAATAAATAAATACTACTTTTGTAATCAACAAAAAGTCCTTCCACATTTCTTTTAAATTAAAAAAACTTAAAATTAAAAAATTTAAAACTTCAATTAGTCATGAAGATATCCTAAAAGTAGCCAAGTGCCTGTGGCTCACACCTGTAATCTTAGCTCATCAGGAGGCTGGTATATAAGAATTGTGGTTAGAAGTCAGCCTGGGCAGGACAGTCTGTGAGACTCCCATTTCCAATTAACCAGAAAAAAAAAACATGGAAAGTGGAGCTATAGCTCAAGCAGTAAAGCATCAGTCTTGAGCTCAAAAGCTCAGGGACAGAGGCAATGAGTGCTACCCTAGGGTGTATACACATGTGTACATACTCATGTACACACACCTTGGAATCAGAGGTGGTGGTTGCTGATGTTAATGAATGTACAAAAATATCAGTAAATTCTTCTTTTTAAAATGGCTGTTTGGGGCTGGGAGGGTAGCCTTGTGGTAGAGTACTTGCCTAGCATGCACAAAGCTCTGTTTGATTCCTTAGTATCATACAACAGAAAAAGCCAGAAGTGGTGCTGTGGCTAAAGGGTAGAGAGCTAGCCTTGAGAAAGCTCAAGGACACTGCCCAGACCCCAAGTTCAAACCCCAGGACTGGCAAAAATAAAATAGTTAAGTTTATGTTCCCTAGAGTTCATCTCAGTTGCAAAAATAAAACTGAATCTCAAATCCCAAGGAGTCCCTCTGACATTTTCAAAAGTGTGTTCATTACCTTCTCCATGCAATAACGAGGGGTCTAGGAGCTCCATCATGTACTCGATTTCTGTGTCCAGCTCAAGCATGTCACACTGGGCTATGACATATGTCAGGACTGGCAAGAAGTCATCGGCGCCGTACATCCTCCCTGGAAGAGGAAAGGGTGTGGCAGGAATATTTTAAAAATCAACTATTCTTGCTTTCATGTCCTACTGGCTGCTTTTATTAGACAGCAAGGAGTCACTCTGGGAGAAATGAGCTATTTATAAATAGGTGTGGGTGTTTCTGGAATCTTCTGTCCTTGATTCTCTCAGCTGCTGAAAGGAAAGACCAGCTCTCCTTCACCATCCCAGGATCAATGTCTAGAATCTATGAACATATTTCAGATTTTCTCTCTACTTTTTAAAATTTTTTTTTTTTGGTGGTACTAGGAATTGAACTCAGGGATTTGAACTTGCAAGGCAGATTCTCTATCACTTGAGCCACTTGTCAGTCACTGTTTTGCACTAGTTATTCTGAAATAAGATCCCATTTTATGCCCAGCACTAGCCTAGGCCATGGTTCCCCTCCTTTGCTTTACCACAGCACCCAGCCATTCTGCCCAGTGCTATGATGTGCATAAAATTATGTATGAGAACAGAGCATCCTTAAATATCTCTAACTCATAACAAGTCATGTCTTTTATTTATTCTTTGCCTTTCCCGTTTCCTAAGTTGTTAATTGTTGATGTCTTATTTCCTATTGGCTTCTGCGCACATTAATCATCTAAGGACAAGAAAAAAAAAACTTTCATGCTCTCCTTAATGCTCTCTTTAAGTATGCAAAATCTGGTCGTGTTAATTAATATACAGATACAGGTTGAGTTAGTAATGTGGCATTTTTTTTTTTTGGTTCTTCTAGTTTTCTTTATAATGGTAGTTTGCAACTGGATGTGAGTTTGGTTGCCTAGGGGATAGTTTACACTGCCCAGAGACATTTTTCATTGTCACAACTGGAGGCTGAGTGTGCAAATGGCCTCAGCATACCACGAGAAGTTGGTCATTCCCACGATGAAGATCATCTTGTCTAAAGTGTCCCTAGTGTGTAGGCTGAGAAGAATGTGATCTTGTGCATCAGTTATTCAGGCAGGCTGACTTTGTTATATAGCCCAAACTGGCCTCCAACTCATGATCTTTCTGTTTCTGCCTCCAGGTGGCTAGAATTGCAGGTGTCTATCACCCACACCCAGCTTATTTGGGGAAACTGATCTCACGAACTTTAAGATACATGTGGTTGCAAATTTCAGAGGTCATATTCATATTAATTACCGGTCCAAGAGTTCCAGTTCTGCCAGGGCACTAGTAGCTCAAACTTGTAATCCTAGCTACTCAATAAGTTGAGGCTGAGGATAAGCTTGAACAAGGCAGACTAAATAGGAAACTCAGAAAACTCTTTATCTCTAATGAATCGCCAAAAGGTCAGAAGTGGAACTGTGGTTCAAGTGATAGAGTGCTAGCACTACATGAAAAAAAAAATAGCTAAGGGACAGGACTTAGGCCCAGAATGTGCCCAACACGCAGTGTGCACACTCACACATACACACAAACATGAGTTCCAGTTCTATGGTTCTTACTCAGTAATTTGCAACTTGCACATGCCTTCCTATTTCATCAGTGGTTCAAAGAGCCTGTGTATTGTCTGTTGTTCTGCACTGTCGCTCAGAAGAAAACACTGGTAAATGTCCTTGGGATTACAAACTCAGAGATGACTTGGGAGGGGGAAAGTGCTGTCTTTATCTATGAGGCTTGAGAACTGCACCCACAGGAAACAGCAAGGGGAAATCCCACAGCTTACTTTTCCACTGTTGAAATGCCTATGGAATTGCCATTATAGTGCCTGTGATTGTATCAACAAGGGCAGGCAGTGAAAGGGTTAATGAATCCTCACCGTCACTAAATGCTCTGTAAAGCTCTGGAACTAACCTCTGACTGACCGTTTGCTTGACAGGTGCTTTTACTGCTGAGATATACCTAAAATGCCCACTTTTCCTAGTTATTTTTGAGATGGGAGGTCTCACTTCCTGCCTGGACAACTGTCTAGGAACCGTGCACCTATGCTAAGCTTCACAGGACTAGGATAGATGGGCATGCACTAGTGCTTCTTTGCAAAGGGGTCTCTTAAACTTTTCTGTCCAAGCTAGAATTACCATCCTTCTAATCTCAGCCTCTCAAGTAGCTAAGATTACCGATGTGAAACACCAGCAGGAAAGAGGATTAGAACTCAGATCCCAGAGACTGAATCCATTACCACTGCCCAGAACTAAATATTTAATTAAATCAGCATCCTGTAAAACTCTTGTTGCCCCTGTCCACTTACATTTATTATGCTCTAAGCTGCTGCTTGTGACTGTTTTGGCGGACACTAGAGTGACCCTTTTACTATACTTGTATGATGGAGCTGCTGGGTAAAATCAAGAGATGGAGGGGAGGTGATATGTAGGGGCTTAGGCTTGAGCAGTCTTACCTGAGTTGTTCTCCATGACAGTGTAAATGAGCTTGCAGACACTCAGCAGCAGCATGACCTTCTTTTCTGGAGAATACATCTTCTGCATGGTCATGAACTTGACTTTGATTTTCTCTACATCCACCAAGTCAGGTGTGGGGGCGAAGACTCCCAGCTCCTGTGGGCTCCTCTGTCGCACCAGCTGCAGGTTCTCCTTGAGCTGTTTCCAGGAGCCATCAGCCATGTGGAAGTCCTTCAACATGGCTTCCACGTGCCCCTTGAGAGGCTTCAGGATACACTTGTGCATGGCTTTTTCCAACACCACATCTGCCAAAGAAAAGTGCATCTACTTTGTAACCAGGGTCTGAAGAAAGAATAAACATCTGCTTTCCTAGAATGCACACCTGCAATTTCCCGCGTTGACTGAGGAGATATAGACAAGTGAGAAATTATCACTAACAGCCAACACTGATCAGCGACATGACTCATGCCAACATTTTTCACCCTGAGTCAGGAAAAGTCCATTTTCTCCAATGGTGTCCCGCTTGTTTATAATTAATACAATTAATCACATTTGTTTTATGTTTGCCCTCCCCTCAATAAATACAAGCAAATATTCTAGAAGATGTTCTTTTGATTCATTGTTCTTTCTTGTTGATAGGAAAGCAAGCATGTTATCTCAGAGGAAGTACTTTCTAAAAGAAGGGTCAAAGATCCCTTGAAGACAGATTCTGAGGAAGTAAATGCAACTAAACATAATGTGACCTTGGATTGATTTCTTGATTTTTTTTTGGGGGGGGGGTATAATGGACATGAGAAGAGTATTACATGAAACTGAATAAAGTCTCCAGATCGGATAATAGTGTTAATTTGACTTCAAAGTATATTTTGTGGGTTTGGTAACTCACTGTAGTTATGTAGCAGTTTTTAGGAAATAAATATTTAGGGAAAAGGGTATAATGTCTGTAATTTACAGTGTGTATACAGGTGTATGTATTATGGTGTGTGCTTTGTATGTGCAGACATGCAGGTGTATATGTACCAGTCTGCACACAAAGAGAAAAGGGAATGAAACAAATGTGGAAGATGCTTAAATTTGGGAAACTGGGGTGAAGGCTAGCCTAGCTAGTTCTGCGTATTATTTGTGTAACTTTCCTGAAATGATTTCAAAATTAAAAGCTAGAAAACATTAAGTGTGTCTGTTCAGATTTGTGGGCAGTAGTCTTCTTCCCTTCATTTGCTTTCCCAACAGAGTAGTGTCTTAGCTAATCTAAAATGGCTTAGTGCCATAAATCTAGAGATCTGCACTGAAAATATCTTCTACAACGACAAGTGCTCTGTCTTTTCAATATCATCTTGTCAATTCATGCTCACACATTCTTGTCCAACCCCCTTGAGTCCCTTGGGGCCATACCCTGGTATAGGACACTTCAATATGAATCCACTCTGGAAAATCATGGCTCTATATACTTAAAAAATTGCAAAGAATCTGGTTATTGTTCTGGCCTCTTGAATTCCAGACATTGGATCATATCATATTGAATCTAAATTACTGTCTATTATTAGAAGTCTTTAGGAAAAAGAATAGTAATCTAAGCCAGATGTACAATACTGAAAGCAATTTTCCTCTACCCTAAAGTCCTAACTAGGCTAAAAGTTACTGCTTATCCTAGAGTGCTTAGATTGCCCAGCTTGAGTTCCTCTATTTCCACATTCTGTCTGGCAGAATTCTCATTTTTATTTTTTGCAGGTCCTATGGCTTGAACTCAGGGCCTGGGCTCTGTCTCTGAGCCTCTCTGTGCTCAAGGCTAGCACTCTACCACTTGAGCTACAGCACCACTTTTAGCATTTTCTATGCAGTCTACTGGGATAAGTCTCACTGACTCCCACCGGTTGGCTCTGAACCTCAATCCTCATATCTCAGGCATGAACCACAGGTGCCTGGCTTTCTTTTTAAATATAGAGCATAATGACTATAAGAAATCAAGATTGAAGAAAAACAAGTTCTAAATCCAGAGCAAAAAGGAAGCCAGATGTTGATGGCTTTACATCTGTAATCTTAGCTACTCAGTAGGCTGAGATCTGAGGATTGCAGTTCAAAACCAGTCTGGGCATAGAAGTCTATGAATCTCTTATCTATGATTAACCAGCAAAAAGCCAGGAGTGGCGGTGTGGATCAAGTGGTATAGTACCATCCTTAGGCAAAAAAAAAGCCAAGTAGGAGCCACTAGAACCAATAAAAGTCCATACTGGAACCAATAAAAGTGGTTGGTGAGGGGAGGAGGCAGAGTAACATATTCACTTTACATCTGGCATTAAAACAGATTTACTTAATTTGACTGGTTGTTTGGTCCATAATCTTTGTGACTCATGGCATCTTTGATTTTACCCTACTTGATTATCATAAGTAATAGTTATGATAAATTATAATAATTAATACTGAGCACATAGATGGGTTAAGTCCTATTCAAATACATTACTTCATCGCCACTTTTTTTTTTTTTTGGTGAGAGTCCTGGGGTCAGGACTCTCAGGGAATGGGTGCTATCTCTGCACTTTTTTTTTTTTTTTTTTTTGCTCAAGGCTGTTCTACTTAAGCTACAATTCCACTTCTAGCTTTTTGGTAGTTAAGTGAAGTTTCATGGACTTTCCTACCTGGGCTGGCTTCAAACTATAATACTCAGATTTCAGCCCCCTGAATAGCTAGGATTACAGATGTCAGCCACCGCTACCTTACCTGTATCACTTTTTTCTTTTTACAATAATAATACTATATTTTAGAAAAACACTGAAATTCAGAAATGTCTAATGGTTTCTTGAAGACACATAGCTACTTGGAATAATCATGCATCCTGCCTTTCAAAGCAAGGCTCCCTTCCTTCTTTTTCTCTTCTAGTTTTGGCTTTGGTGCTAGGAATTGAACCCAAGATCTTGCAAATACTAGACAAATGCTCTACCACTGAGTTACATCCTCAGTCTCCAAGCTAATGAACTCTTTAAAGCTCAAGGTGCTTTGTAAATACTCACTAGTTCCTTTATTGAATATAAAGGTTCATGAATATCTGTGCTCTCTACCTTGGTAGAATAAAATCTCCAGAGAGTGGGAGTAAAAGTCATGTCAGTCATTGATAAGAAATATGCATGAATGTTCACAGCCATATTATTCACCAATGCTACAGATGAGACATAACTCAAAGTCTTGTATAAAAGAATGGAATCGTGGGAAACACCGTCCAGTGAAATACTACAGTGGGATTCAGACAATGGAACACATTCTCTCAATGAAGACGTGTATCACTACTCCAAATGCATAGGCAAAGGCTCATAGATACCATTCCCTGTAACACTCAGAGGTGGGCATTTGCAGCAATTCATTCATATAGAATCCTAACCTCTGGGGTCAGATGGTACTGGGAGGGGACAACAGGGACTCTTAGGTGGCAGTGGTATGGAGATGTTCTATTTCTGGGTCAGACAGAGACTACTTGGATACACATAAGCTCAGCCATTAGGATTTATGCATTTTTATGAAGTCAAAATGTATGAATCAGGGAACAGAAAAAAAAACACAGATGACCAGTGGGGGATTTTCAATTTGCAAACCAAGAGTAACTTTTTTTTCCCTGGTACAAGACACTGGGACTTAAACTAAAGGCTTGGATGTTCTCCTCTGTCTTCCTCGTTCAGGGCTGGCACTCTCCTAACTTGTGCCACAGGACCGCTTTGGTCGTTTTGCTTGTTAATTGGAGATAAGCGTTTAATGGACTTTTCTGCCCAGGCTGATTTCAAACTGAGATCTTGAGATCTCAGCCTCCTTGAATATCTAGGATCACAAGATGTGAGTTACCAGTGCCTAGTTACCTCTGAACTCCAAACCTCAACACCAATCACCACCAACAGAACCTGAGCTGCTCTCAAAGTGGATTTACTCATGCCACTCATCCTTGTGGTCAGTGATGAGTGCTGGCCTGGGCCCCTGGACTCTCTCCCCTTAGGCATCCTGGAGCTGTGGGAATCCACTAGGAGAGATGAAAGTAGCTCTAACTTTCAAGTGAGTCAGCAGCCCACTGTTTTACAACCAAAACCAAAAACAAACAACTACTGGTACTGACACAAAGATGACCTGAATAAATCTACTGCTTATAAACATTTTAGCTTCAAATTAGCTGCCCTCCTCACTGATTTTAGCAGCCACTTAGGTAAGAAGTAACAATTAGGCACCTAGTAGCTTCACTGGAGATGATGTGGCTGATAAGTGAGCACAATGATAGCAATCATTCATGTTACTCAGGAATTTGCAGGTAGCCTTGTCTAGCTCAGCAGACTAGTGTAAACTAGAGACCCCTCACTGGGGCCCGCCAAACATCCAATATGTAACCTATTGATGTCAGATGATCCATCCAAAACCTTCACCACCTACCATACTAATGCCACCATATTGTGACACGTACGCTGTGAAAAAGGCATGAAACCTGACTATGCTCATGCAGACTACTGACTAATTTGCTTTCCTTGTCTCCAATCACCTTCTTCCTCCTCTCAATTCTACCTTCAGGAGGTATGTTTGACACTTGAACTCCCATGTCTCCACATTTAGTCACTTTGTGACTAAGCTCTCTTTTCTATGACTTGTTGCTTCAATGACTGGCATATGGTATGGCAGGCAAAGTAGGCTTTGTTCTGCAGTAGTGGTTGCAGGAATGTAAAAAACAGGATCTTTCAGAATGATTAGCTTAGAAAAAAGGAGGAGGAGGAGGAGGAACAGAAAAAGAAAGAACACTTCCATCTCCATACTTGTAGATTACTCTTCCTGGTTATGTTCCTAATCTTTGGTTGCTTTAATTCCAACAAAATGAGCCAACATATTTTAAACTAAGAACAGTAACACTCACCTAGGCACTTAGGTACTCTGATTCGTCAAATCCTTCAACACATCCCAAGAAGGGAAAAGTATAATTTTTTTCCACTTTATAGGAGGAAGCAATTAAAACTCAAAGATAGATGTCTTGTAGCCATCAAATCAAAGACATCTGTTTCTAAAGTTATAAGACAGGCCAATTCACTTTTCTATGAACAAAGAGATGTTTGCAAATATTGGAAAGTATTAAAGAAAAATAAAGTGATAAGGGGTTTTCTTGAAGCTCACTAATGCCTTT
Organism: Megascapheus bottae; assembly: GCF_031878675.1. NCBI lineage: Eukaryota > Metazoa > Chordata > Mammalia > Rodentia > Geomyidae > Megascapheus > Megascapheus bottae. The sequence goes on from NC_143526.1 coordinate 14,412,192, forward strand.
TCTTTCTTTTTTTTGATAACAAGATAATATTAATTGGGCACTAGTGGCTATAAACTAAATTAATTGGAAGACTGAAACAGGAGGATAATAGTTCTAGGTCAGATAGGCATAAACGTTCTTGAGACCCTTTTTCTTAACTCACAGTTGAGCATGCTTGTCATCCAAAGTTACAAGGGGGCCAAGAGTGGGAGGATTGTTGTCATAGGCCGGCCTGAGCAGAAAAGTTGAAAGCCCCTATCCACTGAGGGAAGTAGATCTTGGCTCAGGCACACACTGGGTAGGAAGTAAGACCCTATCTCAAAAGTAACTAGCAGAAACTAGGCTGGAGATGTGACTCAATGGTAGAGCACCTGCTGGCTGTGGTGTCATTTTACATAGTAACCGATAGGAAATACTCAATGTACTGGCTCTAGAGCATTAAGAAAAGGAGACAGAGCCCTTTATTATTCCCACTAACTGATGGCATAGACTGCAGAGATCAGACAGGAGGCACCACAAACTCCACTAACAATGGAGTGGTGTGGTCTGGTGTGCAGTGTGTGTGTGTGTGTGTTCTGCTCATCTACTGCTGGCCAGGGAAATGAGAGCCCCAGAGACAAAGATAAAAATCTCCAGAGAGTGCTTGTCTTAAAAAGAGCATGGAGAGGGGCCAGGAGTTTGGCCTAGTGGTAGAGTGCTTGCCTAACATTCACAAAGATCTGGGTTTGATTCCTCAGTATCACGTATATAGAAAAGTTGAAGTGGTGCTGTGGCTCAAGTGGTAGAATGCTAGCCTTGAAGAAAGCCCAAGGACAGTGCTCAGGCCCTAGTTCAAGCCCCAGGACTGGTTAAAAAAAAAAAAAAAGGCATGGAGAACCACAGCAGCCAGCAGAGTGCTGACTTCCTATAGCTCAGTCCTACTTCCTGACCTTGACTAAGTCACTTCAATACTCACTGTCACTGTCAATTACTTCTGGAATCTGTCCAAGACAGACTGACAGTCTGAATTGGTGATTGTTGAAACAAGTTTAAAAACAAGAGAGTATTCATCAGGGAATTCTAACAGTGCCTAGTCTAAAATACATAATATACATCCAGTATCTATTATCTGAAATGCACGGGACCAGCAGTGTTTCAGATTTCTGAGGGCTTTTGTTTGCTTTTGGAATATTTGTATACATTTTATTTACTGAAGAGTCCTAACTGAAAATCCAAAATCTTAAAACCTTTTGAGTATTTCAGATTTCAGATTGTCAAATCTGGCATGCTCAATCTATCTAGACTGCTCAAGTTATCATCTAAAGTTATAATAAAAATGAAACCATGAGGCTAGATCATAATGCCTCTTGTCTTATTCCAATTCTCTATTTTAGAAAAAAGGTAGAAATCAATATTAACATGTGATAATATGAAAAGAGCTGCCTCCTGCAAGGAAATCAAATTGTTAAACGTAAACTTTTATCACTGCTGATGTTTACTTATGCAGTTCCTAGTCAGAGATTATCTGTATTATTCTGCTAACCTTTCAGTGGATGGAATAGGAACCATTGTCATTCTCCTGTTCTAGTTTGGGAGGGAAGAAGTCAAATGACTTTCTGATGGTGGAGATGAGGTGCAAGCCAAGTCAGGAGATGGCATGGTGAACCATTCTCTCTGTGTAGAAAGGATAAAACTAGATGATGCTTCTTTTGTTGTTGTTGTTCATATGCTAAAATATTTTCTTTTGTTTATAATTGAAATAAATATCCTGAACTAAGAATATGAGTATGACTGGTTAACTTGAGGGACAATCCCAGGAAGTTACTAGAAAAGGAAGAAGAAGAGCCAACACCATCAGCAACTGGAGCTAGGCTCTTCGGGGAACTCTAAGACACCATGCTAAATTTTGCCTAGAGAACTGATCGCTTCTTGAGAGCAGCGATCCTAGCCTTTTTCACTGTCCCAGGTAAAGTCTCTGTCAGCATGAGAAAGTCTCAAGCCAAATGTAACAAGTGTTGGCCATTGGTCACGGTACTGACCAGACTTTGTCAATGGGCAGGGCACCACTGTGTCCATGACACCTTGTTTTGTGTGAAGAAATGATGGTAGAGAGACACTAAGAAACATGCCTACGTTAGGAAATGGGTCCCTGTGACAGGTCAGCAGACTTCAAATCCAGTGGTCCTGCTGGAGCCCATCTTCCCACCACCACCCACTCCTGACTTTCAGTTGAGAAATTTCTACATCCTGTCAAGGCAGAGCTGGTAGTCGAGGGAAATGGAAACCAACTTCCTGAAAAGCCTTAATTTCACACTGGGCAGTCACTTGCCCATCCTCCTTTATAAATCACTTAAAATCCAGCCCACTTGATGTAGAAGAGGCACTTGACTCAAATGGCTGACTTGCTCCTTTGGGACATTGAGGGTCCCCTTTCCTAGCCTCCACTCCCTCATTGGTAAAATGGGTCTGTTCAGAGCTTGAAATTCAACTGGACTTCTGGGAGGGGAAAGGAAGGGGTGTCTCATGCCTTGCGCACCCAGACTACTACAGCTCATGTCAGCAAGCAAGCAAGCTAAAGCTAGTGGTCCCTTTCCTTGGGATGAAAGGGACCCCAGGCTTAATGATTCAGGTCAGAGTTTTGTTTTGTCCTCTCCTTCCATTTCATATGGTTAGAACTGAAAACATGCTGATAAGTGAATATAGCCCTGTAGTTTCATGATCACCAGAAAAAAAAAAAACACCTCTATCTTTCTTGTGCACTCACATCTTCATTACTCTTCTCAGATACTCCCCTACATTGGTACAAAGCTTTAGGCTCTGATCTGACGATGACTGCCGGGCTTTTCCTTCCTTTCCACATGCCTCAAGTTTTGTCACAGCCTCATTCTGTCCTCATTCTGTCCCAGCCTGGGAATCACATTGGGGCTAGGCATTTTGAATGGTACATGTCCTTCAGAGCTATGAGAATTGAGATAGGAAGATAGCCTATTCTTATTTGGGATGCAAAAATATTGTGCAAGGTGAGGGTGGGGTGAAAGGCAGACTAATCACTAACATTTCATGTTGATTAACTATGGATGCCCAGGTTATACTCTGAACTTGCTCAATTCTCTCTACTCCAGGACCTGGCATCTGGGCTGGTTACAGTGGATGTTGAGTGTCTGTTTTGATTGGTTAGCGCCTGGCCAAGAGAAATCCTTAAAATTGTTTGACTCTTACCCTGTCTAGGATAATCTTTCTAGAATGTTCTCTACAACCTGAAGGATTCGGATAGCTCCTAAGAGTCTTCTTCCTTGTCCTCCATCTCCCCCCGCACCCATCCAGGTCCCCATAAAGAATCCCATGTTCTTGGGAGGTGAAGGCCATCTCTCTGCATTTGTGTCTTTCCTCAGACATCTAAACATCTCTACCGAGAAGGCCCTTCTCTCTGAGTCTGCTCTCTTGTCTTTCCCAATGTAGATTCTAATGTCACCTGCCCACCTGCCTGCCTCCTTTACTGGGCTCCTTCCACCTCCCTGCATTTTTAGTGTTTTTGTTGCGACTGCCAAGACACAGAGACTTGTTTTCTTAAATTAAGCCTTGTTTTCTTGACTGAAAACTAGTCTTAGAAGGTGAAACTGGAGCTATCTGAAAGACTCAGCGCAAGCAAGTCTGATGGGTAGCATGTGCTCCACAAGGATTGTTGAATTGGACAGAGAAATCTTGGTTTGGTGCCTCCATGAAAATTGTATTTTTTGTTCTCTTTCCTGCAGGACATGTATGTATGTATATTTAAGTCATGACTTCACTGTCCTTTGGGACAAGCAATGTCCTCCATGGCTCTGTAGGGATGTCCTATAACTTGGATTTGCTTTAAGTATTGTCTACAAAGCACATGTTGGCTCCTAAACAATTTATAATAAAGAATGTTTTATCAGGGTCTGGAGCGTGGCCTAGTGATAAGAGTGCTTGCCTAGCATGCACGGAGCCCTGGGTTCGATTCCTTGGTACCACATACACCAGAAGTGGTGCTGTGACTCAAGTGGTAGAGCACTAGCTTTGACTTCAAATGCTTTATCGTTTTAATAAAGATCCCATCAGCCCAGCAAACATAGGCCAAAATAAAGATGACAGCATGTGGGTTGTGCCATTGTGGTAGGCTTCAATAAAGGCTGTTATGCAAAAGTAAAGGCATGTAATCTTGGGACCAATTTCAGTGTCTAGCAAAAGGGCAGGAGAAACAAGGGCAAAGAAGAAACCAATTGCCCTACTGAAGGATTCTAAATGATTTAGGTAGATTACCTTCTTCCGAGGACAGGCGGGGGGTGGGGCGGGGAATGGGTAATTCATTCCGCCCTATCCTTCAAGTATGGTTAGTGCTCCCCAAACAGTAGGGAGAAGGAGGACATGTGACCTTATATGGCAGAAATTTGATCAATATGGCCTTGGCTGGGTGAGAACAGTGAGCAACATCAACAGGAAGGGCTGAGGGTGCCATGTGCCTTCGAAATGGTCTAACTTCACCTCTATGGTCAGCAGTAATTAACAACCAGGACAGGTGTAGGAAAAGGCCCACCATACATGTGGGTTCAGTCTTATTTGTATCATGGCTTGACTTTGTTAAATTTCTGTTTCCTCATTTATGAAAATGAGGACAGTAAATGGGACCTCCTGAGACATTAAGAAGTTTAAAGGGATTCTACACAGGTAGGTATTCAGCTCAGTCTGCCCAAATCCATGGGTCTGCATTTACAGGCCCTGCGTCAATGCATTCAATCAATTCCAGACTAAAAGTATTGGGGGAGTAGGGAGGAAGAACACAATAAAACTAAAAACTAAAATGTAGAATAATACATTTGCATATGTACAGTTTATATTAATGTAGTATTATAAGTAATCTAGAGATGATTTAAAATATTCAGGAAGATATTTGTGGGTTACATGCATAGTTATTTTATACTAAGGGGTTTTGGAACCAAGTCCTCATTGCTAAAGAATGACTGTACCAGGTAGTATTGACTCTTACCTATCTAGGAGCTGGCCGTAGGCCTTGACAATAACTAAGAGCTTTCAAAGTGGGCATTGTATTGAGAGGAGTACCCAGGGCTGGGGTCTGTTGACAGACTGGCATGTGAGGGAGACCTGAAGGCTAGTGAGGGCTCTGCCCATTTCTCTGGAATCTTTCCTGCCTAGGAAGCAGGAAGAGTCTAGTTTATGTTAGGAAACACTCTAGCCACAACTTTGTGATTCCCAAGATTCCCCACAGGATTAGCGAACTCCCATATGCAGGCCTCTGTGCAGGGGCTTTGTGCACTGCTGGCTGACAGCTCCCTGGGTGGGTAGCAGGATGATGGTGACATGGTCAGAGACCCTCAACTCCAATGCTGAGCTTCTGGTGGACAATATAACCTAATTGTCCCAATTTTGATGGTTGGAAGTACAAATTATTCAACAGGTGATGCGTGTAGGAAAAGTAAGGCACTTCTAATGTGGTCTTCAGTCTGTTGATGCTGATTTTTTGAGACATTAGAGCATTAGCCATCGTTTGCTACAGGAAGACAGTTGCTAAATCATCAGAAGTAAGAAGATTCAAGGGGCCGGGAGTTTGGCCTAGTGGTTAAAGTGCTTGCCTAGTATGCACGAAGACCCGGGTTCGATTCCTCAGTACCACATACATAGAAAAAAGCCAGAAGTGGTGCTGAGGCTCAAGTGGTAGAGTTCTAGCCTTGAGAAAGCCCAAGGACAGTGCTCAGGCCCTGAGCTCAAGCCCAGGACTGGCAAAAAAAAAAAAAAAGAAGATTCAATGGTTTAGTCTCCATTTGTCATTGATACGCCTCTCTGGCCACATCTCCAAAAGAGTTCTTAAAAAAGAGGGTGGTGTGTTGGTGAGTACTAGTGATTCATGTCCGTAATCCTAGCTATTCAGGAGACTCATATATGAGAATTGTGGTTTCAAACTAGCATGGGCAGGAAAAGTCTATGAGATTTTGATCTACCAAAAAAAAAAAAAAAAAGCTGCAAGTGGCACTGTGGCTCAAATTGTGCAGCAAGCACTAGTCTTGAGCAAAAAAAGCTTTAGTACAGCACCCAAACCCAAGCCCTGAATTCAGGTACCGGGAGTGGCACAAAAAAAATAAATAAATAAGTAAATAAATAAAAGAAAATAGGGCCAGGAGTTTAGCCTAGTAGTAGAGTGCTTGCCTAGCATGCACGAAGACCTGGATTTGATTCCTCAATACCATATACATAAAAAAAGCCAGATGTGGTACTGAGGCTCAAGTGGTAGAGCTCTAGCCTTGAGAAAGTCCAAGTACAGTGCTCAGGCCCTTAGTTCAAGCCCCAGGACTGGCAAAAATAAATCAATAAATAAATAACAATAAAATGAAAAGACAGGCAATTCAAGTCCCTGGTGTAAAACTGTAAATTTAAAAAAAAATAAAAATAAATCATATTAGATATTGGAACCTTAACCAGACTTAAATAGTCAATAAAACCAACCAACTACCTCTAGGATATTGAAACAAAAGCTATATAACGAATGATTGCTGTCCTTAAGGTGCTATGTTATCGCTCATCTCTTTTGCTGTTCCTTTGTTATCTCATATTGTCACAATATCTCACTTTGTTATCTGATATATTGGATACATTTGTATTTGGTTACTTGAAATTGGACAGGGAAGGGGGGAAAACCAAGAGGGGGGGCGGGGGGGAGGGTAATGGGGACCAAGACATGTGGAAGGGTATCAATGTATGTGAATTAATGCACCTTCTATCTGGCAAATATCATGTAACCCTTTTATTAAATACAATAAAAAATATTAAAAAAGAAATAACATAAAAAAAAAAAAACAAAACCGGCTGGGAGTTTGGCCTAGTGGTAGATTACTTGCCTAGCATGCACGAAGACCCGGGTTCGATTCCTCAGTACCACATACATAAAAAAAAAAGCCAGAAGTGGTGGTGAGGCTCAAGTGGTAGAGCTCTAGCCTTGAGAAAGTCCAAGGCCAGTGCTCAGGTCCTGAGCTCAAGACCAGGACTGGCAAAAAAAAAAAAAACAACAAAAAAAAAACCCAACTGACCACATAACAAAAAATCTGAAGAAGTCATAACTTGTAGGAATCACATCAAATTCCTTTCACTTTCCCCTCCTTTTTAAAGCAAAGGACAGGATTTCATTACAATGCCTAAGCTGGCCTCAAAGTTCTGTGCTCAAGTAATTTTCCTGCCTCAGCCTCCTGTAGTAGCTGGAATTATACCAATTGGTATATACCAATATGTGTTGTCCTTGATTCCCTCTAATTTTTTTATTTTTAAATTTCTTTTTCTTTTCTTTTTTTTTTTTTTTTTTGGTCAGTCATGGGTTTTGAACTCAGCCTGGGCATTGTTCCTGAGTGATTTAGCTCAAGGCTAGCACTCTAGCATTTGAACCACAGCACCACTTCTGGTTTTCTGGTGGTTAATTGGAGATAAGAGTCTCACAGACTTTCTTGCCCAGACTGGCCTTGAACCACGATTATCAGATCTCAGCCTCCCGAATAACTAGGATTATAGGCATGAACCACCAGTGCCCGGCTTCCCTCTATTTTTAATGTATACTTTATTTTCTGGTGTCTAACCATACTTACAGTATTGCTTTTCTATTAAGAAAAACAAAACAAAACCAGAACTCAGCATCAGTGACTCACGCCTGCAATCTTAGCTACTTAGGAGTCTGAGATTTGAGGTTAGATCAAAGTTCAGAGCTAGCCTAGGCAGGAAAGTCTGTGAAACTCTTATCTCCAATAGACTACTCAGAAAATGATAGAAGTGATAGTGTAGGCTCAAAGTGGTAGAATGCTAGCCTTGAGCACAAAGAAGCTCAAGACACAGTGCCCAAGCTGTGAGTTTTAGCCCCAGGTCAAAACAAAAACACAAAGGTAGTGGTATATTTCAAGTGGTAGATTGATAGCCTTGGACTAAAAAACCAAGTGAGAACAACAGGAACCTGAGTTCAAGCCCCAGTTCCAGCACAGAAACAAAACAAAATACTCTTGTGTGGGTAAATGAATGTATACTTTGAAAAAGATGGGAATTGAGTTTAATTCCACTTCTTCAAATTAAAAAATCTTTTTGGAGAAAATACACATGTTGGTTTACAGCAACTAAAGAAAAAATAGCTTGTCTTTGGTGTGTGTGTGTGATTGTTTCATGATTAACTTTTAGGAATGTGAACAGTTGGCTGCTTCAAATCTGCTGTGAAAAGTTTAAAATAGAAAATCTGAGATTACTAACAATTTTGTTTTTTTCTAATTAAACTTCGAAAACAAGAGGGATTTGTTAAGACTGATTTCACATTAGAAATCAAAAATCCTTTTCCTAAAGTTAAAACAACCACCATATTTGCCCAAATGGAAATATCTTCATCAGAAATGTTGGCTGAATCTCCCCTATTGGTGGAAGAAGGCCAAAGCAAGAAATCTACCGACGAGGACCAAAAGTTGGGGTGACAAGTAATGTCACATACACCTGAACCCCCACAGTAATGAGTCTAATTCTCTCTCCCCATGAGGTAACTGGCCCTGAAGCCTTTTGTAAAGCCTGAAAACTAAGTCCACTTTTGGTTAAAATATTGCCTTATTCCTTCATGTACTGCTTTGGAGGTGGGGTGACAGCTGTCCAGAGGGAATCCCAGTTGGTGGTTCAGGATGGAAGGAATGTCTGGGTCACACAGAAACTGGTCCATGTCTCACCCTCACTGACTACCTTCTTCAACCAAGACACCAAGCTAGTGTCAGACCATTACCAAGATTCTTGAAATGGCAGGACTTTTTAGCAGAAGTTCTCCCAAAGGACAATTTTTACTTTATTTAAAGTAAAAACTCTCCATGATAAGATATAACCACTTCAGGGGTAGTTTGTCATTTCTGAGCTTGATTCACTAGGACATGGACAGAATGAGACCGGGTTAGAACTACCCCACTGGCTTTCCTTCCTGCAATGGAAGAACCAACTTCTAAAGAAGACATATTAGCACCATCTCCATACATTAGAGAGACCTATCTGCATGTATTCAAAAGGCCATGTCTCATCTATGAAAGAGTTGTGCTTTCATTTTATATGGAGTTACTCTTGCTGCCTCCCACTTTCTTGATGTCAGAAAGGAGGTTAGGGGAATCAGTCTCGGCTTTAAGTGAGAATGCTTGTCTCCCAGTTCAGAAGTGGTGGAAAAGGACAACAGGACTAGCTCTCTTTTAGAACACAGGAATCCAACTGACATTCTTGGAAAGCCTACAAGCATTAGTGGGCACCTGTTTGGAGTCAGTTGGAGTTTTGAGATACTGGAGATGACATTCAGAGGGAAGACTCTGGTGTTTGCCTAGCAACGCTTGGTGGGAATGAGCTGAGATGAACTGCACGCTTCCCTGTGTCCCCTGGTAGCATCCACAGAGCCAAATTCTACGTATCGTGGCCTTTTATAGATGCCTTAGCAGTACTTAAGGAAATAGAGCAGCTTTGAATTATGCATCTCAAGGGTGTTTTCAACTATTTTTTGTGTGTATGCCAGTCCTGGGCACTATCCCTGAGCCTCTGTGTTC